>NW_028324305.1:6245813-6845813 GCF_058129835.1 Hydra viridissima
CTTGAAATCACTTCTTCAATTGATTGCTTTTGAAAAAAAGTTGAAATCTTAGGCCTTTTTGATTTTGATGCAGCTTTTGGTGTCACTTTTTCCTGTGTTTCCTTTTTGATTCCATGTTTCTTGTCTAAGTGATACCACATTCCAGTTGTGGAACTTGTGTATTGACTTGTATTTCCACAAATTTTGCAAGTAACTGTTTTCCCTTTGTTTAAGGTGTAGTGTTTCCAAGCGTCCGACATTTTGCCAAAACGCAAATCAAATTTAGTGATAAAGACCACAATAAATATGAATGATGAAGACATTGCAATGACATCGCAAATGGCGGTCGCTTTTTTGTAACGGTGAAAAAGAAAGAAAAAAAAAATCATCTAGAAAAAAACAAAAACTGTTAAAAGTAAAAAAGAAATATATATATATATATATATATATATATATATATATATATATATATATATATATATATTAAAGAATAAATGAAAGCATTAACAAAATTAAGCCAAAAGAAAAAAAAAAGAAAAAAAAATGTCAATCAAATACAACAAAAAGATATCTTTAAATTAAAATGTATGAAAAAAAAAAGAAGTTAAACGCTAAACAAAGTTAAGAAAAACATGGAACGTTTTTATAAATTCGAAAAGTCGAAGATGTAACAAAAATATATATTTTTAAAATTTATTTCTATGTTTAAATGTTGTGTAATTTTATTTTTTCTGTGATTTTGTCCCTATTTTTATGTTTTATAACTATTTGTAAATGACCGTGGATGTAATATCGTTTTCCAAAATACATTGATTGATAAATGTCACAAGAAAGTAAAAACGTTTTTCTTAAAGTGTTTAGACAAAACTAAACCAACAAAATCACTTTTCAAGCATAAGAAACAACAGCTTTGTTGACAGGAAAATGAAAATTAAATTTTTAATTAAATTTTTAATTTATTGGTTGAGCCATTTCAAGCATTCTAAAACATTTTCAAGCATCCTTCAACGTTATTAAAAAAACAATACTTGCCGAAATTTACCGACATCATTTTACCGGTAAATCGGTAAAACAATTTTACCGATTTACCGGTAAATTTTCGGTAAAAGCTCAACCCTACTTGAAATAGTCCTATGTAAAAAATTTGTGGGATTTTATGTCAAATCAACAGTTATTTTCTTTAGCAGGAGAGTCTCATTATAATAAAAACACTTCCTTATATAGATGTGCTTTTAAAACCTTTTCATAATTGACTAAAAGTTGACTTGACTTTAAAAAATGATAAAAGAACTTTACAAAGGTACTTTTCCTGGTTAAATAGAACAAACACAATTATTTAAAGGTTGGAATAAGCAGAGATAAATGATTTCTCAAGGTAAAAAAGAAAACAGTACTAATAGAGACTAATAAAGACATAGAAGCTGTACTAATAGTACTAACAAAGTAATATCTTCGGTGGTTTTATTGAACAAGATATTAAGGTTTTCTTGAGACAAGAAGTATCTATCTTTAAAAGAGGGGATAAATATGTTTAAGACCTATATATAACTATATACAAGTATACACCAGTTTCCCTTACATTGGTTGTATATAATGTTTTAAAAAGAATTATAAAATACTGAATTATAATCATCCTGCATCTTTTAGATAATAGTTTGATTAATAAGAACCAGCAAAGCTTTTAAATGGGTAAATCTTGTATAACAAATTTTACTTGAAAGTCAAGATATTTCAACCCAAGCACTGGATGAAGGATATCCTATCTATATTCTTTTTACAGACTTTTTGAAAGCATGTGATAGAGTTCCTCATTGAAAACGTTTATTCAAAATTAAAATGTATGGTATAAGAGATAGAACTCTTAAATGGATTGGGTTATTTTTAAGCAAAAGTTGTAATGTTTTAAGTGATGAATCCAGGGCTCTGCTCTGGGACCAATACTGTTTTTTATGTATATTAAGGATCTTCCTGATTACTTAAATAAATGTAAACTCAATGCTGATGACTGTAAAGTTTCTCAAATAGTTAACAATAGCAATCATAATGATCTACAGGAGGATAAATTATTATTGTTAGGTGGTGTAATGACTGGAGTATGTAACAAAATATTGAAAAATGTAAAGCTATGTAATAACTAAAAGAAAAATTTGTAACAGTAATGTTAGAAATTATAGCATTAATGATGGTGATCAACTGAATACAATAGAATATCAGAAAGATATTGGCACTATGTTTAAAAATGGTCTGAAAAAAGATATTGATCTTATTAACAGCGTAATATAGAGAACAAGATTTATTCAAGGATATTCAAAGTTAAGTCATGCTCAATTTAACCATCTTTTCTAAGAGAAGAAAGAAAGGTAATTTGATAAAGTTATTTAATATGGTTAAATATTATGAGCTAGTTATGATATCTTACTTGAGGAAAATTTGCTGACCAAAAGGACCAGCTAAAAGTTTTCATGAATATAAATGGAATCAAAAATACATTTTGGAAAACAGTAGTTATTCATTTGGACAAAATTTTTTACTAACCAAATCATCCTAATTTAGAAAAATCAGGATGACATGACAGTGACCAACTTTCAAGAAAATCTTGATGAATTTTATAAAAAATAACATTCTTATTTGATACAAAAGTTTTTCCTACCACAAATTTTTACTAAAATAAAAACATTAAAATTAATAATAATAATAATAATAATAATAATAATAATAATAATAATAATAATAATAATAATAATAATAATAATAATAATAATAATAATAATAACAATAATAACAATAATAACAATAATAACAATAATAATAACAATGATAATGATGATGATGATGATGATGATGATGATGATGATGATGATGATGATGATGATGATGATGATGATGATGATGATGATGATGATGATGACAACAACAGCAATAATAATAATAATAACAATAATAATAATAATAATAATAATAATAATAATAATAATAATAATAATAATAATAATAATAATAATAATAATAATAGTAATAATAATAGTAATAATAATAATAATAATAATAATAATAATAATAATAATAATAATAATAATAATAATAATAATAATAATAATAATAATAATAATAATAATAACAATAATAATAATAATAATAATAATAATAATAATAATAGTAATAATAATAATAATAATAATAATAATAATAATAATAATAATAATAATAATAATAATAATAAAGTAATAACTGTAATAATAAATTAATAATTGTAATAATAAAATGATAAATACTTAAACTATTAGAATATGAAAAGAAACCTTCTATTGACTAGCGCTAGCCTTGTGCTAACGATTTGCCACTGCATGAACTGAGGATTGTTTTAGTTAAAAGTTTTTGCACATTTTATATAGTAGCATTTTAGTGTTAATGCCTACTTTAGTGTTATTACGAGTTCATTTATTTAAGAGGTAAAACTTTAGAAAAAGTATTGATACTTTTACTTTCTTCAGCCGCAAAAAGCAGCTGAAGAAAGTAAGCGGAAAGTAAGCTGCCACTGTCATGTCATCCTGAGCCGCAAAAAGCGTAAAAGACTGAAGAAAGTAATATGAAAAGAAACCTTCTTTAGACTGGAAACCACCAAAAGCTTTTTCTTTTGAAATGTCTGGGTATAGGTGTGTAAGTTCAGGTAAATCAAATATTCTACAAAAAATTAAACAATTTAGAAAAAATTTTACATGCCACATATACAACCATAATAATAGTTATATGATATAAATACTTATAAAAACTATATAAAAAACATATCTTCTTGTATGCAATACCTATCAGCAAGACTGCGGATTGTTAAGTCTTTTGAGCTCCAAGGCTGTAAGTACCAAACTTCATCTTTACCTAAACTTTCAAAATGTGAATTTTTTAAAGTTTTACAGATATAGCTCAGTATAACCAAACAAGAGATATTTTAAATATAGAAACTAGGATATTTGTTTAGTTAAGTTATATATTTTTTGGATTTTATAAGATATAAAAAAATGCTTTTGAATTACTATAACAAATACTTTTGAATTGTTTTTCAAAATTAATTTTTTTTTTGAGTTTCATAAAAAATGGCAGAAAGAAAAACATAATAGAAATGCAGTATGAAACACCTTTTATTCAGTTTGAAGTTAGATATACAAACATGATAATAAAGAAGACATTTAAAAGAACAGAAACAAAATATTTTATGTTCATATTGTCAATCTATTCCTCCCCTCCCCCCCCCCAAAAAAAAAAAGCAAAGTATTATCAAAATAATAAAGATTCAGCAATTTGTGACCTAAAATTAATTTAAATTACAGATAACTTTGAAGTTTAGTATCACAGAACTACAAAGTTATCTATAAGTATTGTGAGAGTCAGGAGAGCTTTGATAGATAAGTCACAAATTTGTGGCTTATTATTTCCTGAATGTTAATACTTTGTAGAATAATGAGAATAATATATATAAATTTTCACTCAAATAATTGTAAAATATGTAATATCTAAAAGCACATTATTTACCACAAATTACATTAAAGAATAATTTGATGGTTCCTACTTTCAACAAATTAATAACCTTCAGATTAGCACCTGCAGATTTTTAAATGGGTGAAATTAGGAGGATAGAGGAAATTAGATAAATATACTGTATTACAGTATATATATCTAGTTTGATATTTTTTAGATTACTATGAATTACTGTGAATACTCAGAATGAATGCACTATATTTTTCAGTTACTGTGAATTACTGTGGAAATTTTCTACATATTATTGTAGCAAATTTCCACAGTAATTCACAATAACTGAAAAATATATTTCATTCATTCTGAGCAGAAAATTTTTTTAACAGAAACTAAAGATTTGATGACTGAAAAGATCTTAAGAGAAGTTATAAATGAATCAGTGTTTTTAAAAGGGCTGATTTGCTCAAAACCCATTTTTAAGAAAACTAAAAAAAACTCTTTATATCTTTTAATATTAAATATAAAGAATTTGTGTAATATATTTTTAAAAAATATATGCAAGAGTAACATTTTAGTACACTTTGATAATTGTTATAGCGTTTCACTTGTTAATAATTAATGTATGAAATTTCGAAAAATTGGCCCTTTTAAAAAAAATTGAATATTTTGAAATCGAAACTGTTTACATTTTCCACGTATTGCGGCTAAAAATACAAATCAGCTGGAGGGTGATTTTATCTTCTTACACAAATAAAGCCACCTGAAATTTTTTGATTTTTTTTAAAAGGGTAATTTTGAAGCAAACTTGCCTTTTTAAAAAAAATCAAAAACTTTCAGGTGGCTTTATTTGTGTAAGAAGATAAAATTTAAACACATTTTTAACATAAACTGATGAAGCTATCATAGAAGGACACAAAACACACAAAAAGTGAATTTAAAAAAAAATGTCAAATCAGCCCTTTTAAAAAACACCAATTCAATTTTTTTTGCAGAAAAGAAAAACAAAACATTTTCTTCTCTTCTTATATATTTAAATGCAACTGCAACTCTTGTCTAATTATAAACAAGCTAAACCACGTTATAAACTTAAATGCATTTCAAGGTAGAACTAGCAAAGGATCAAGAATATTTCACAATAAAACAAACCAAGTATTTTTTAAATATCATCTACTGTACCATTGACTTCACATCTCCATGCAATTGTTATAGCACCAACTTCACCATCTGAAAAACGAATTAAGAAAGTGCCAGGAGGTCTCTCCAATAGCTTTTTATGTGCCATTTGTCTGGTCATAAACTCTAGACATCTACAAAAATTTTAAAAAGTAACATAACTATTGAAAAAACAATCTCAGAAATGCGGGATCAAAACTACATTGGAAATCATTTCTCACTGATCTTTCCAATGTTCTTTAAGATGCTTTCGAACTACTTCTAATGCACCATGATACCATTCCCAAAACGTAAATGAACGACCTTTAAGGGGTTCCTGATAAAAGAATGATATAAACTTGATTCCTATAAAAATACCAAACTTCTGGTCTTTTTTTTTTTTTTTTCTTCAAATATTGAATGCTTTTTTTCTGAAACATAATTAGAAAGTCATTCAAAAAAATATTACTTTATTAAACAAAGACCATGGTATCATTGACTCAGGTGATATGATGTTTTTGTCTAAACAAATATTTTCAAAAAAACATTTTTGAGTAAATACAGCATTAAGTAGAAATGAGATACTAATGAGGAGGGAAAGAGGTAGAGATGAAAAGGGGAAAAGAAACTCTGTAAACTAATAATAAAAAGTAAATAAAAACAAAATTATATCAACTAGATTCAAAAGCTGAAAAGATGAATTTAAAATAAACATGTACCACTTGTAATATTTGAAAAAATCCTATCTCTAAGATACAACAGGTGATTAGTGTGCAATTCATGTTCAGCAGTTTGAATCCAGCGAGCATTTAAAGCCACTGCCATATCTTTCCAAGGGACTTCCTCTGGGACTTCAAAAGGAACACGATTCTACAAAAAACCAAGATGACAAAAAATATGAAAGAAAAAAGCTATTACAATTGTAAAATAAAAATTGTTGTTCTAAAATTTTGAGATGAGTGAATAAAACAGTTGAAGGGTTTATAGATGCGTTACATACAAAAAGTGAATATGAATTAGAAAAAAACAAAAGTTTCTCAACAATTTTTAACAATGACTTCATACATTCATAACAATGACTTAACAATGACTTCATACATACATCCCTTCAAATACTAATTTCTTAAGTAAAAAAGCATACATTGTATTTAGTTATTTCAAAAATATTCAAAGTTTTTTTTTTATATAAATCTTTTTATATGAATTTTTTTATATAAATATTTTAAATAATTAAATATTTGGTCTAACTTTTATGTTCTTTCAAAAATTTTATGTATGCTTTGACTAAGTAAAATGGTATCAACTTTTAGACTCACTGGCACTGAAAACATATTATCCCAAATAATTGTGGCTTCAGAATTGGGACCTTGATTGCCATGAACAACAACTACAACAGGAACAGTCATGCACTAAACAAAAAAACAATTTTTTCAAAAGCACTGTTAACACCCATTTTCAAATAACTCAGTGTTTTTGGTTTTCTAATATGACTTTAATATTAGCTAATAATGCTAAGATGACTTAAAAGTCCTTGACAATATTTTATCACTGTAATATTATTAGATAATAAAGTAGCATTATAAGATAAAATGATAGTTTATAAGATAATCACATGTATTAAATGTTCAGAGCTAAGTTATAACTAACTGCTTTAACAAATTATACTATTCTTTCTGCTGTTCTCCTCTACTGCCAGTTAGCCTTAAACCATACTTGAAACCTAAAACAAAAACATTAGTTACCTTAATCTCTATGGAAGATCCTTCCCACAAGTTTAACTTTGTTGAGAACACAAGTGCACTCTTCGCTTCAAGTACTGACTAGAAAAAAAAAAAAGATAAAAAATACCTTTAAAGCATTTGTTTTAAAAAATTTTAAATTTTAAAACCAATGCAAAGTTAAGTTTTGAATGTCTCATTTACCTCCTGACCCTTCCTGTCCTGACGTTTAATCTTCTTTAATTGCTGAATAATTCAAACATTTTGAACAATTATATACATTTTAAAAAACTAATTTCTCCATATAAAACTTTACTAAAAGGTTTCTTTTGATATTGTTTTTTTGAGTTCTTAAAGATTAAATACAACTGTTGATCTCTGTATTTGTTAAAAAGAACAACATACCAGGTTTTTAAATTCTGCTTGCAATGTTGATGTTTCTTTATCAAATTCCATAACCTTTGTACAAAATCAAAAATATAAAACTTTTTTTTTGTTATAAAAACTAATTTATTCAATAGCTGATGTTAAGATATATGGCACATGTAAAAGGCATTTAAATGAGTCTTAAAACAAGCTGATTAAACAGATTCTTTAGTGAATGATTTTTTTTACAACTCAACATATATGTTATCAATATTAAAACATTTTATCCTTCCTCATATGTTGCTTAATATCTGCACACAAAATGCAGCTAATTAAACCTGTTTGGAAATAAAGCACACATGCATAGAAAAGTTTAAGAAATTTAAAACCCTGAACATTGAGGTTTTTATGCATTTTTTTATCTGCGCTAAAATTTAAGATCATCATTTGGAAGATAATGATCTTTTCTTGTTATGTAATTTTTCAACCTTTTACTAGACTCAAATTTAAAACAGAAGAAGCTTCACTGACATTAATGATAACCAGAAAGAGCGAATTACAGAAAACAGCATTTTAATTTAAAAAATAAGTTTTTAGATGAAATAAAGCAGATAATTAATAATATGAATAAAAACAAAAGCTTTTTAAATATTTTGAGCAAGCTTACACATTTTTCATTTAAGATCTCACCACACGTACCAATTTCTCTAAAGAAACAATATTTATAACTTCTTTCCTAGAAGCAGACATTTGAATTACAAAATTTAAAAATTGAACAGTGAATTTTTTTAGTCAAACTTACGAGAGGTTTTTTCCGGCAAGTAACTCTCTACATTGCTTCTCACTAAAATACAATGAACAAAAAGCCAGTTCAGCTTACTAACTTTGACTTTAAAATAGACTTTTCATCTAAGTATGTAAACTTATTAAACAACTTCTTTATTGAAGAAAAAAAATATAACAAAAAAGGGAAACTAGAAAATATCAAAAAGTATTTATCTATTTTATTACTTTCACTTTTTAAATTCAAGTGTGGTGAAAAATTAAAACCTTAGCATGTTTTTTACTAATCAAGTTATCCAAGTAGAACTAATTTTAATCTTAAAATACAAATAACAAATGTAGTTTAAATAAAATTTACATAAAATACTCAGTTTTTTTTTAAAATGATAAAATTGTATTAGATGAAAACTGGTGAATTATTTTGTAAACAAATACTCTACAATGAAAAACATAAAAGTAACAAAAAACCTTAAAATAGAAACAGTAACTTCTGGCAAGGCCATCTGATTTAGTTTAGATCCGACAAGTAATCTAAATAAAGTAGCTTAACCAGACACTAAAATTTTCAAAAAAAATCTACAAACTAAAAGCTTGTTAGTGTCTAAGTAAAAAAGTATTCATGTATAAATACAGGAAGTCTTATTGGTACCTCACAGATGCTTGAAACTTTGTTTGAGTTTTCAAAACTTGTTTCGGCTGTTTATCTACTAAAAATGACCTGTAAGTAAAAAAAACAACAAGCCTTTAAAAAAAAGAAAATTTAATGGAAAAGATTAATTATAGCTTAAGCGCAAATTAAAAACTTACCATTGCACCAAAGTTGAAAACTCTTTTTCAAACTCATTACTCATGTTATCTAATTCTGGATGTATTGAGTTGGGAAGAGTCAACTGTTCTTCCAAAAGTCTAAACTATATTAAACAGCAGAAAAAAACCTACATCATTCATTTGCTAACAAAAGCAAAAAGAAAACGTTTTGTGTGACAGATTTTGATCTTACTTGTGTAGTGACGGGTGCAGCTTTGCATATTATATCTGTTGTAGCTTGAAACCTTTAAAGTAAATTAAAGTTCAAAAAAGGTGTGCATAAAAAAACAAAAACAAAAAAAATCCAAACAAACTGATTCCATGGTGGTTTGGATTGTTACAATATTTGTAAACAATAAAAAAACAGTGAACTGCAGAAATTATTTTTTAATCATTTATATTTTGTAAAAATTAAAGAAAAATGAAAAGAAATTTAAAGCCAACAACACACCATTTTTGAATTGTATCAAGGGGGTCTGGTTTTAGGGCTCCACTTAAAGATTTTTGTTGCATTGCTCGCCAACCAGCAAGCCCTTCTTGTAAAAATGTAACCATTGCTTTAACGTAGTGAACTACATCTCGTAGTCTAATAAGAATATTCTGAACCAGAATAAAAGGAAATTGTTAAACACTATTGTTACATTTTAGAATTTTTTTACTTCAAATGATATTCATAATCATGTTGATTAGCAATATCATTTAAAGTAAAGCATGATATTGGTATCAGTTAATTAGTTGCCATCTTGCCATTTGTAATTAGCAACATCTAAGGACATCCGCATTTACAAAATTTAAAACAACTACTATGTAGTATGTTGTAAAACCAGTTAAAATTTACAAGAAAAACTTAAGATAAACATCAATATACTTATTTAAGCAGCTTTGTCAAAACACAATAACATATAAGTCTACAAAAAGTAATTTTTTTAATTTAAACTAAAAAAGAATAATGAAATCAGACTGTAATTGGACCTTTTTAAAATAATTATCTTTTAAATATTTTTACATATTTAGAACTTTTATATTGCAAATAGAGTAAATTATGTTAAACTAACAGGTAAATCAGAATTATTCAGCGTAATCATTTAAAGCCATCTCTTCTCTTAAATATTAAAACATTATCCATTATAGAAAAATGGTTTTAAAACATTTGATAAGATGATAAGATATGCTATTTTTAACTCAACAAATAAAAAAAATCATTATTTAATGCAAGCAACTCACTTTTCTTGTAACTGAAATCCAATTCCCTGTGCCAATTAGAAATTTCTCAAGTTCATTCTTTTCATCTTGAGCCTTTTTCTTAATCTAAAAAATAAACTTAAACTTTAAATATGCTTCTTTGATATAGAATGATGTAGTATAGAACAAGATTGATATGGTATAGAACAACTTAAGCATAAATTATAAAAGACATAATCACTTGTGTGAAACAAAAATTATTGCAATCTACAGCTCTAAAAACCAATCTTGGAAATAGATCAATAAACTACTTGGCAAAGCATTCCACAAACTACTAGTTAAGGAAGCATCCCAAAAATGCTTATTAACACTTCAGGAACTATGCAATAATGAAACTTACCAGAAACTAATAATAGCTTATTCCATAAACTGTTGTGTAATGCATAAATAAAGGCTGTTTAAAGTTCCTCAATCAAAATTAAAGAAAGCTAAAGTATAAAAAATGTTTTATATTTTGTTTTGATTGGTAATAGTTTCAAAAAAACTTCCTGAAGCATCAGCATATTTGTTTAATAACTTGAAAATAAACTAGGAGATGTTCCCTCCATGAGAAAAAAACTGAATGAACCAAACTTTTCTTAACTCACTTAAATCCCTCTCAAAAAAGCCCAAAAATCTCATTTAAGTTTTGGATTAACTTTTAATTAACTAGCTAAATTGAAACAAATTTTAGCACCTGTAGCTTGTGGAATTGTGCAGCCACTTGTAATTTTGTGCAGTAGCTTGTGATTTGATTTGTTCTAGTTTAATTTACGTGCAACAATTTGGCAATTAAATGAATCAGTATTTTTTAATATCAATGGGAAGGCTCACTGTAGCCCCTTGTCTATAAAAGATTGATAGGTAGAAGACTAAAAAACACTGCATGCATGTGCTTTAAATAAAAATCCTAAAGAAACTTTAAAGAACTATTTCAGAACTAAACTACTAATATATTCCAAACTTTCAAATTTGTTTATGAAATGAATAAGCACTTTTAATCCTTTACTAAATAAAAATGAACTTGAAACAGAAGGAAATAAAGATAATAATGGAACTAGAAGAATTCAAATGCTACAATATAATGGTTGTAAATCAGTAAATTGCTAAAATTTTAGGGTGTGATTCAGAACTGCTAGGTTGATTATTTACATTTTGTACTTCCTTTCATACTATGAAATCTTATATTTGACATTCTTTCAAACTATAAATACTTTCAAAATATAAACACTTCTGTTCTTTCAAATACTTTATGTTCTTTCAAAGGACATTGGTAGCATTATTTTACTATCTTGCACACTAATTTAAAAGGGATATTTTGTGCAAATTTTAAGAGAGAAAGAAAGAAAGGAATTGATTTTAGTTGAACTTAAAATATTGTTGAGAAATTTTATGTTGGGTTTAGACATAAGAAGAGATTTTGGGATAAAGTTTAAAAAGTGTTAAAAGATGGTTTTTAAATAAAAATTGATTGTGCGTTACAATTATTGATAAATAATTTTAAAATAAGTTTATATATACTCAATAAATAAAAATATCATATACATTTTGAGCTTAAGAGTTAGTACATAGTTATTATTTGAATTAGGAATTTATTGATAAGATAGAATGTAAAGTTGTTAGAGGTTGATAAATCAACAATTACACAAACTATTACACAAACAAAATTACAAACAATATACAAACCACTGTCCATACCTTTGCACAAAGCATCCACAAATACTTACATAAGATATGCTTACCAATTTACACCTCACTGACCAACAAAATATATAGATAAACAAACTGAAAAAAGGCATGATAAATACCACCCTCAGAATAAAGATGACCCTATAACTTTTTAATTAGCTTTTGATCGATTTGTGGAATTTTTGCAATTTTCTTTTTCTTGTCAGTAATTTGAATGTTATTTTTCAACTTAAAACCCAACTTCTGTAATTAAAAGAACTACTTTATCAAAGTTAAAAAATTTTAAAAATTTTTGAGTAAATATTTATATCAAGTAAACATTATTTTATGTCCAGTTATGGGCTGCCAATAAATTTATAATTTTCAAGAAAAATAGTCATAAAAAAAAGGACCATTATCCTAAACTCAGAATGCACTTGAATTCCGGCTTTAGTTTTATTAAATTAATGTAAATTAGCATAAACCATTTAAATTTTAAGTGATCAGTAATCTATGGAAAAATAGAAAATGTAAAACCATTTACAACCATATATAACAAAAACTTTTAGGAAATACACTTAACCACAAAATTAACACTTTAGATTCCAATTTATTTTGACTTTTGTCAATATTATTATAAATTTAGAAAAACATATTAAAAAAGAACACATAAACAGAATTATTTCCATGATAATAATAAAATTGACTTTGAGGATTGTGAAAAAACCAAAAATATGGTTCATATAAGAAAATAAAGTAAAATGATTATTATTGTTATGCACACTAATACAGCTTCATTTGAAACATTTTTGACTTGTCAATAACTAGTGTTACCATTTCTTGATGTTATTACAGCCTGACAGCACTGAGGCATACTTTCAATTAGAGATCTAATTGTTTCTTGAGGGATATTTTCCCACACGCGGATAAGACTTTGTCACACTTCATCTAGGCTGTTAGGTGGTGCATGTTGGCTTCTAACACAACATCCCATCATGTCCCAAAGACGCTCTATTGGGTTCATCTCTGGACCACAAGCTGGCCACTCCAAAACTTGAATATTAACATTATTTAAGTATCCAGTAACAATATGTATTATATGTGGTCTAGAACTATCCTGCATAAGAAGGAATTCATCTCCAATGTACGGTGCAAAAGGTACCACAAAAGGTTCTAAATTGTCTGCTATGTATCATTGAGAAGTCAGACATTCACCATCAACAATAAAAGCTCTGTGCGAACTGTTAAAGATATTCCACCCCATACTATAAATGAGCCGCCTCCATATAAAGTGGTTTCACCTGTAAATAAGACCTGCCCCCAATCATGTAATTCCCAACTCATATGACTCCTTGCAAAAGCCAGTCTGTTTCTTTGGTGATCTACAGACAATCTGGGACCAGTAGCTGCTGACAAGGATGTAAATTTAAAGCAAAAAGTGTTCTTCTAATGGTATCTTGGCTAACAGCAGTTCCATGAACTTCAGTAAGTTGTATTTGGAGACTTCATTCAGTAATGAACTGTTCTCTCAGTGATTGAAAAATCAGTCCTCCTTGGCATTGATAGTTCATGGTCTGCCTTGGCCAAGTTTTCTAGCATGATCATTGGTCTCTATAAGCTTTTGTAGAAGTCTAGAGACTGTTGTATGAAACACTCCAAACCTGCTGCCAAGTTCAAGTTTTATTAATTCTTCATTAGACATTTCAATAATTGTAACACATTTATCACAATTTAAACTTCATTTAATAAGTTGTACTGCAAACAGATTTGTTACTGAAATGATAGCTATCTTTTCTACTGTTAAAACAATTTAA
The DNA here is from genome assembly GCF_058129835.1 of Hydra viridissima. Lineage (NCBI taxonomy): Eukaryota > Metazoa > Cnidaria > Hydrozoa > Anthoathecata > Hydridae > Hydra > Hydra viridissima. The sequence continues at coordinate 6,259,789 of NW_028324305.1, forward strand.
AACCAATACATAATTTTTTTTTAAAGTGAGGTTTAATTACAGCAAAAACATGCTAGTTATGAAAAGCTGCTATAATTTCAAAACTATATAAGGAAATTGGACTAAAACCTACAAAAGGTTTAACAACAAACATTTTTATCATCTTTGTAATCAAAAGTTTAAAAAATTAATATTTAAGATGATGGAATCATTTTAAAATAAGGAATAGCAAGTAACAATAATTGTAACACACTTGAGTTGTTTGTTCATTTGATGGCTGTCCCATTTGAGTTAAATGTTCTGCATAAAGAAATAATACATATACATGTATGCATACATACATACATACATACATACATACATACATACATACATACATACATACATACATACATACATACATACATACATACATACATACATACATACATACATACATACATACATACATACATACATACATACATACATACATACATACATACATACATACATACATACATACATACATACATACATGACATTAATTAAGTTTTAAAAATTACCACAAAATATTACTAAGATTTACCTTCCAACTGCTTGAAATACTGAAACTTCAGAAGGAAATCTTCTTGGTGTTGACGAATTTCTTTAACTAGTTTTTCTACCTCCTTTAAAATAAATAAAACATTTTAAAAAAATTCTATCATTTAAATTATTTTTTTGCATTATGGGAAACTTTGAATTTAGATTAAAACAAAACCAGGTAACAATTCTCAAAATCTTTAGAGGCTTTGAATATTTTTGAACTGTTTTTTAAAAATATGCTTTACAATAATGCAGGATTCAAGTTTCAGAAGAAATTGATCAGGATTATCAATATTGCAAACTTCAGCTGCTCCAGAAGCTACTGGTTGGATCTCTGGTAAATTCTATAAAAAATAATTATCACTATCAAGCCTATTGAAGTATTTAAGTGCTTTACATACTGGTATGTAAGCCAATTTAGAATAGAAATAAATAACTTAGTTATGATGTAAATAAAGCTCTTACTATAATTTTTTCTGCGTCAAGCAGTCTCTTTTCTTCACTCAATAAAAACTGGATTGTTTTTACAAAATGATTTGGTTTGCCTTGAAAAGCAGCCTAGAAAAAGGAAGTACTGGCAGCTAAATAATTACAGAAAATGATCATAAGAACTTCTATTTAAAAAAACTACATCAAAATGATGTAACTAGCTAGTTACCACCCAACTTATTATTTTTAATCATTACTTTAAATAACTTTTAAATTGCATTTGATTAAATAATAAAGCTCAATGGCAGCTTTAAAAACCATTAATTTTCTGTATAAAAAAAACAATCCATCTTAAATCATAGAAACAGATCGTAACTCTTTTTAAAAAAACCTGAAAATACTTTTTTCAATTAAAAATTACTTTACCAAAATTTCAAAATACTGAACCAATTTTTTTTATTTTATTGGTCATTTTGTTTTAATTCTAAGGAAAAAGAACACAGACATGTTTTGCGTACAAAGCTTAGATTCAGATTTTAAACTATTACTTCCTAAATTATTTAAAACCTTAATCTGAGCTTTGTTCAGATATTTGAATTGCCAAAAAAAGCAAATCACAAAAGTTTAATTAGTTTTTCGGATACTTAATTTAAGTCAATTTTTTTTTACGACGTGGAATTGAAAATTTGTAAGCAATCAACAAGTGAGGCTACAAAAAAATGTTTGTCTTTTTCAAAGACCATTAAATCATCAATCAAACTAGCTTGAACAAAATTGGAAATGAAATCTTTTTATATTAGAGTTATTCCATTCTCATATATATGAAATGATAATAGATACTTTCTCGTACTATCAAGATTTGCATATTAAAAAACCCCAAAATAAATTATTAACTAAACTGAAGAATAACATTAATGGACTTGATTTTCTTTTCATGTTATTCAAGCCATTTAGTTAATCTCTCACCCTAAAATATAACAGAATGTCAAATGTCAGCTAAAAAGTGTAAACATCCTCATTTTTTTACTACTGTGAGCCAATTACTTATATCTTTAAAACATTTAGTACTGAGTTATTGGAATTTTCAGGTGTACTTTAAAGGTTTCTTTCTTTAGAATTACTAAAAGATTAATAAGTTTCAACACATCTGGTTGCTTTTTTTTTTCAGAAAATAATTTGACATGGAATCACCCCACCACCCATAATTAAAAAAAAAAAAATCAATTTTCAGCATTATATAATAAATTCAGGCTAATAAAAACTTCAGGAAAATGTAAGTCTATTAAAGATTGATAAATTTTTCTTTAAGTAAGAAAATAAAAACTTACATCAAACTGTTTCTTGTATTCTAAGAATCTCATCTGTGTTATTATATCTTTAGCCTGGTATATAAATAAAAAAATTATGATGTCATAGGTTCTAGCCATTTTTACACAGATTTTTCTATATTAAAAAATTTAAAACAAACCTGAGAGTGAATTGAAATTTTTGAAGAAAGCTGAAATAACAAGTCAGCTGCTTGTGGGATATTATTTTCACTGCTAAACTCCCTGAAAATAATTAACTATAATAATAAATATCTATTATAATTAACAAATATTACAAATAAAAAGTTACTCTTTATCAAGATTTATTGTAAGGAAAGTTAACTAGGACCAAAAGTTCTTAAAATATAAATGTTACAAAAGATAAATCATTACCAATTTTGTCCCTCAAACCAGTCAGCAAATATTGCTCGAATTTCAATATGTACATTATGTTGTTGGTACAATTCTGCAACTTTGATTCGACAACTTGAATTTATGAGCTCATTCCATATGCTCATTGTTCTCAAAGTACATATATACTCTGTCTATGTATATTTTGTTGGAATAAGAAATCTCTTTACAAAGTCTACTTTTAACTAAAACTTTAAAAAATGCTTAGTGTGATATAGCTTTAATATACAATTATAATAATTTTGGAAAAATTCTTGCTATAAACAAAGTGAACAACTTTTTTACAATGAAAAGGAAGAATAAATTGAAAAAAATGTATATATATATATATATATATATATATATATATATATATATATATATATATATATATATATATATATACACACAAAATCTTAAATTAAAAAAAACACTTTATTGATTGTAACAATAATACATTATAACATGATATAAGCATAATAAAACCATTTCTAGCAAATTATGCGTACACATTTGGAGGCAGGATAGAACTTACAAAAGGAGGACCATTTTCCCTAAAGCAGAACAATTGGAAACCTTTGTAAAGGAGGAAGATTTAAATTTTGTCGTAAACAAAGAAGCAAGAAAATCATCAGAGGCATGGCAAAATGATAGAACAATTTATAAGAACTGATCAAAATGGTCGTGGGAGATTTATGCCAGAGGAAAGATACAATATTAATCAATCACCCTTTCCGTTTGCAATTGATATAATAAAGTTTACGCGTAGTTTGAATAAGGCAATCCAGAAAACAGGCTCAAATAAGCTTGGGTTAGCCAATCTCTGGTTTATAGAAACTGGTTAATGTACCAAACAAATATGCTTCTCTTCTTCTAGAAATCGTCTCAAAGTTGCTGTAACTTTTCATAGATTTGGTGTGCGACGACGAGAAAACATCATGGCATCCCCAAGTAGATATTTATTTTCAAGTATTTTTTATTTTTATTTTTATTTTTATTTTTTCACGATTCAACCATTATAGCCGCGGAATTGACCTTTCCACAATTGAAAAAATAAGTGATTTCCGAGAACTGTCTCGTTAAATAATTCCCGGGGTTTGTATTTTTTTTGTCCTCCTACATAGAGGTTATTTATAATTTTCACAAGGTGGAGTAGTGAGCAATCAGTAAAAAGAAAAAAAGTTCCAAAACGACTTTTAATTCCTTTCTTAGATGTTTAAACACAAACTTCCTAAAACTTTATTCAGAAAAAAAATTAGTTTTCTGTTTTACAATAGTTTTTTGAAAAAAAAAAGCAAAAGAAAAATAATTGAATGTTTGCTGTAAAGTTGTACTTCTTTGGATCGTAAGCCATCGTTTAAAATAAAAAAAAAAAGTTTAAAGTTTTCATATTCTACAGTTTTGTATCTTAAACGTTTGCGTTTTATATTATAATCCTAGAAAACTCTTTCCAGCTCCTCTTTCACTCTTTTTTTTATGACATGCTATTAGAAATGGGTCCTTAGTTTCAAGTGATAATTGCTATCTTTTGCTGCTTTGGTGGAGGCACCAAGAAAATACAAAAATGGCTCTAATTTTCTATTTGTTTCTCTTGAAAATTATCAACGTAACAAATTTTAATGAATATATTATGCTAATAATGTTTTTTGTTAAAAAATACCAGGAGGTTTTTTGTGGAGAAGAGTGGGTGATGCTGTTAAACCAAGACGTCTCTCAACTCAGAATAGTACCAAACATCTTCAAAAACTTGTTTCTGCTATAACTTTCTTAAAACCTCCATCACAAAATTTCATCATTGTAAATAGTGTAAGTTTACTTTTCCCAGAGTCACTTAAATAATGTAACAATAAAAACTGATTTATTTGAACAGCAAAAATTGTGCAATAAAACAGGATAAAAAAGTGGACCCACATATTCTGTTGAAAAATAATATTTAATGCAAACCTCAAAAATTATTATATAATCTCTTGACTGCTTTCTTTAACTAATCTCTAATCTCTTGATTAGAAAAGTTTAAAATTTTCTCGATTAGAAATAAAAGGAAAAGACTAGTACAACTATTAATACTATTAAAAAGTCTAAGGCCATTAGATGGGCGGATTGGTTGCTTTTAAGAAGAAGGATACAAAAGCAATGTTTTTTTAAATTATTTATTTTATTTCTTTCGGTATAAGTTTTAACTAATTTAAAAAAGAAGCTGTTGCAGGATGAAAACTTTAAAGGTTTACATCTGTAACAGTGAAAGAAAACTCGACAAACGGAATGAAATAAAGTAATTGTGGTAGAAGACTTCTGCCAAATATTAGAGAAAGAATTTGGTAACTAGATGTTGAAAAAGACAAACTTATTGATTGATGTTATATTTTGGCTCAGAAATTTTGAAACATTTCGATACGATAAATATTGGTCTACATTAATATTCAGTAAAAAAAAATGCCGTTCGATTCTTTTAAACATATTGGATAGTTCGCAAGATAATGTTTACTGGTATTTAAAAGAAAGAGAAAAAAAATGAATCTTTCAATTATACATATGCTTAGCACAAATCAAATGTTTTTTCTCGGATTTATATTGATCAAACTTGAGATCGGTTCAACAGCGATTATTTCTATGCTGATTAATTCAATAGTATTAATTTATTACAAAAAAAAAGATCTAATGCTTCTTTAACCTAGGTTTGCTTTATAATTGCAGACCAACAGACCAATAATTGATAAACTACCGAGAATAACCAACCAAATTCCGAAAAATTTTTACTCATGCTATTTACTTAATTTTTAGAGAAATTTATTTACTTATTACTTAGTAGTAATAAGTAGATAAATTAAAGCTGATCATAGATCTCTCATCATGAATATTTATTGTTATATCAATTTAGAGATCTCTCACCATAGTTATTTATTGATCTGTCAATTTGTAGATCTCTTATCTTCATTACAAACTTTGATTTATCGATCAATGGTTCTCTCACTATGACTATTGATTGCACTTTGCTCGGCTAAATGTTTTTCTCTCTTTCATAATCAATATAAATCTTAAGATTGTTTTAACGATTAAAGCTCTTTTAAATTAAGACCTTTATTTTATATTGGAGTTTAAAACTTGAAGTTGTCACATAAACCAAAGTTCAATGATGTTTCTGTATTAACTAAGTTTTTATTCAGAGTTCAATGTCACTTCAAGTTTTATATCTTGTTAGTTTAACACAAATAAATTTGTTATTTAAGCTTTGACAAATCCATAGAGTTAAACTTTCATAACAATACACTCGTTTTTTTTTTGAGCGCCATTGTTTGAAATACACATAAATGGGATTTGAGTCTATTTTTGGTTCTAACTTTTAAGTCTGTTTCGTAAATATTTGACACAGAATCATGAACAAACAACAAATCGGTTGGTAAGAATATTTGGGTTAAGTTAGTTTAGTTTAATAAGGTTTTAGTGATGTTAATGAAAAGTTCGGGATTAAGCTTTCAATAAGTATTTCACCGAAGGATCTTCTAGACTTGTTCGTTTAAAGATTAACTATTCGTTTCATTATCCTGACATTTTTATATTAAAAGATTGCTACTTCAAATATTATAGAAATTCTAATTTTTTTGAAAAACAGCTTTTTTCTGATGTTTGATAAAAAGAGAAAAATGAATTCAAAAAAATTTTATGTTTCATGAGGAATTTATATCACTTCATAGTTCTTTAGTTAAAGCCTCAAGATTTCAAATTGAGAAGGAAAAAAGTAACTCTGAAATAAATTTTGTATTTACTTTGTTGCATTAATTGGAATTTTAGAATTAGAGATCTCTTTTCACTCTTTCTCTAAAAATTAAGTAAATAGCATGAGTAAATACTTCTCGGAATTTGGTTGGTTATTCTCGGTAGTTTAAATAAAGCAAACCTAGGTTAAAGAAGCATTAGATCTTTTTTTTTGTATTAAATTAATACTATTGAATTAATCAGCATAGAAATAATCGCTGTTGAACCGATCTCAAGTTTGATCAATATAAATCCGAGAAAAAACATTTGATTTGTGCTAAGCATATGTATAATTGAAAGATTCATTTTTTTTCTCTTTCTTTTAAATACCAGTAAACATTATCTTGCGAACTATCCAATATGTTTAAAAGAATCGAACGGCATTTTTTTTTACTGAATATTAATGTAGACCAATATTTATCGTATCGAAATGTTTCGAAATTTCTGAGCCAAAATATAACATCAATCAATAAGTTTGTCTTTTTCAACATCTAGTTACCAAATTCTTTCTCTAATATTTGGCAGAAGTCTTCTACCACAATTACTTTCTTTCATTCCGTTTGTCGAGTTTTCTTTCACTGTTACAGATGTAAACCTTTAAAGTTTTCATCCTGCAACAGCTTCTTTTTTAAATTAGTTAAAACTTATACCGAAAGAAATAAAATAAATAATTTAAAAAAACATTGCTTTTGTATCCTTCTTCTTAAAAGCAACCAATCCGCCCATCTAATGGCCTTAGACTTTTTAATAGTATTAATAGTTGTACTAGTCTTTTCCTTTTATTTCTAATCGAGAAAATTTTAAACTTTTCTAATCAAGAGATTAGAGATTAGTCAAAGAAAGCAGTCAAGAGATTATATAATAATTTTCATTCCGTTTGTCGAGTTTTCTTTCACTGTTACAGATAAAAACCTTTAAAGGTTTCATCCTGCAGCAGCTACTTTTTTAAATTGGTTAAAAATCATACAAAAAGAAAAAAAATGAATAATTTAAATTATTTTGCTACTTGAAATATTGTAGAAATTCTAATTTATTTGAAAAACAGCTTTTTTTCTGATGTTTGATAAAAAGAGAAAAATGAATTCAAAAAAAATTTTATGTTTCATGAGGAATTTATATGTTACCAGCTAAAGTAAAAACATTTCTGTTTCTAAGGAACCAAATATTATTAAATAACTTGTTACCAAAGCAGAGATCTATGCAGGGCCGTTTTTGGAGCGTCGTAGGCCCTAGGCACTTTGCATAAAAATGTAGCTGTAGGCCTTTCTTTCAATTTAAGTGTCATTTACACTCTATTCAATTTACATTACTTTTTAATTTTTGTACGTAGTCGTTAATGGGCCAACAGTCGCTGTTTGTTTGATTATTCTGTATCTGTACACATGTTATGCCTTAAAGAAATTAAATTGTAACCATTTCATTAATTGTATTTCTCTCACTATCATTACTTTAGTTATGATCATGAAAAGCCATTAAAAATTCAGCAATCTATGGTTTGTTAATTGTTTTAAACGTTTGTTTAAATTTATCAATAGTTTACGTTAATTTAAAAATGAAATTCTCAGAATTCCACGTATTGTTTTAAAAAGTACGATTTTATTTGGTAGGTATTTTTTTTGTTATGATTACGTTTTTGTAAATTATTAATAAGTTTTGTTAAATGTAATGTTTTATGGAATATATTTAAATGTTTTCCCCCTCTTTAAATGGGTTAACATAATTTATTTTATTTTTATGTTTTATGTCTATTCTATAGTGAATATTTATTATGATTTTCAGAAATTCAAGTCGTCCGATGGCGATGGGTACAAGAGAAAGCACGAATCTGGCTATATTAAACGGCAGAAAAAGCAAAGGAAAGAGGATGCATTAAAAAAAATGAAAGATTCTTTGCTAAAATATGTTAATAAAGTAGATGCTACTTCTGGCAATGACACTTCAATAAACTCTTTCGTTTCTTCAGCAAGTCCAGGAATAGTAATACCAGAGCCAGAACCAATGCTGACTGACACTGTGGAACAATGCGGTTGTGTAATGAGTTTTACAAGTGAACCAGTTATTCAAGCAGATGCGGAACCAACAGTAGCAGATTTAGGATTGGGAATAAGGAATAGTAAGGAATCTATTTCAAATGATCCTGCTGAATGGGAATTAACTGCTGATCTCATAGCTTATTATGCAGAGAATATCCCATTACAGAATTTGAAATCTGATTTAAGCTTAAAAGGTAGACAATTTGGTGAAAAGATTAAATATGTACGCAAGGAATATTTTATAAAAAAACAGGTAAATGGAGAAATTGTCAGCAGGGATTGGCTCATATATTCGCCCTCAACTGGTAAAGTGTTTTGTTATATTTGCAAGATATTTGGTTGCAAAACCGGCAGTGTTCATACTAATAATGCACCATGGAATCAATTTATAACTGGTTTCGATGATTGGAAAAATGTTATTGCTAGGATAACCTCACATGAAAAATGAAAAGATCATTTGGCTGCTGTGTCGATGATAAAGCAATACAAAAAGTCTACTCGAATTGATGTTGAACTTCAGAAGGAAAAAGAATACGTATTTAATCTTGTGGTTGGTATTCTTCAGTTTCATGGAATAGACATCAAAAATTGCCGATCACAATCTTATGATAATGCCAGCAATATGAGTGGAATATATTCTGGTGTGCAAGCTAGATTCAGAGAGATTAATCATTTAGTAGAATGGGTTCTATGTGCTGCCCACAGCCTAAACTTAGTTGGTTCAGCTGCCGTGGAGTGTTGTTCAGCAGCTGTAAATTATTTTGGTGTCATACAGTCAGTTTATAATTTTTTCTCAGCTTCAACGAAGAGATGGTCAACTCTTAAAGAATTTATTAAAGAAAACGTATTTATTTTACAAAGCTTATCAGAAACTAGGTGGTCCTCTAGAAGTGATGCCACAAGAGCTTTCTATGCAAATTACTTACAAATTCGTCAAGCATTTTGTGAAGTCACTAACACCAAACATCAACCACCAGCAGGGCCGCCGTGAGGGGGGTCTACTGGGTTGTTTTGTCCGGGGCGCCAGGTCGACAGGGGCGCACGAAGCCGAGTATAAATAATTTTTTTTTTCATGTTTATTTAAAAAAAAGATGAAGTACTGGGAAGCAGCGTGGAAAATAAGAAAGCAAAAGCAGCCGGTCAATTTGACCAGCTAAAACATATAATAGACGGTCAATTGCTTTATTTGGCCGGTCAATTTTTTTTAGTTTAAATTTTCAACTTTGTAATGAAGTGCTTCATAATTGGACTTTTTAAATAAAAAAAGTAATTAATGCTTTAAAACTAAGAAATTAGCATTACTTTCAATTTGAAAGTAATGCTAATTTCTTAGTTTTAAAGCATTAATTACTTTTTTTATTGTATTTAAAACTAATGTTTTGAAAGTTTCAAAACATTAGTTTTAAATAAAGCGATTCTTTTTATATAGCGGAAACTTGCAAATAAAGTGAATACTAATGATTAATTTAACAACCCGCTGAAGTAAATGTTTAAAATAACTTTAGTGCACGGAGATTTTCATTCAATTAAAAACGGAGATTTTTTATTTTATTAAAAAAAGAGATTAGATTAAATCCAAGTAGTTTGATATTGATATAAAATATTAAAACAATTTTATTAAATTTATTTCTCTAATTTTTAAAATCTCTTAAATTTGAAACAATTTTGAAACACGTGATATCGATGTGATAGTCTGATAGACCCAATCAAGAAGAAATTCAAACAGTTCTTTGCTTATGAGCGGATGCTGTTTCAAAAAGAATTAAAACATGTCTGGTTTTAAAAAGAAAGATTCTGGTTGTCAAGTAAGAAAGAATGCTGCTCAAAGAACTGTGAATGAGGAAAAGAACAAACGCACTCTTCAAGACTGGTATTACAGTTACAAAAAAAGGAGAAGATGAAAGTCCTACTGCTTCAAACTCTTTCCTGCCAAGTCAATCGATTCAAGTAGTAAATAATTTTCCCCGTGAAAGGATATTTTCCCATTTGATTAATTCAATGTTATATAAATTTTTAACTTATTTTTATAGGTTGGAACTGAAAACGATGTCACTGACATTTCTGAAAGCTCGGGAGAGCCCCTATCAAAAATCGGAATGGTAGCTGTGAATGAAGAGAATATTTTGATAAGTTCTACCTCTTTAAAAGAAATGATGTTAATAAACTTTTAAGCTAATAAAATAAGATTTTTTAAAATTTATTCTCAGGTGTTGCCAACAGAAGAACCCATCGCTACCATTCCTTCCAATGATCCTGCATTGTGGGCAGCACATCTTTCCAAAGTGAAAAGAGATTCTGCGCTTCTACAGGGGCTTCCTCGAAATCCTTCAGCTTTCCCGAAAGATTCTAATAAGAAGAAGGTTCCTGAATCAATTTTCTACGAAACTTCTCTCAACGGGGAGAAGACATGCCGAGATTGGCTGGTCTGGAGTGTATCTAAGAAATCATTTATTTGCTTTCCGTGTTCTCTGTTTGGAAGCAAACAATCTTTTGGGATCGGACACCAGTCGCACCTTCTAAGATGGAATGATGGAATAAGCTACAACTGGCACAAGCTACCTGAGAAAGTCAAAAGTCACCAGAATAACGCCCAGCATCGAAACTTTTACATAGAATGGAAAACGGCGCTAGAAAGCTTAGAAAATCAAAGCGGAATAGATGCAGCTCTTGAAAACTCGATACGAGATGAAGCAGCCAGGTGGCGTGAAATTCTACGATGCATCTTAAATGTTACTCTTTTTTTAGCGTCACGAAACCTTAGTTTCAGAGGTAAGTCTATTTACAATTATTCTATTGTGATACCGACTATCTTTAAATCTATTTAGCTTATATTTATAAGATTAACTAGATATTTTGGAAATTATTAAATAAAATAAATCCTACTTTGTTCTTTTAAATAAATATGTTATAATATTCATAAATCATAATATAAAATCATCATAGAATCATCATAAAATAAAACAAATGCTTCTTTATTGTTTTAAATAAATCTGTCTTATTATTATAATTTTTAGGTTCATCAAAAATGATTGGAGAAGAAGACAATGGCAACTTTCTAGCTACCCTAGAGCTCTTGGCCAAGCACAACAAGACTCTCCAACTACACTTAGAAGAAGTTTCCCGCTGCCAACAAGAAGGTAACAAAATGAATGCCCATTACTTGGGCTGGAGCACTCAAAATGAATTCATCAAAGAGTGCGGAGGAATCGTTCACGGTGCCATCATCAACGAAGCTCATATGGCCATCTACTATTCCATTCTTGTGGACGGGACTCCGGACGTCTCTCACACCGAGCAAATCACTTTTGTTCTCCGCTTTGTATACTTTGGTACTGACAAAAGATGGACCGTGAAGGAGCGCTTTCTGAGAGTCGAGAATCTTGAAAAAAAGAGGTGCTGACATTGCCAAGCTTATTATGGACGTCTTAGAACAAAATGGAATTGATCTCAAAAACTGCAGAGGTCAAGGATATGACAATGGAGCGAACATGTCCGGTATATACAAAGGAGTACAGGCAATTATACTGCAAAAAAATCCTCAAGCTCTCTATATGCCATGCAGCGCTCATAGTCTCAACCTTGCTGGTGTTCATTCTGCTGAATCTTCGGTTGAAGTCAAGAACTACTTTTGCCGAGTCCAGTCACTTTACAATCTTTTCAGTGAAAGCCCTAGTCGTGGAAAGTCTTGATAGAAATCACTGGTTTGTCCCTTCATCAAACGTCGCAAACTAGATGGAGTGCGCGAATCGAGGCCGTGAAGCTGTTAGCCAAGCGATCCAGGGAAATCCTCGAATCTTTGAAAAAGCTCCGCGATTTTGATCTAACAGCTGATCAATTGAATGAAGTAAAATCTCTGGAGAAGTGGGTTCATTCATTCGAGTTCATCGTAATGACAACCTTTTGGTATAAAACTCTTCAATCAATCAACTACGTGAGTCTTGCACCCCAATCAGAAAATATCTCCTAGGACGACGAGATGAAACTCATTAAGACTCTTATTGAAGATCTAAATCGACTGAGATCATCTTGGACCAGCATCCTTAATGAGGCACGTTTGATAGCATCTGGTCTTGCTTCTTTTGGTTTTTAATCAGAATTTGTGAAGAAGAGGACGAAAAAAAGGAAGACCTTTCACGAAGAGGTGAGGAACACCGCTCATTTCCATGAAGACAAAGCAAAAGAGTTTGAGGTGAGCGTATTCAATACCGCTCTTGATACTCTTATTCAGCAGGTCAGAGATAGATTCCAAGCTGCTGAGAAGACGACGAATATGTTTTCATTCTTGTGGTCATTAAAATCTCTTGTTATGTCAAATGAAGAAGAATCAGAAGAAAGTGTTGAAGCACCTATCCAATTGGAGGAGAAATGCAAGGTCTTGGCACAAATCTACGCGACCGATGTTGAGAAAGAGAAACTTATTGAAGAGGTCCGCCACCTCGATGCTCTGAAGCGATCCAATCTTTTTGGTCCAAAAGAATCTCTCACTTCCATGACGTTATTGAATGGAATATACCAGAAAGGTCTTCAGCCGCTCTTCGAATCAGTCTGCATTTTGCTGCGCATCTTCAACACAATCCCTGTTTCTGTTGCGGAAGGCGAGAGATCTTTTAGTAAGCTTGCTCTAGTTAAGACAGCTTTAAGGTCTACAATGAGCCAAGAACGACTCACGAATCTTCTGGTTATTTTCATTGAGCATGATCTTGCCAAAATGTTGTGCTACGGTGAAGTGATTTCCAAATTCGCCATGAGTAAAGCTCGAAAGATCAATTTCCTCTGAAGTTGAAACAACAATAGCTGTTGTATTGTAGACAAATTTTTGCTTTTAACATCCAATAGTGTTTAATGATTGTCTTTGGTCTGTTTCTACCATGTTCTAGTGTCGACTTTATCATTTTATGTATGAGTGTATAACCAAGTCAAAAGACATTGCAATGTTCATTAATTAAAATTAAAAAATTCTATATTCTTTTATCCTCTTTGATTTGTTATCAGATGGCTTATTATATGTATTGAATTATGGATCATTAGATCAGCTTTCACTTTCAGTAGGGCGCTTGGGAAATTTTGACCCTGGGCGCCGCAAAGGCTCACGGCGGGCCTGACCACCAGCAGCTGTTCATGAAGCGAAATCACTGGTTAAACATTTAGACTACTTTGAATCTGCGTTAATGTGTGTGATTTGGAAAGATTTACTTCAAAAGATGAATATTGTCAATAAAGCCTTACAGGAACCGGGTATTGAGCTGTGCACCATCATTAAACTGTACGATGGTCTCATACAGTATTTTCATGATGCACGCAGTAAGTTTGAAACATTCGAAGGCCAGGCAAAAGATCTCACAGAATCTGATTACAAAGAAGCTACACAACGCAAGCGAATACGGAAGCGATTTGATGACAAAGTTATGGATACAAGTAATCCCAGTTTAAATGTTAGTGCCAGTGATAATTTCCGTATTCAACAGTATTACGTTATCATAGACAGACTTAATAATGAGATGGAAAAACGCAGAGCAGCTTATAAAGTATTGTACGAAAGGTTTAACTTTCTTCTTGACAACAGATCTTTGTCGAGTGAGGAAGTAGTGGCTAAAACCAAGGCACTAATTCAGTTGTATCCATCAGAATTTGAAGACGAATTTACCGATGAGTTTTTGCTGTTTTCTCAAATGTTTAGTGATGGTAAATCGGTGTCTGATAAGACTAAGCTGCAAATAGACAATAAACTAGTTGCAAGTTTTCCAAATGTTAATATCGCTTTCAGGATTTATCTCTCTATATTAGGCACGAATTCAGAAGGTGAACGTTTTTTTTCAAAATTAAAACTGATAAAAAACTGCGTTCAACTACGGGACGAGCCCGACTATCCTCCCTGGCACTGCTATCAATTGAAAATGAAGTAATGCGGAAAATGACATTTGAAGATGTTATAGTTGATTTCGCAAATACCAAAAGTCGAAAAGTTAATGTCATCTAATTATACTGTTTGATTATAAACATTTTTATCAATTATGAATATTATGCTGCATCTGCATGATTGTTTTATTAATGAAATGAAAAACACTTTAAAACTTCTTTTTTTTTCATTTCTTTTGTAGGCCCCTGTAGATTCGTAGGCTCTAGGCACAGTGCCCATAGTGCCTAATGGATAAGATGGCCCTGGATCTATGCCCTTCTTTACCCATGAAAATGAGTTTGTTTTCTGCAGTGATGTAAAAGAGTCGGCCGCTAGTTAACAAAAGTTACCACTGCATTGGAATCTATGTACAGTAGGTATTACTACGCATTCTTGTAAACAAATATTTTTAAAAAAAATATAACAACAAGCAACATAACGTTTAAGTGAATTACACTTCCATCAATCTGATTTATTGTCATTTTAAAATTAAAAAAAAAAAAAGTAGAGTCAAGATTTTTTTTTTTTTTTTTTTGCCCCTTGATTCCTACACCAAAACTTCCAAAATGTGTCAGCAGTCTTAAAATTTTTCTTATCTTATAACTTGATAAAAAAAGCCGCTACAGTTGATTCGTACAGCATTTCCAGATTTTGGATTATAATTATTATACGATATGTACAATAAAACTTCGGACAAAATTAATGTTATTGTAATTTTTTTATTTTTAAAAGTTCAAGAACCTTCTTTATAAAATATTAAATTTTATTCTCTCCTCTTTAAAATAAGTATAAATGTTTCTTGATTTTTCCTTGTATCAACTTGTATCAACTTGTGTTGAATAAGCGCGTGTACCAACTTCAAAATTTGCAAGAAGTTCAAAAGAAAAGGTTTGAAGCATTTTCAGGTAGAAGGATGTAAGAGATCAACTACATGCAAATATATCAAGAATGTTGAACAAAAAAACAAACTTGTTGAAAGGAAGTGGTCGTAAACCTAAATTCAACATATTAATCAATATACAAAAATTATTTAAACTATTCAATCATAAACAGAAGATGTCACTTAAAAAGATGTCCAAAAAGCAGGGATGTTCAAGATTAACAATAAAAAAAATATATTAAAAGATTCAAAAAAACCTCTTTTAAGTTTTAAAAGAAAAAAATACTAGACAGAACATCTTTACAACGAATACTGTGTTACAAATATCATGACCATATTTTCATAATGGATGATATACTATATTTTACTTCAGCCAATTCTACGTAACTGGCAATTCTTATTAACAAAGCAAAACATGAAAAAAATGTACTGGTGATATTTCACCTAAAGGTGCACAAAAAATTTGGTCATCTGCACACTCTTGGACGGCCATCAAAACTTACAAGGCAAAATCTTGACTCATCTGTAAATAAAACCTATCCCCAATCGTGTAATTCGTAATTCATGACTCCTTGCAAAAGCCAGTCTGTTTTTTCGGTGGTCTAGAGACAATCTAGGACCAGTAGCTGCTGCCGAGGTCTTAAATTTAAAGCACGAAGTCTTCTTCGCATGGTATCTTGGCTAACAGTAGTTCCATAAACCTCAGCAGGTTGAACTTGGAGACTTCATGCAGTAGTGAACCGTTTTGTCAGTGTTCAAAGCATTAAAAATTGGTCCTCCACGGCATTGCTAACTCGTGGTCTGCCTTGGCTAAGTCGTCTAGCGTGATCATTGGCCTCTACGAACCTTTGTAGAACCCTACCGACCGTTGTATGAAACACTCCAAATCTTCTACCAAGGTCGCGATTTGTTAATTCTTCAATCCTTTATTGGACAAAGTAACAGTTGCAACACATTCATCATGATTTAAACTTTATTTAGCACGTTGCGCTGCAAACAAATGTGTTACTCAAGTAATAGTTATCTTTTCTACTGTTAAAGAAATTTAAAACCAACTCATACTTTCCTTTTAGAAGTGAGGTTTAGTTACAGCAGACGATGCTGATCATCAAAAGCTGCTATAATTACAAAATTAAATAAGAGAAACGGAATAAAACCTACAATGGCGTAACAATAAAAATTATTATCATCTTTGAAATTGATAAATCCAGAAATACATAGTAATTTTCAAAATAAGTCGGAATTTATGTGGTGCCTTAATTTTGCGGTTAAGTAAATAAAACGTTTTAAATAAAACGACTGACTGTTTCATTTTAGACCAGTTTAAGACCAGCTTTAAGATGTCTTAAAGTCATCTTTTAGACAACTTGTTGTTGGGTGGGTTAGCTTTTTCTCTAGACCTTCTTTAAATCATTTGTTAAAAACTACATTTTGTTGGTTTTTAAGAATTTAAAATATTTTAATGCACTTTAATTGAAATATATGACAAGTTAATTCATTTCGTAACAGTGTGAGAAGGGAGAATTAACTTAAAAACAACGATCGGAGAAGACGCACAAAAGATGACTCGTCAACTCTTCATATAAATAAATGACAAGTAAAAAAGAATAAAGTTAAAAACAACAACTGAGAAAAGACGTACACACAGAGACTTACTCAACCTGTCATATTAATAAACGATAAAACGGAACGAAGAAAAGTTAAAAAACAACTGGGAAAAGACGTAAACGAGATTACTCGTAAACGATAAAGTGACAAGAAAAAAAGTTATAAACAAAGACCGGGAGAAGACATACATACAATGATTCATCAATCTATCACATAAATAAATGATAAAACGGAAAGAAGAAAAGTTAAAAACAACTAGGAAAAGGCGAAAACACGAAGACTCATCAACCTGCCATATATATAAATGAAAAGGCATCGCAATCGGAAAGCAAGCAAACACTTACGGTTAGGAGAAGAGTTTTAAAAAGAGGGAAGACGTAGTTTTAAAGTGAAGTAAATTAGATTTTTAAGAAATTTTTTAAGAAGAACTTTAGAGAGAGAGAGAATTTTAGTGGTTAAAAAATACTTTGATGAACAAGTAGTTTTACAAGTGAACAAAAGAGAAAAAGAAGAAGAAATTTTTAATAATCAGTAGAAGTAAAGAATTAAAAAGAAATCAGAAGAAATATTGAATAAAGAAGAATAACCAGAAGTTTCAAATAAAGAAGAGGTTAAAAAGAAAAACCAAAAAGAGGAGTAATTGATCAAACATTATCAAACATCAAAATATTATCGAACACTACGAGTAGAGCAAAAAAATATTATTTGTATTTTATAAACGTAATGAAAATAAGAGTGTTAACCATTACACACTAACAGAACACTTATTGAGTTTTATTATATAACAGAATATACTGAGGACGGTAAACACAACCTTAAACCTTTAACGATTTAACCTTGCCCATTTCTGACCAAACTATCCCAAGCCTCATTCTTTCCTAACGAAGTAATCTCCACACTATTAACCTCAATCCCAACCTCCATATATCTTTCCACACAACTCTACAACCCATACATTCCCTTACCCTTACCTTCAAGTATAGCGTAAACATTAACAAATGAATAAATTATTTATATAAAAAAACGCCACCCTTAAAATCGTTTAATTAAATACAAAATAGAAAAATACATAGGATATAACATCGCCAAGTTTTTTTAAAGTCATTACCAAAGCATTTAGGAAAAGTTATATTAGCCAATTTATTTCATCGTTTATTTTTAAAATGATAGAGAACTATTGCTGGAGTTTAAAATGATGGAGAATTATTTTCTGAAGTTTTATAATGGAGATTTATTGTTGGAGTTTTAAAACGAGATTTTCAAGACACCTCATAATATTTTTGTTTATAAACTTTCTTAACATAAAACTTTATGAAAATGTTTAAGATTTTTCTGATCTCAAAGAAATTAATCTTCTACAGCAGAGTTATGGTGAAATTGTTCAGAAAAATGCAAGAAAACTAAGGGGTTTTTGAAATAAGAGATCTGAAAAACTTGACCAAATCAAGAATTGTGATTATCGAGTTTAGTGCTCCCAAATATTACAAAAACAACAATTTTATATAAACCATTTCTTTCTCTGAAAATAAAATTGCTACGACTTTATAAACAGCTCCAAACTGGACTCAATTGAAATTTCAGGAATCATATCTTGGTCATCATATTGGGTTGAAAATGGAGAAAACGAGCTAGTTGAATAATCTCTCTGCAAATCCTATATTAAATAAAATATATTAAAGAAAAAGTATGTAAAATAAATGTATTAAATAAAATGCATCAAATAAAACTTTCTAAATAAAACATGTTAAACAAAATATCTTTAATAAAATATATTAGATAAAGGATAAAAAAAACCAAAACTAGTATATGAATAAATAAATGTTTCATGAATGAAACTAAAACTTCATAAAAAGTCCTTACACCAGGCGTATAACTGAAGTTATATGATGGAATTGAAGTAGAGTTTTGATTCGTTTGAGGAGTGTGAATTCTAAAGAACATATAGATAAAGAACTTTGTTTATTTTCTTTATTTCTCATGATAATTAATGAAAATAATAATAATAAAAATGATAGTAATACAATAATAATGATAATAATAGTAAAATAAAGATGATAATAATAGTGATAATAATGATAGCAATAATAATGATAAAAATAGTAAAATAAAGATGATGATAATAATGATAGCAATAATAATAATATTAATAATAATAATAATAATAATAATAATAATAATAATAATAATAATAATAATAATAATAATAATAATAATAATAATAATAATAATATTAATAATAATAATAATAATAATAATAATAATAATAATAATAATAATAATAATAATAATAATAATAATAATAATAATATTAATAATAATTGTAATAACAATAATAATAATAAAAACAATAATAATGATAATAGTAATAATATTAATAACAATAATAATAATAATAATAATAACAACAATAATAATAATAATAATGATAGTAATAACAATAATAATAATAATAATAATAATAATAATAATAATAATAATAATAATAATAATAATATAAATAATAATAATAATAACAATAATAACAATAATTATAATAATAATAATGATGATGATGATGATAAAAATGATGATAATAATAATAATAATAATAATAATAATAATAATAATAATAATAATAATAATAATAATAATAATAATAATAATAATAATAATAATAATAATAATAATAATAATAATAATAATAATAATAATAATAATAATAATAATAATAATAATAATAATAATAATAATAATAATAATAATAGTAATAATAATAATGGTAATTATAATAATAATAAAATTGATAAACCCTATTCCATACATTCTTGCCATAATTCCACTAGAAACATATCCAGAACTATCTATTTCCCGTTCAACTGAAAAAAATAATTCCTTAAAAGTCCTAAAAATTACAAACACGCAATTGTTGTAAATGTTTAACTTAGTAAAAAAAAAAAGTCTTGAAAAGCATTAAGATTCAAACTGGTCAGTAGATTCCAGGCGTGGAGAGGGTAAAATCCAAAAAACTCTTCGTAAAAATTTGTTAATGAACCCGTGAAAAAATGTAAGAAAGCAGCTGTTGTTACTTTTCCAGTTATTAGGACAGCTCTGCCCAAGCCTCGCCATTATTAATTTAGTTTCTGATGATTAGAAAGCATACTTCAATGTATAAAAAATACTTCGAAACCAATAAAACAACTTAAAATATAACGTTAAAGTTTTTGTTTTTACAAATCAAAATATAGATTTTTTGGGTCATCGAATTATAAGTATAAATTACAACCTGGAATATCTAGCGCAAAATGCCCGGTATTTCATAGTTAAATGGAACGATTTATAGGGGTTTGTTTAATAAAAATATTTTTTTTGGTTTTGAAAACATGCAAGTTTTTTTTGTTTAAATGTTTCTTTTCTGTTATTCAAAAGCTTGTGGTCCGACAGAATTGGGACGCTGACTTATGGATTTTCATGGTCAGGAAAAAGTCACCATTGAACTTAGGGAGTGAAATTACCACTATGTGCAAACTTTCAGCTTATTTGGACCAATTCCCTAGTTGTCACACTCTACTTTCACCTCCTCCCCGTGGGCCAAAGAATGATTAGAGAGTTTGAAACAAGGTTCCGGCCGTAAACATCCTGAACATTTAGTCTGGGGTGGTTGGAACCTGGTCTAATACCTTTTCAAGGTGAAAATACCCCCAAGTGCAAAATTTGGTGCAGATTGGTCCAGGTGTGGATTTGTATAAAGAACAAACAAACGGACAGATATTCATTTATATAGTATAGATAAAAATTGAAAGTTAACCACTCTGACTGTCCGTGTAAAAATAAAGTGTTAAAACATTTAGAATTTAAGGAAAGTTTTTAAACTTGCTTGATGTCATAATTTTTATTATTAGATGTTTCAAACAAAAAATGTAAGCATAGTCATCAGAGGTTTTTATTCCATGTTAATTGCGCGGTACCCTCCCTCGCATACAGGTTTTTTAAAAATTTCCAGAAGCTCTAAAATTTCTTTAAACAATTTTTATTAGAGTTGTTACGTTTTCGTTTTGCAATAGATATATCCTGGATAACAGGATCAATAATGTCAAGAAGTCTAAAAAATACATCATGTATCCGATTCTCCTATGAGTTTTCTCTTGCGTGATTCATCTTGAATTTATGAAGGTTTTTTATAATTGGCCTCTAAGGCTTCTTCATTAGTCATTCAATTGTAAGGATGTACTGATCAAGAGTAATTTTGCTGCATTTAAAAATCTTGTGAAGTGTGGGTGTTGGGTGAAACCATCCAACACTATCAAATGTATGTGTATCCCTAAAATATCAAAACAGTCGGCCGCAGGCCTTAAGTCAGCCGACAAAAAATGATAATTTTTAACTCAAAACTCAAGAATTTTTGCAATCATAAATTCCATTTTCTAAAAAAATATAGCTTTAATTTAACAAAAACTGAATCTTTAAATAAGGAACAGACGGGAGCAAGTAAGAAAATTGAGATTTTTTAGCATTTTTGACAAAGTAGAAATCAGGACCAAATTTTAAAAGTTTTTGTTAGACTTTTTTCATATTTTTTTTGTTTTAATCAGCTATTTATTGTTAAAAATGTTAAAATAAATAATGTACTTGATCTATTTTATCAGCAAGTTGCTGTTTAAGATCTTTTATTTCTTTCAAATTATTTCCATAAAAAGCGTCATGTTTATCTTTCAATCTGCAAGCTAAAAAAAATTTTTTTTTGAATTTCAATTAAGATTCTAAACTTTAACTATTGTTAAAAAATACAATTTTTTCATTAAACTTGGCAAAAGACTTGAGTTCCACTTTCTGCATTTTTTTCATATCATTTTTTCCAATGTGTATTCTATTAGCGCAGGAACTTGGTGATTAAAAGAAATTGGGCTTTGTCTCTATTTAGAGCTGGTTGTACAATCTGTTCACAAAGAGTTTCTCACTGTTCCATATTTTGGGGGTCAGTCATCAATAAAAACATCCGAAAAAATCCTTAGGAGGGATCAAAGTACATACCCATGGGATACCAGAACAAGTGAATTTAAAATCAATGATTTCCGTCCGTGAGAGAAATTTGCATTTTAAGTTTGTTCCTATACCGGCTAAATTTGAGAGATTGCTTTTTGACAAATTTTTTGCTTTGGCAACTATAAAAAGATTTTTTCTTTCAAAATGTTTATTTTTTGAATAAATAAAAACGGAATAAGAACAGACCAAGACATAAAAATGATTTTTACTTCAAGAATGACTTCTTAGAATGCTTTACTCTAATAGCAAAAAAGTCATTTTTTAAAATATTTCTAAACATGTTTACTGTTATAATCTACAACACAGTTAGCCTAATGAGATCCATATTCTGGGTGAGTCCTGTCTCTCTTGTACCGCTGCCATTGAGACTTGAAGTTTGAATGCAGAGCTTTGTTGGCCTGCTCACTGTTAAGTCCAAGAGCTTGATTCCTGATAGAGATGAACTGAGACACATGAAAGAACACAGTGTGGGCCTTTGGAGTGATTGAGATTGGAAGTGCCAGATTGGCATCTTTGAATTTGTCAATGTGATCTTGAAAATTGTCATCCAAATCTGTTCCAAAGCAATCTGTGACTACCTTTTCAAATTGTTTAAATGCTTCAACAAATGGAAGTGCTGCATCTACAGCTGCTTTTCGAAATTTTTGTTTTAGAATATCAACATTTTTCAAAAGCTTGTGACAGTGTTGTCCTTGAAAATGACCACCATAAAAGGATTGAAGAGGTATGTTTAATCCTTCCTATCTGGCCAAATGTTGATTAGATTCTTGTACAGATGGTTGACAACTCCGAACAACATATGTAACTCCATAGGTGGAATTGCTTTCAAAATTAGTGTCTCATCTGTTGCATTGAGCAGAGGTTTGTTAATGACATTTGTAAAATGCTTCGCAATCTTCAAGTCACTTCCTTTGATACCAAATGCTTAATGAGCCTTTCTGATACTTCCAAATGTTCTCAAGGAACCACTAAAGCCAAGGCTTGAAGAGTCAGCATCACACCAACAGCAAGGATGTCTGCTGGGATTGAAGACCACAGACAATGTTAGCTACTTTCATGTCACATGACAAGATATAGGAAATAGAATTAGCATCTATCAGCTTCAAAAGGTTTTTGAAATTCTCATATGTCTCAGGCATTCCTTCTGATATAGCTATTATTAGCTGTTTCTTAAATCCAGAATACTTTAATGAAGAGCTGCAAAGCCTGGGAGACTTCAAAACAGGACTGTTTGGTGCTGCAGCTCTCTGAAGAACACCCAAACTCATCTTTAGAAAGTCACCTCCACCATCTAATCCAACCTTTACAATGTGTTCTTCAGGGACAGCTCGCGCTGATAAAACAAATTGCAATAGGTCACCAACATTTTTACAATGCACAACATCTCTTAGAGTCTCATTGGTTAAACATTTTATTTTAGAAACAGTAAAATGATCCTTGAGCATCTTTCCGTGTTGTGCAAACCCTCAACTCTATTGCCCCTCAAAGTCTTTAAGGGGCAATAGAGTTGAGGGTTGAGGCAAGCTGTGTCATCTTATTATTGGACAGTCCTGTATTAAGTTGCACAGTTGCTAGGCTTTCAACTGGAAGAGGATCTCTGAACAGTCGAGTTGGAGTAGCTTTGCCTGAAATTTTAAGACACTTAGTGCATAATCTAAAGCATGTGCATTTAATTAATTCCATTAATGCAAGGAGAAATCATCAAATAGGTAAACCTTGCACAAAATAATAAGTACTGTCTAATCTAAGAGTTTATTCTTTCTGAAATTAGAATTTAAGTTTGAGTTTTAATGAATATTGGCATATATAAGAAACTTACCAAGTTTTAATGGTAATTTAGGACCTCCACCTGATTTGCTGAGTCGAACTGTTCCATTTGGAGATGCATCTTGAGTCCCTTACACTGAAGATGCCACAATATCAGCAGTTTTTGTGTTTGCTTTGTTTTGGTCAATCTGATTTAAACTTCTGGCTCCAGCAGTGCATTTATGGGGTAATCCTGGCCCAACTAATGTTAGACATTTTGCACACCTTTTTCAGTTTTAGTTGACTTTTCATGAGTTGTATCAAGTGCCAATGGAGATGGTACTTTGCATTTTGTATTTCCAATTTGACAAATAATGCAATCACAAGGCGAAGAGTTTCTTGTTTGTTGCTTCACAATGATTGAGTTAAAATCATAGAGCTTGGGAAATGGCTTTGTTGATGTTCCTTCGTCTATTTTTTGCAAATGAAAACGACAGTTTGTACACATGCCATATGGAAGGCGATCATTTGCAAAGTTTAAGGATATAGGGCTATGTTTTGTCAATTTGTTGATCAAGAAAGTTGTTAAGCAGTGATCACTCTTTGACATGCAGAGAATGCAAACAGAGTTACGATATTCAGAATGAGTTTTTGCAGAATTCGGCATTTTCAATAAACTTAAAAGTTTTTTATGAAGTATTTATGTCTCCTAATGTGAAAACAAAGTAAAAATGGTAAAAATTATCAAATGTTTAGGATTTACTGGAAATCAAAACAAAAGTAGAGTAGAGCAGAGTAGGGATGTGGCAACTCTAAGTTTGAGAAATGCATTAAATTAAAATTTTTAATTTTACATACTATTGCTTAGAAATTCCTGTAAATGAATAATGTTATTTTTGTTATCAAAATAAAAAACTACAATTTTAAAGAATAAAAAGTATTGAACTATAGCCAAAGTTGAAATTTTGTCCAAAACCCATCTCTCAAATTTAGCCGGTGTCATGTTAATATTTTACTCCGTTGAAATTTTACTGCGCAGTAAAATTTTAACGTTAAAAATTTACTGCGCAGTAAAATTTTAACGTTAAAAATTTACTGCGCAGTAAAATTTTAACGTTAAAAATTTACTGCGCAGTAAAATTTTAACGTTAAAAATTTACTGCGCAGTAAAATTTTAACGTTAAAAATTTACTGCGCAGTAAAATTTTAATGTTAAAAATTTACTGCGCTCGTTATTTTTTTACTGTCATCAAGAAAAGAAGAGATGTTAAAGTTTTTGGGAGGGGCGGGTAAAAATATACATGTTTTATAAAACAAAGGGTACTTCAATTTTTCTTTTAATGAAACTTTTATTATTTAATGCATACATTAAATGATAGTTTACTTTCCAGGCCAGATTTTGATTCACTTTTTATGTAAAGCTATGCATTTTCCCTTATTTTTTTTGCAATACATCAATTTGTTGTCTATAATTGCAAAGTTTTTACATTGCCTTTTAAAGTTTGCCTTTTTTCCTCTCTCATTTACACCTTCAGGAAACTTTTTGTCATTCAAGTATTTCCTGATATCATGAAAGTTAATATTTTTGTACATCTTGAAAACGCCAAAAAAATAAACGCCAGAAACTGTATATTAAAAAAGTCAGTAAAAAAATAACGATAGCAGTAAAATTCCAACGTTGAAATTTTACTGCGCAGTAAAATTTTTACGTTGGAATTTTGCTGCGCAGTGAAATTTTAATGGCAGTAAATTAAAAACGCTACACCGGTATAGGAAAAAACTTAAAATTCAAATTTCTCTCACGAACAGAAATCGTTGTTTTTAAAATTACTTGTTCTGATATCCCATGGGTATGTACTTTGATCCCTCCAAAGGATTTTTTTGGGTGCTTTCATTGATGACTCACCCCCAAATTATGGAATAATTTGGGGGTGAGTCATCAATGAAAGTAATTTTTCAATCACAAAAATATCTGAAGTCTCTCGGCCAGTACGAATCTTGTTATGGTATATCAAGAACAGCTTTTTTATGTTGGTAAAAATATTATTTAGCAGCTTTGTATTAAAAAAAATGGTAAAAAAAACCTTCTTTTGACAGGAAACTACCAAAAGCCTTTTCTTTTGGAACATCCGGATAAAGATGTGTAAGCTCAGCAATATCAGATATTCTAAAAGAAAAAAAAACACTTTAGAAAACACCATGATAAATTAAATAAACCCAGAATCTGAAATGGAAAAATATTTATACTTCATTCTTAACGTGTCCTATGCCAGATATATGTATAGACTGATTAACAGATGCTAAAGGCACCATAGCTTTAGAGGCCTCAAAATCAATGTTGCACTATTTTGACATTTACTGAAAACTACTTACATTTGGGGGAATTTTTACTTAGTAATTAATAAACTCTAATTAAGAAGTGTTTAGCACTGATTTTAATCCGTTTTAACTTCACTAATCCGTTTAACTTCACTAATGGTCTCAGAAAATCTAGCATTTGGTTAACATAACGCTTCACTGTATTCATATTTTAATGGGCACGTTCTTTTGATTTAAGAATTCAAACTTTTCAAGAATTCAAGAATTCAAACAGCAAGCATGCTACTTATGAAAAGCTTCTATAATTTCGAAATTAAATTAGGGAAACGGATAAAACCATCACCAGCATCCGCCAACTTAAATGCTGTTTTCATTAGCGTTGGATTTCATTGGACTCTAGGTTCAAGAGATGCTAAGATCTCAGGAATAAATTTTAAACTTTTCATCGGTAGGTTAAATCATAGACGATCGAAATCGTAAGTAATTACACTTTTTTTTTTCTTTTATAAGAAACCAAGCAAATAGGCTAGTACTAAAAAGTTTCTTATTTTAAGGGTACTTTTTTTATAACTCTAGTATTCTTAAGAGTTTTTTAAGTTTCGGATTATCAAAAGAGAGAAAAAGTACATAAAATGCAATTTGAAATAATGTAAACAAGATAAAATGTTTTACAGTTAGTCAACTAAAATTATTTGAATTCCATTAATATCTTTCAATGAAATGTAATTCTTTTTTTTGTCCCTGAACAGAACACAAATTAGGAAACATTCCTCGAACTGTCAATAAGTTTTTTATTGAAAAGTGCTAATATTTTCTTAAGATTTCGGAGCTTCTAGTACTAGTTTTTTGTAAACAAGTTTTATAAAAAAAAAACCTTTAACTGTTTTAAGTATATAAAAAATGAAAAGTTTAAAGAGTTTAGACGATAAAATGCAAATAAAATTCGTTATTACATTAATAAGAAGAAAAACGGTTGTCTGTCTTCACACAAATACATTTCATCAAACGAGATTTTGATTTTATCAGTTTTAGGAAGGTGAAAGTAAAAAAAAAGCTTTCAAGCAACTCCGGAGATAACTAAAGTACTCAACAAAATGGAAAATGGAGTGCATAGTCAAACTTCTCTAAATTATCTAAGTCACACAGATAGTACCATTGGAACAAGCTGAGCCATTCTGCTATATTAATGAATTTCTACACTGAATGCAAAAAAGTTTTTTTTAATCTGTAAAGAGAAAGCAAAATATAAAAATCTTAACTATTACAAATATAGACATTTAAGAAATTGGTTGATTCGACTAAAGCAGAAAAAAAAATTTAAAACATTTGGTTGATTCGACTAAAGCAGATTCATTTAGGCTTATCTCAAAAGCTTATGATAACTGAGCTTTAGATATTTTTTGAAAGATTGTTAAGTTATTGACGAAGTTTCTGAAGATTCTCTGCTTGATCATCTAAGGTCAAATATCCAAGATTTTTTTTTAAAGAACAAAGTTGAATTAATATGTCCACTCTTTAAGTAACAAGAACAAAGATTCACACAAACCAAGGTCTTAAAAGTTAAAGAAATTTGTAAGAGTACAGAACAATCAGTGATAAGTTTAAAATCTGTAAGAGCGAGCTCTCACTTTCTTCAACATAAAGAGTATATGTAAAACCATTAAATATTGGCTTGCTGTTTTTGAAACACTTTCTTTTAACTGATATATATTTTTTTTTCTTTAAGATTTCTGTCATAGTTCTTGAAAAAATGTGATGTCTTGAATTGATTCACTCTAAGCATTTTTCATATAAATTAAAACTTGATCATATAAACTATACACAGTCATTTCTTTTTACTAACAATGTAATATTATGTTTTGCTCTGACAGCATGAGCAATTGAAGACGGAATTTTTCAAACTGTATGATTTCCAAAGTATGTTTTTGGATTGTGATATGATTCTAATTGAAGATTCACTTTGAATATTATTATAACTTATTTAGATTTTAATGTTGAGGACTCATTCTTATAGTTATATCTGAGGTACTATTGATCTATGGAGTGTGGCAATAGTACTGTATCAGTAGCCTCTATTGTAGGTAATTGTAATCTAAAGTTTTCGACTTTATCACCAAATTAGGAACAAAGATCATATAAACATTGACTGTGTTTTGGAAGAGTCTTTTCAAATAGAATTTTGCCTTAGTAAAAGGAATGATGTGTACTAAGTTAGTTTTTTGTATCTTTCTCTTTATTTAGTCCCTCACTCTAACTTATTGAAAAGACAGGTAATATTTTCTCTTTAACATACATTCTCTTCATCAGGATGAAGAACTTCACAAAGATATCAAGAATTACCTTTTTGGAACTAACATGCTGCCGTTTTAAACATACCAATGAGTCATATTCTTTTTAACTGTTAAAAGTACAAAGTCACCCTAAAGTAACAGAAACTCAAATCATCTAAATGGTTATTAAAAGCTTCATGATTTTAAGAATTTAGAGAATGTCCTTCTTTGAAGCCTTAACTGATTTAGGTATCATAACCAATAAATTTTAATGACTAATTTGTAGTTGGTAATTTTTAACTACTGTTTTCTTGTTTAACACCAATTTTTAATTTCATTGGAATGAGAAAATTCCACTCCAAACTTAATTTTAGCTTCTGAA
The DNA here is from genome assembly GCF_058129835.1 of Hydra viridissima. Classification (NCBI taxonomy): domain Eukaryota; kingdom Metazoa; phylum Cnidaria; class Hydrozoa; order Anthoathecata; family Hydridae; genus Hydra; species Hydra viridissima. The sequence goes on from NW_028324305.1 coordinate 6,288,367, forward strand.
AACACCTTAATTTGGTTCATTTTCTTCTTGTTAAGTTTTTTGCAGTTCTTTGCAATTAGAGTTTCATAGCGTAATAAGCTCTTTTCAGTAACTAAGGGATTTTCGACGACTCTTGCCTTGAAAAGCTCTTTTTATTTTAAAACTTTTTATTCATTCTTGAGTCGTTAATTATTTTCATCACCACATTATTTTCTCAAAAAAACAGATGTTTAACTTTTCTGGTTTGCGCCTTGATTATCCCAAAATGCTTCGTCACAGCCCATACAATGCATTTTGGGATAGTTGATCATTTTGCTATTTGTGTGATTGACGTCACAACTACTAACTTAAACTGAGAATTGATCAATTGCTCTTTTTGCATACAGATTTTTTGTGAAAAGTCTAGATAGAAAGATGGAAACATACGAGTTACCATAATCATCTCATGAGTTTTACTGAGAAAACAGAGTAAACAGCAGTGTTTTGTGAAACCACCTTGCACAGCCATTAACATGCTAATGGCTTTAAGGCTTCCACAGATTTTCCACTGGTGATTTTCCTCGTCTCCTGAAGACAACCGTGCTATTGGAATATTGAGCAGCTGTTGTATAAAAGAGCTGTCTTTAACCTTCTGGTTGAATTTAGAGGCTGTTCTTTTGCGATGTTAATTAACAAGCACCTATCTAATGCTACGTAAGCCTATAAAATACCTGAGAAGACCTAATGTCACTGCGCAAGAAAAGACTAAATCAAGATTTTATTTACAATGTCTACAGACATTCTTTTGTAGTAAGTGCTAACTTTTCAACAGAGAAGCAAGAAGCTTCGAACTTCAACGTCAAGTATCTCATTAGATAATTAAGGTCTTTCTAGCTAAATGTCTGCGGATTGTTTACTCCATCATCTTAAATGTAGTCTAGATTTGCTGAAAGGAAATCTAGACTACAAAAGGAAGAAATATTAGTAGCACATGAGGATAAATTTCCCTGATTATTGTTATGTGTTACTGGTCTTAAACCTTATCGCAGGTTAAAGTGCATGATTTTTTGTTTGTTCTTCACAGTGAGTCCCTAAGTAAAAACAGCTATTGTCGTAGAACATCACCATTTTCTCCACGTCACCATACCAAAGAAAGGTACTGATGTAGTCCTTTTATTCAACCATTCATGTTGTCTACTTGGGTTAGTGTAAATTGTATCAAAAAGTAAATAAATCCTACATAGTAACAATATCTGAAACAAAAATAATTAAAGTTGCTGTTACTTTGGGATAAGTATATTACACTATGTAACAACTTTTGTATTTTAGATGCTTATGTGTAAACATTATAAAAACACAGCAATATTTATAAAAAGCTTTGTGAACACAGCTTAAAGAGTTTCTTACATGTGGATATAATACAGACGAAGTTTAACTTTTTCATTCATGCAGTCAAAATACTCTTAAGGATTTAGAAATGAATAGGTTTTTTAAATTTTCAGACTTATTTCAAATCTTTTTTTCAAATAGCCTAAACAACTATTTGATAGCTCACGACTCTTTTCTAGAGCTAAGCAGTGATTGCACAAACACCTTCCGAGTGTTTATAATCTTTTCCTATCTGTTCTTCCCATACAGAGAATTCGGTCATACGTTTCCAGGCTCTTCTGTAATAATACGCTTTAGCGTCTCATCTATTGCACTGGCTTGTAAACAAGGAAACGGTGTGAAACTGCCTTGAAAAATAATTTTGACATTCGTGTTTCAGGTACACAAGGAGACATTCATGCTGATTTCCGTAATGAAGCAGTACGACTTTGAGACTTTAGATGAAATATCTTTAAAAAGGAGACATACATTTAGATTGCAGCTTATTCATATAGCCATGAACAGATTGGTTACAATATTTTAGAAGCGCACCCCGTCTTTCTGATATTCAAAAAAACAAAAAAACTTTTTCTGATTTGTAACTTTCATTCAGTTAGTTTCACTATTTGTGTGTAGATGTTAGAAGCTCAATATTGAACTTGGTAAGACCAAGGTTCCTATTAAGAGTGTTGGTGTTATTCTAGTTGAAGAAGTATGGCCTTCTTTATCATCGGCATTTTTACAATTACTCTGAAACTTTTCCCTCTCCCTCTCCCTCGAATGTGCTAATTTATTCTAAAGATATTTAATCCTTATCCAGAGGGATGGGACCAGGAAGGTCAGGACAAAATACGGTAACGGGGCGATAAATGAAGAAACTTCTTGATGTATGGTAAGAAGTCTTCTCTTGCCGCTTCGACGTTTGATAAGTTACTACCATCTAGAAGACGCAATTAATTAAGTAGTTATTTGGTTGTTGACAAACTTTTAAGATAGCAAATTTCATGATCCACTTTTTCCTCTGTAAGGATAGCGGGAAGAATTATATAAAGCCTGTAAGGATAGCGGGAAGAATTACATAAAGGACCATACCAAGTATTACACATTAGTTCATATAAAGCAACATTTTAGCAGAGGACAAATACGGTTTCTTAAAAAGTAGCAAACGATTAGTACTTACTATAATTCTGACTTTTTCAAAGTGAGTTAAGTTGCTGAAATTCAACAAAATATTTTTTTTTTTATAAACAAGCAATAACTTGATTGATGAGCTTAACATTTTAACTAGATTTAACAGCGGACAGGCATAGACATGGCTGTATGTCCATATGCTTTACTGACCTTAAACATTTTGATGGATGATTAAAGTTTAATTTTTCACCTTTCTCTTGATAAAGTGTCTGTTGAGGTTGCAAAATGTATCTGCAAGGTATAAGTATCTTTTTAATGACATCTAGAAGATAGAAATATATTTACAGCAAGAACAATACTATACATCTATGGCTGGTGCGGGGTAATTCTAGGAAGGTAAAAGAAGCTCTAAAGTATTTAGAAAGGTTAAGAAACTTCGGGAAAGATTCTAAACATTTCTGGAGTTCTCACGGCTCTAGAACATTCCTAAAGTTTATTCTGCACTGCATGTAAATATGAAAAAATAAGTTTCAAAAAGTCTTGTATTGACGACAAAATCAAAGTTTTATTGGAACAACGGCCATTTTTTATTCACGTCAGGCATAAGGAAATAGAAAAACGCACATTTACAGAGAAATTCGACGTGCTGGATATCATTTCCATACATTTTTAAAATCAGTGTTCAAAATACTCTCTAGTTCACCTATTGAAGTTGTCGATGAAAAAACTTCTTGACTAATCTAATTAGTCTCCCGTTGGTATTTGAAATACTTAATGCAATCTGCTTCATTATATTTAAAAAGACAGAATTTTTTATTTGAAATTAATTCCATGAAAACTTCTGGATTCTACAAAATTGTTTGAAAAAATATGCATTGCTTTTGTACCATACTAATACTGGCTGACATAATTCAATAACCAATGGAGATTAATTTTTTTGATGTTTTGTAAAAGAATATATTCACTACTGATGAAAAGATTGACGCAGGTACATTAAGTATTACCATATGTTAAGCAATCTTTTACTAATCTTTATGTATTTATGCATGTTTTTATGCATCACAAACATACTAAAAACATTTTCAAAAATCGTTTAGACGATTTAGAACGTAATTAAACTTTAGAATTAATGGATAGGCACTCCAAACTCCGATCTTTATCCTATTGAGTTAATGTAGGAAGAACTTGATAGAAAAATAGGGGAACAGCTGACATTTGCCATTCAAATCCTCTGGAACACGTTACAAGAAATATAGAATAACGGTTGAAGAGAAAAAATGAGACTGCGTTCAGATTAAATTTGCATATACTAAATATATTAGTGGCATAGATATATTGAGTATATTTTATTGCAAATTTTTTCTAAATAAAAAAAAAAGCAATTAAAATTCAAAGATTGAAAATAAACAAATCTAAGCAAGAAATTCTTCGTGAACTTGTGTCTGGTTTTTACATGGACAATAAGCAACATGGTAAATTTTACACTTATTGTCATTTTAAAGCAGAAAAAATACTAAAAGCAACCATTACTGTATAATTGAACGTGCAGTAAATGGAATTTGAACTCAACAGGATAAATGAAGGGGTCAAATCGCTAAAAAAATGAAGAAAAAGAACATATCTAAAAGATTCACATTCTGACATGACTAGCAATATCACATTACGCAAAAACTGTAGTGGTCAAAAATGTCGACGATCAATATAATTATTGAAACTCGTATTCTGGCATTGAATATTTCCATACTGATTGTTGACCGCTCATTTTTATTTTTAAGCGCTGCATTTAAATCGTAATGAAAATCGTAAAAAAAGAAAAAAGCTGATTTTCATTTTTTTAATTTTCATTTTTTTTCTTTTTTAATTAATTTTTTTCCAATTTATTTATATATATTCTTATACTTTTAAAATGGGATTGGAACAATGGCAAAAAATAAAAATTGTTCCTGCGTTGAAATTCATGACCAATTAAAACAGTGTTTTTTTATACATTTTCTTTTTAACCATAAATAGAATACAAAAAAACATTAAAAAAAAAAAAGAGAAGAAAAGAAAATCATAAGACGTAGAAACAAATTTAAAAAAAGTACATACAAACCAAAAACTTTATAAAAAACAATCAAATTTTTATCATAATGCTATACCTATCAGCAAGACTGCGGATTGTTAAATCTTTTGAACTCCAAGGCTGTAAGTGCCAAACTTCATCTTTACCTAAATTTTAAAAATGAGAATATTTTAAAAGTTTTATATTAAATAAAAAATAATAAAAAAAAACAACCGGTATTCTGGTATAATTAGCATAGTAAATAAGCAGTTTAGCATAACTAACAGAAGATAAATTGAAATATAAAAACTAGAGTACTCTTGATAACAACAAGTTATTATATTTTTTATGAAGACAAGTCAATACATTCAATGCAATACGCAGCTGTAATTTAAGGTAAAATCAGGAAAAATAATTAAGTGTCACTGACAAACAAAAGGTATATTGTGTCATAATCAATATTTTTCCTTTGTACAGTGGTCCAGAAATGGTCACTTTGAGACCAAAGTCACTGTTTATTTTATGACAATTAAAGTTGAAATTTACCTAAATTCAAAACTTATCATGTTTCACTTTCTTAGAATGAAAACATCAACTACATCTATGTGGTGGTGGTGGTGGTGGTGTCTATCAAAGGTTGCATAAGATTTAAACTTATTCATGTAAAAAAAGTCTTATGCCTAATTTTTAAAGACCTATTCATTAAAAAAAAATTGACAGGAGGTCAGGCTGCTGCAAAAGATATGTTTTTGGCAACCTGATGCAAATGAACAATCATTATATGGTATTATATGGAAGGATACTTCTCATTAAGGGAGTATTTATCTGAAATATTTTTCTGCAGTGCTCCTCCTGTTTTTCAGCGGGAATTGAATGCTTGCATGAGGTAAAAAAGGAAAACTAGTAGTTCCTACTATTACACTGTTATGAGCTTACGGATTAACGATAACAATGTAGCAATAACCAAATACTAAAAGTAACTGTAAAATTTAGCTAATTTGTTCTCTGTATAAAATATTTTTTACTTCATAACAAATGGTGATTGACTTGCAGGTGCATAACTACAATCAAAAACAGTTATTGTGCAACTCAATGTTTGGATTAGGGTAACAGTAATTTAAGGTGTAGTTACATCTGCACAAGTTTTTTCAGTTTCAAACCGAGCTTTGACTAAACTCTGCCCAACCCTCTGTCAGGATAAACAAGACAGGCCCGCAAAATACCCCAGCCAAGTTTCATCTGACCAATTAACCTGTTTAAATATATTTAAAGCCCAGTCCGTTTAAATTTGATCCGGAATTTGGAGACTAAATTAAACTTTATTTGTAATATAAGTTATAAGTTACAAATACCGTTATCAAAACCAAAGACATCGACTCTTTAGAAATTTAGAGAAATAGTTGTAAATAAATAACTTGTTAAAACTTACTTTACTAAAATGGTTTTGAAGCACAAAATTAGAAATATATGTATAATATGAAACTATTTGCAAACTTAAAGGTCGTAGCATGAGATGATTGACGATAAAAACTTTATTATTGGGTGGCAAAAAAGCAGTACTTCGGCGTTGAACATTTCAACAATATTTCACTGCGGCCCGCAAGGTAAAATTGCTCAAGAGTTGTGCAAGGTCCATTTACGGGTTTCATCTCATCTGTGAAATGGCCAACATACTCGACGGATTTCAATCCAATTTACTGCAGTGTAATAAGTTTTTGAAGGCTAGAGCCATTGCTAAGCCCTACACAAATTTAGGGGCTTTGAAGTAAACATTACATTGGGAGTGGAACCAACTATTGCTAGAAGTTTTGGGACTCGTCACCGAAAATTTCAAGACAAGTTTGAGGCTCTGTATCTCAACCCTATAGGTCGCCACTTCGAAACCGCTTGAATATGTTGTTACCGATGTCTATGTTATTAGTATTCTTAATTGTTTTGTTAAAGTTCTTTTGTTTAATAAATTTTTATAACAAATTTTTCAGCTAGTTATTTTTTGTTACCCTGTATTCTTTAATAAATTATAGTTAAATTTATTATTTAAATTGCTAAGGTTAAATTCTTGATTATTAAACTTTTCTACAAAAATGTTATGACAACTTGTAATACCTCTAGCTTAAAAAACGTTGACGCAATACTTAATAACGCATGCGTTTTCCAGCACTGTCTATTACTCATGAAACCATTTCTAATAAATTAATTTTTAAATTACGTTTTAACGAGACAAAACTTTAACACTAATTTATAACATTTTGCTTGATGTTAGACTGGACGATGTGACCAGGTTAGAGGCTTTGTAGGTATAAACGTCGAGTAAGTAAAATATGAATAAAATTTAGATGCTAAGAATTATTCAATTAATTAACGCTATACAGGAAAGGAAAAAGAACAAAAGTTTTTGAATGTCTTTAAATAATTTCAAATTAAAACAAATATAAACCAACACCTGCTCGAAATGTTTTGGCACAAAACAATACGTCAAAAAAATTTAAAAAGTTTACTGAATGTGTCCGTTTTACTTTGATTATGTCAGTAAGAAAAGTAATTAACCGCTCCTTTATGCTCAACTTCTCTTAGTAATGGTCAAACCTATTTCCTCAATGATTTAGACACCAGAAAGGTTTATTTCAAATATTTTTCGAATACGTTGTTTCCCAAGCTTCCCAACTATTCTAATAAGCAAGAGTAACTAAAACAGCCCCAAAACCTTCCATAGTTATTGCTTAAGGAACATTTAGTGAATTTTTTGTGTGGGGCTAAAAGCAAAATTTTTGAAGCAATTTATGGTCATTCTTGAGCAGTATGCAGCATCTGGCCAGAAAGTTAAGTCATCTTTTTGTTAGCATTAATAAAATTAATGAGTTTTGGTAAAAATTTACCAATGCAAAAATCGTAAAAAATGACTTGAATCAGTTTTCCCAATAAAAGGATTGGAGTCTCTTGCAGATGAAATACACCACCAGAAAAGAATATCAGGTTCATTTTGTCTCAGTTTTTCTTTGGTATTCCATGGTGTAATCAAATTGTCAGTGTAGAAGCTGTTATTTCCTTTAAAAAGTATTCGTAAACAGTACCAAACTTTTCACAAAACCTGTTTTAATCGGATTGTTTAGTATACAGTGCATTTGGATACATTTTTCCAATTTAATGATCGCCTAAATTTCATTCCATTTTTCCGAGAGGTTAATATATACTCTTTTCCAATTCAAACTGATACGATATGTTTTAAACTAAAAATAGCAATTCATGACAACTATATAACTTCCACATACAATATCTATAAAAAAAATAAAACACAACAAAAATAAATCAGGTGCTAACAAACAACGTGATTAATTAAAGTGCCGAAACATTTTGAACACGTGTCATAACATCAGATAATGGAGGAAATATGATTAAATATAGAACGATTTAAAATGTAAAGACAAACGATATTCTTTTGGTATCACAAGAGAACACTGATGTAGTATCTACTCAACATAAACTGGGATAAAGTGATACGTGAAATGGGATGAAGTGATACGGCGGGTTGAAATGAGATAAAATATACTTATGAGCAAATTAGTTTTAAAAGCACTTACTTTTTTACAAAACATGAAATCCATTGACAATGCAATTATTTTAACTTCTTTGGTAAAGTCCGTATAACAGCTGTTTCTTTGCCACCATTTTCAATAAAATTATTTGAATATTTTTATTTCTTAACCATAAACCTCGTTGTCTCTGAAAACATTATGTGCTAAAAGTAAGCTGTGCATGTTGAAACTGTTTTGATAATGTTGAAAGGTACGTAAATCCATTTTACAAAATAATTACTATATAAACATCTCATGGTAATTTTTATAGATTTGTTTATTCAATTTTTTAACATTTTGTTCACTGGGGTGAAGTGATACGCATCTCACTCTACCCCAATATCAGTTAAAATGATTTTAAAAGTACAAAGGCTTATGATCCTCTAAGAAACAACTTAGAAATCACCATTAAGGCATGCAAAACTAAAAAAATGAGCCTTCGTAATGCAGCAGAGGAGTTCAGTATTGATGAAATGAAGATTTGGAGTGTATTGAAAAGAAAAAACCATGGGTCATATGGAGGACAAAGCACACTCACTGCCATAGAGAAAGCATCTTTAAAAGGTGCCATATATTATGCCTACAATACTTACATATTGCATGATACTATATATTATGTTAAGGGGCTACTAGTCCAGAAAAATTAAAACAGTCAATATATTCAATTTTGATGCAACATTTGTTAAAAACTATGTGTATTAATGAAACATAATGATAAATATAATGAAAAGTGTAAGTATGCTCTAAAACATGCTGAGTCAGCAAAAAATATACAACTTTAACTAGATTTTTAAACAAGTATTTCTCATGAAATACTTAAAGTTTGTGACTAAAACTTTGCAAAAAGATTAATAACGTGTTAATGAAGGGATTTGACCAGAATCATTATCATACCTTTTACAGAATCAAAATGGCTGCATTTTGAACAATGATTTTTAAACTTTAGGTAAAATTTGTGCTGCCAATGTCAATATCTCAACAATAGCTAACTATAAATAACTCTTTTTGGTTAAATCCCTTCACAGTAATCTGATAAACAATCTGTGAATATTTTAGCCATAACCTTTAAGCAATGGACCCATTCGAAACTCCGTCTCTTCGGATTTTTCTCGGTTTTTCGGAGTTTCGGAGTTCGAGAGAAATAGAGAAACCTCGACGGAACTTCGACGAGGTTTTTAGAAAATATCAATTTTTACTCGTAAAATAATTAAAGTCTTATTTTATTTCTACGCTGCTTTTACAATAGTTCATGTTGTTTTCAAAATATAAGTGTTCTCTTTGTTCAATATCAACACTAATTTACATCGCAAAGTAATTAGTAATGCACAGTGGGACAGATGGTGGTAGTGGAAAAAACCTCAAAAACCTCAAAAGCTTGTTCTATTCAAAACCATATAATAAAACATACTTAAAAGCAAGAGGAGAAACATTTGGACTAACAGGTGAGGAATGGTGTAACAATTGAGATAGAAGATACTACAATTTAAATGTTCATCACGACCGAACATTTTGTTTAGAAATGGTGAAGTTGCCATCTTCTAGTTCTGCCAAAACATTTAACATTTTGATAATACAAAAATTAAAAGAATTCGGTATAGATGATGAAGATGTTGCAGGTAAAACTACGGATGGCTGTAGCTGGATGGTGAAATTGAGTACCATATTTACGTATTTGAGTACCATATTTAAGTTTCCACATCAAATCTGCCAGAATCATTCAATTCATTTGAGTGTTTGTGATTTGATATACGCTAAAAAAGATTGTCGCGAAATTCTGAACAAAGAAACTGAATCGGATATTGAAACAGAAACGGAAACTGATGGAGAAACTGAAGGAGAGTTTCTGTTTGACTTTTCGGAGAATGAGATTGAGTATGAAGAAAATATCGAAAAAAGTCTACAGAAACTTCGAATACTAATTAAGTTTTTAAAATATTCATCGATATGAAGTTCTTAAAAGAATAATACACAAAATTTACGGATCTTCGCATGACGAAGGACTGTTGCTCAACAACCGCACTAGATGGTACAGTGTTTTTCAGATGATCAAAAGATTTTTGGATTGCTTAGAAGCTGTAAAAAAAAAAAAAATCGAAGAACTTAACTGCTTAAACATGTTAGATGAAATTGACTTGGATTCCTTAAAATCGCTGTCTGACTTATTGGAAGTCATTGCTGACGCTGTAGTTCGCTTGGAAAAACCAAGTACAACAATTTTGGAGTGTGACATCATTATGGAAACGTTAGTAAGGAAATTGAAGGTTGTAGAAACTGACATCACTTCTAATTTTGCAGAGGCGTTAATCTCCAGATACGAAAATTGTAAAAACATCATATGGTATCATTGAGTCGTTAATTGCACAATCCCAATTTTTTTAAAAATAAAAACCACACATTTTTTTACGCTTCCAAAAAAGATATTCAAGTTTATGCTTCAAAATTATTTGCTGAAATATTTGCAACAAAAGAAAATAGTCTCCAAACAAAATCAGATGATCGCGCTAAAAGCAAACTAGAAGAACCATCACAATCGACATCTTTTTTGGTCGAAATTCAAGAAGTTTTATATCAAAATCAATCAACAGCTAAAAAGCTAAATAAAGTCAAGACCTTCACCGATCAGTTAAAAGAATACGAAGTAATTGGTGTGAAATCAGAAGCAGTTTTAAAATTTGAACTCGCCACCCATGTTTTCATCTTTTTAAAATATTATTTTAAAAGGTCTTCAGAATAAATACTTTTTTAATATTTTTTTTTTAGTTTTTACTATAGGTACCCCAAGAAGTCTTTATTACAGAGCACCGCGGAAGGGCATTTAACTGAAAGTTCACGCCTTCTTCCTAACCGATGCCGGTTAGGAAGCCATTTATTAGATTAAACTTGTTCGTTAAAAGATTGTGATAAGAAAAATGTTTAAGTACAAAGAAATGTAAAAATGTAAATATTTTTAAAATTTATTATGAATTATAAATCTAAATATATAAAATTAAAAAAAGTAAATATAAGAACAATGTAATTTAATTATCAACTAGATAGTTTAATTTTTTAATTTGTAACAAAGTTTTATCAAAACTCCGATTTTTTCTCGACTCCGACGGAGTTTTTTCTCGATTTTTCTCGACTCAGCTTTTTCTCGATTTTGGATCCTCTGCCTTTAAGTAGTTCAAAAAATATTTTTGTGCAAAGTTTAAAAATCTGTTTACAGAGAAAACGCAAAAAAAAAACAAAATAAAAGAATTTTAACTATATCTTTAAAAATTTCCAGACACATGAGTCATCTTTACTAAATCCTTTTCTTATACCTCTCAATTTTTTTCTTCTTGAATTTGTTACTTCTTTTTCCTTCCTTTCCATATGAGTAATATGGTTTTTGTATTTTTTAATTGCATCGAGAATGAAATATTTTCCCCAATGAAATCCCAGATGTTGAAATTTTTCTTTATGTGAAATGTAACCCCCATTAAATGATATAGCTGCTGAGAAAACAGCTATTTCTAAAATAATTTTTAAAATAAAATGTGTTTTGGGGTATTTTTCCCAGATTATTTGATTGAAAGACTCATTAGGATTTTGGGAAAAACTGTGTAATTACTTTGATAAAAGATTGCCATAACTAAGTTCCATAAATATTGGATGTGATAAGTTTTTGATTGCAACTGGTAAGTTTAACTTGTTTTATAGGTGCATTGACCTGTAAACTTATCCCTTTGCAATTGGCACTAGCTAGTATTAGTTCTTGGACAAAATTGATAGCACGTAACAGCATCACCTTCACAACACTGCCATAAAACTACAAGTACAGCTTTTTTCATAGGGTATAGTTTATCATTCTGACGAATAGCCATACCAAAGTAATTCTGCATTAAATTAATACTTGCATCTGTTAGTCTTCCTTTACCTAAAAGAGTTTTATTGTCATCCAACCTCTCTTTTTTTTTTAATGCCCGTAAATTCCAAAGTCTTGTTCCAAGTCTCCTTTGAACATGGCCAAGGCACTCAAAATTTTCTGGTATCAAAGGACTTTGTTCTCTTGCTTTGCTGTATGCTGTGGTGACCCCATCTCCTATACAATGACTATACCTTAAGTTAAACTTTCTCAATGAAGAACAAAAAATAGAAAGAGCGCCAGCGGATTCCATAGCACTAGATGATTCACGATGATTGATTGGACTCTGTTGTCTTATTTTCCATAGTTTATACCAGTTGATCTTTTTCTCTTTGACCAAATCTCACAAGATATACATAACTTTGATATCGTATAATAGTCCGACACCTTTTTATTATCCGTTGATATTGCAGATACAACTCAATTGAGGGAAGAATAACCCCTTTTTGCCATGTCCCATCAATACAAATATGACAGTCAATAGTATCACTGCTCATTACATTGATATTTACCATTTGACGCACTTCATGTGTAGCTTTTTGTGCACTTTTTTCAGCGGATTTTTCATATGCACAATGAAGATTCTTACTAATTTTTTTATACGAAGTAAATGCTTTAGAAAATGGCATATTCATTATTGTTGTAAATGTTTGAATTCCAGCATGACCTTTACCAATCTCACAAAAAGCCATAACTGTGCAATAGTTAATGTCGTGTGTCTTCTTTACAAGCTCACTTTTTTGTGGAGATATGAATTGAGGACAAGTATACGAAAATTTGCATGCTGAACAAAAACTAAATTTTATACATAATTTAAGTGAATACCCTTGTTGTTCATTTCCAATATGTGTGAGCTTAACAGGTAAGCTACAGTCAGAACAGCGTGAAAACTCCTCAAACAAATCTTTCATAATGCCAAAGTGAAGGAATATAAAAAAATTAAGGTCGTTAGATGTATATTCATTTTTAGCTGGACTACCAATATAATTAACTGCTTTGCTTAACTTTTTAGCACTTGTACTATTTGTACTAGTAAACATATTGAAAAACATAACAAAATGTTTTGCTGTTCCAACATTTTATGTTGGTTTGCATGAAAAAACTTTTTTTTAATGTTTTGCTATTTTCTTTATTTCCCATCATATTTAGAATATAGCATTCAAATGTGTAAAACAATCAAAACAAGCTGTTAAAATCAACAATACAATTTATTTTAAACACTAATAATGGAAATAACGTAATTAAAAAGTTGATATAAAGCAAAGGATATATATAAAAGATAATAGAAATTATTTTTTGATTAAATTTATTGAAAATTAGCCCAACAGTAAGCATTGTTTATTGTTGCTATATTGTTGCTAAGGGCTTCTTTTTGAGATCATATTTATAAATTGAAGTTTTCTGTCGCTAAATTACTTACAAACAGTAAAACTATACATTTACTGTTTGTAAGTAATTTAGTTACAGAAAATCCGTAAGTGGGACTTTCTTCTGACCATAATCAATACTTGCACACCTCAGAACGAAAAGTCAAAAAATTTATTAACAAATGCCTGGACCTGACAGAGTCCATTCTTTTTAAAAAGATATAAAAGAGATTTGACAAATCGAATTTCAGAAAAAATTGAAAATGTGTAGGGGAGCTTTTTCTTCGGACACCGTTAATAGAACCGTTAATAGATATTATTTAACTTAGAAGATAGTCTCACAGGTGTCCCGCCATCAAGTTTAGTGATTTATGATGAAACTAATCTGTCAGATGACCCAGGACAGAAGTATTTCATTTGTCGTAGAGGTACAGAGCACCCTAAACGTATTGTATAGTTTGCAAAATTATCAATATCCCGGGATATTGATGATTTTTTAAATTATGTAATACGTTCACGGTGCATAGCACCTTTACGACAAACAACATTCTTCTGTCCCATTTGCAGCACATGCAAGCTGTACTGCAAATGTACTGCAAATGGCATATTGCTTCCTGTTTACATTTTTTTTTAAAGTAAAAAACCTCTTTGAGCTATGGACTGTAAGTGTGCCAGAGGGAACTCGATATGAGAAGACATTATCAGAATGGCTCGATCAAAAGGATTTTTAAGAATGATTTCTAAAAATTGCACTTCCATATCTCAAAACTCAACCCTCTCCATGAGCTTAAATTAGTGACAATCAAGCAAGTCACTTTCCATGTACAACCATTGGTGCCTGTAATGAAAACGAGATCAGCATTTTAAGTTTACCCAAGTAATCCACTAATTTGTCACAACCTTTTGACTGCTCCTTTTCTCACCCACTTAAGTTGGAGTGGTGGAAAATATTTATATAAATAGAGGGACCAAGGAAATGAAAGGAAGACTCTTAAAAATTCATTTTCTTTCTCTAATCAAGCAGCTCTTTAATAATATCAGACTGAATGCTGAAGTAAATATTGTAAGAGGATTTTGCAAAATAAGGATTCGGACTCTCTGTAGGGATGAAATATTAAAGCAATCAAACAATTAATGTGTTGATGCAAATCCTGTGGCTAAAACTATGGAAGAATTATTCAGCGAACTTCTCACAGAGATCCGTTATGAATAGTTAGTGAACATCGAGCAAATAGGCCAAAACAAAAAAGAAAGTTATGAAAAGGAAAAAGATAATTGAGCTGGAAAGAGTGTTGGAAACTTTGATACAAACTCGGAAAGTGAGTCAAATCCCGATAACTCTCATAAGCAGAAAAATAACATGTCAAAAAAACACAAGACATCAAGAGTTGAGTATGTGGAGAGTGAGCACAACTTCGATGATCTTCATAAAGAAATTTTGGATTTTTGCAGAAGTCATGAATATAATGACTAAAAAAGATTGAAACTGTCTCCAATAAACCCTCTTCCAATAGAATATAATGAAATTGATGAAGGTCATTACTCACTCATCAGTCTTAGAAGTAATGTTAGAACTAAGAAGAATTACCCTGGAAAGGTTACTGCGTAGAGAATACCCGCACAAATGAAAATAGGTTTATTGAAATCAACTTCATGAAACTGTACCAGTCCCATCAAGACACTTTTATTTTGGCAATTAGAGACAGAAGTATTGTGTACTCTCATGAAATTGTTTCACTGCTACCAGTGCCCAAAAAACTGAGATGTGGAAGGGAAAAATTTCCTTTCCTAGTAATGTAAATAGTAAAATTTTAATGTATTCTTTTAATTGTATTTTATTTTTTGTATTCATGTTTATGTGTTTTAAATATAAGGTTCTTAAATTTATTTTCAAAAAACCCAAATTTGAATATCGCTACTTCTTTATGGGTATTTGGTGTTTGACAAAAGGTAAAAACAGTGTCTTCGATGACCTTACTTTATGAAGTGGAGCGAGACAGCTTGAAATTATTTTCATTTTTTGAAAATTTTATTTTTTTTAATCTTAATTTTTAACTTATTGTTTTTCCATTGCACAAGATTTAAATTGAAATTTGTATCACTTTTCCCCAAATTAGGGTATCATTTATTATTATTATTATTATTATTATTAACATTATTATTATTATTATTATTATTATTATTATTATTATTATTATTATTATTATTATTATTATTATTATTATTATTATTATTATTATTATTATTATTATTATTATTATTATTATTATTATTATTATTATTATTATTATTATTATTATTATTATTATTATTATTATTATTATTATTAATATTATTATTATTATTATTATTATTATTATTATTATTATTATTAAAACTAATAAAGTAATTAATAATAATAAAAACATATTAAACAATAATAACATTTTAAATAAGTTCAGATGTAGTAGTGACAGAAAATAGATTTAATAAAAATAATGCAGAAAATTAACAAGAATTGGCTTCAATCCATCCACACTTATCTGAAGCAATCAATAAACTATTATGTGTTGCACACTACAGCTAGGTAATAAATGACGCACTGAATTATGCGACCTTACGCAATTTTGATAAATGAAGCAAACTTTATAACGGCATTGAAGTTACAAATGAATGCAACATACACTTCAAAGTAAACATTTAATACTAGGAGATTTTTGAAAAGTATGTTTACAAAATTAAAATAAGCTGCAAAAATCCTCTTTGACAAAAATTTAACATGGAATAAAAAGAGCCTGATATTCTTAACAACAATAGTTCTTGATTAGAACTAGCCAATAATCAAAAATATTTTACAATTAAACAAAAGAAGCATTTTTTGAAAAACAATATGTACTGTACCATTGACTTCACACCTCCAAGCAATTGTTATGGCACCAACTTCACCATCTGAAAAACGAATTAAGAAAGTGCCAGGAGGTCTCTCCAATAGCTTTTTTTGAGCCATTTGTCTGGTCATAAACTGCAGATGTCTAAAAAAATTTGAAAAAACAGTATAATCATTGAAAAAGCAATATGACAAATACTGTGGGATTAAAACTACATTGGAAATCATTTCTCACTGATCTTTCCAATGTTCTTTAAGATGCTTTCGAACTACTTCTAATGCACCATGATACCATTCCCAAAACGTAAATGAACGGCCTTTAAGGGGTTCCTGATAAAAGAATGATATAAACTTGATTTCTATAAAAATACCTAACTTCTGGTCTTTTTTTTTTTTCTTTTTTTTTTTTTCAAATATTGAATGCTTTTTCTGAAACATTATTAGAAAGTCATTAAAAAAAACATTACTTTACAAAACAAAGACCATGGTATCATTGACTCAGGTGATATGATGTTTTTGTCTAAACAAATATTTTCATAAGTATGAAGCCTGAAATATTTTTGAGTAAATACAGCATTAAGTAGAAATGAGATACTAATGAGGAGGGAAAGAGGTAGAGATGAAAAGGGGAAAAGAAACTCTGTAAACTAATAATAAAAAGTAAATAAAAACAAAATTATATCAACTAGATTCAAAAGCTGAAAAGATGAATTTAAAATAAACATGTACCACTTGTAATATTTGAAAAAATCCTATCTCTAAGATACAACAGGTGATTAGTGTGCAATTCATGTTCAGCAGTTTGAATCCAGCGAGCATTTAAAGCCACTGCCATATCTTTCCAAGGGACTTCGTCTGGGACTTCAAAAGGAACACGATTCTACAAAAAGCCAAGATGAAAGAAAAAGTTATTACAATTATAAAATAAAAATTGTTGTTCTAAAATTTTGAGATGAGTGAATAAAACAGTCGAAGGGTTTATAGATGCATTACATACAAAAAGTGAATATGAATTAGAAAAAAACAAAAGTTTCTCAACAATTTTTAACAACAACTTCATTAAATACATCCCTTCAAATACTAATTTCTTAAGTAAAAAAGCATACATTGTATTTAGTTATTTCAAAAATATTCAAAGTTTTTTTATATAAATCTTTTTATATGAATTTTTTTATATAAATTTTTTAAATAATTAAATATTTGGTCTAACTTTTATGTTCTTTCAAAAATTTTATGTATGCTTTGACTAAGTAAAATGGTATCAACTTTTAGACTCACTGGCACGGAAAACATATTATCCCAAATAATTGTGGCTTCAGAATTGGGACCTTGATTGCCATGAACAACAACTACAACAGGAACAGTCATGCACTAAGCGTAAAAAAATACGTAACGTGCATAAAAACAATGTTTTCAAAAGGAGCTCAAACACCCAATTATATATTACAGAAATGCTTATGGTAAATCCATTATAACTTTTCGATGAAAATTATTATAGACATAAAAATCTATATTCCATTCTTTTTTTTAACTGTGGAATTTACATAGTCTTTTTATTATTATTATTTTTTTTTCAAACTTACACTTTTCTTTTGTTAGATTCAAACTCAAAAAAAGGATTGTTTACCGAAATTTCCATCCCAGTTCCTAAGCTTAACTTTGTTGAAAATACTAGTGCACTTTTTACTTCGAGCACAGACTAAAATATAAACAGAAACTTAAATAATTCAAAGTACACCTTTAAACAACTTTTTAACATAAAAAAATATTAAATTCATTATTTACCTCCTGGCTTTTCCTTTCCTGGCGTATAATGTTCTTTAATTGCTGAATCATTTAAACATTTTGAATAATTATTCACATTATAAAAAATAAACTTTAACATCCTTTTTTTAGGCTTTTAACTAAAACTACTAATGTTGATCTCTGTAAGTATTTTTAAAAAGAACAAAATACCAGGTTTTTGAATTCAGCTTGCATAGTAGATGTTTCTTTATCGCATTCCATAACCTTTGTATAAATCAAAATTATATACAGCTTTTTTTTTATATAAGTCATTTTATTCTAATGTTAAAAGATATGTTTTGATATAAAGGAGGTTTTGCACATGAAAAAAGCATTTTAATGAATCTCAAAAATATGCAAGCTCTCTAGAGAATATTGGTAATCTATCCCAAACGTTATTAAGGATTTATTAGAAAACAAACATTAAATATTTATTGTTTTTTAGATTTATAAGAAGATTTGATTTAAGTATTTGTTATATAATCTCCAGATGATTGAACAAGATATATTGCCTAATACGTAGGCTGTCTGATAATGTTCTTGAATGACACATAAATAGTGTTAACATATCCAATTTTTTTTTTTAATAAAAATTTCATTTAGATGTGTTAATTGACTCTTTGTTTACATGTCAGGTAGTGTCATCACATTATTGTATTTTTTTGCTGTGGAAAAAATCAAATATGTTATGTACCATAACAAAAACAACAGTCATAATAATGGATTGAAGCCAGTGGAAGTGCACCAAAGTATGTAAAAACTAGTCCATCAGCAGATAAGGTTATTGCAGGAATTTTTTTCGGCTTACAAAGGAACTTTTATAATATCAATCTACAATAAATAAAACAATCAGTTCTGAATATTATAGAAGCCTTTTTGATCTGCTGAATAAAAAATTATTGAGCGTAGATAAGGGTTGGCAAAGAAAAAAAGTAATTTTCATTAAGATAATGCACCTGCTCAAAAAACCAATAAAGCAATGGCTAAAACCACTAAATTAAAGTACAAATTGTTTGAAAATCCAGTGCATTCACCACATTTGGCCCTCATTGGCTTGTATCCTTTTCCAAACCTGAAGTCATTCCTTGCTGGAAAACGTTTTACATTAAATGAAAAAATTATTGCAAGTGTGGATGGGCATTTTACAGACAAGCTGAATCATTTTAAAATGATGGAATAGAATTATTGGAGTAATCTTAGACAAATTGTATTGAAATTGAGGGAAATTATATCAAAAAACAAAATATATATTATGCCAAAATAAATTGTTTTTTATTTATATTGTAGAAAATTCTCTATAAAAAAATTTTCTATATGGATTATTTTTTTTTTGAGAAATCTTTTTTAATTGTACAGTTTTATTGATAGAACTAACTTTTTATCACCCAATATCAACTTGAAAGGTGATGAACTTAAACTACCTTTATCTTGCTCATTATTTTTGTATTATATACTTTTATAAATCTGTACGAGACTCAATTTTGAAACAAAGAATATGGCTCATAGGCATATGATGAGCAGAAAAAGAAAAATTTAAAAGATAACATTTTAATTTAAAGCATTTAAATTTTTGATTAAAAAAAAACAGAAAATTTTATTTAACAATATTCATAAAACATCATTAAGCTTTTTAAAAGATTTGAGCAAACTTACACATTTTCCATTTAAGATCTCACCACATTTATCAATATCTCTAAAGAAACAATACTTATATCTTTTTTCCTAAAAGCAGCCATTTGAATAACAAATAGTAAAATTTTAAAAGGTAAACTTACGATAGGTTTTTTCCGGCATGCAACTCTTTACATTGCTTCTCACTAAAATAACAATGTAAATTGGATAAAATCTGGTAAATTGTTTTATTGTAAACAAGTAATTATAACATTTACAAACTGAAAACAATTATTCAAAAATGTAAAATTAATAAAAAACCTTAAAATGTAGACAGTAACTTCTGGAAAGGTCATTGGATTTAATTTAGAACCAACAAGCAATCTAAACAAAAAAAAATTAGCTGTGCTCACAAAAGCTTGTTGGTGAATAAGTAAAAGTGCCCTCTTGTATAATCACATGAAATCTTTTTGGTACCTCACAGAAGCTTGAAACTTTGTTTGAGTTTTCAATACTTGCTTAGGTTGTTTATCTACTAAAAATGACCTGAAATTTAAAAAAATAAGTCATTACTAATCAATGAGCATTTTCAAATGCAATTAATCTTTTTACAATAAATTCATGAAACAAAGCTAAATCTTTATGGAAAAGACGAGAACTAATTTTGCTCACAATTTTCAAACTTACCATTTTACCAAATTTTCAACTTCTTTTGCAATCTTGTTATTTACAATATTTAATTCTTGAAGGTGGGAAGGAGACAATTGTCCATTTAAAAGTATCAGCTATATAAAACAGCAGAAGTAAAACGGCTTTTTAATTGTAGTGACTATTTAAAAAGTGAAATATTAATTGATAGGTTTTTAAATATTACTTGTGAAGTGATATGTAGAGCTTTCCACATTATATCTGTTGTAGTTTGAAACCTTTAAAACAAATTAGAATAAAAAAAAGGAGTATATGAAATTAAGAAAAAAAGAGCAAATAAGCTGATTTCACAGTGGAAGACGTTGTTGCAATTTTTTTAAGTAACAAATAAAAAGTGGTAAATTGTGGAAATTCTTTTTGAATAAAAAATGGGGCCGAAAACTAGTAAATCTTCTTACTCAAGTATTTCTGAGATTATTGAACCTGGAAAAGAATTTTTTCTAGTAAACTGCCTACAAAAGATCATTAATTGAGAGGGGAGTCAAAAATTCAATTAAAAGAAAAAAAAAACAGTACATGTAATCTACACCAAAGCATGACATTTTGTAAGCACCAAGACATTTAATGTTTTTTAGAAAACAAAAGGTGTAGAAAAAAAATTTAAACCAAAGAACACACCAATTTTGAATTTTATTAAGGGGATCAGGTTTAAGAGCTCCACTTAAAGACTTTTGTAGCATTGCTTGCCAACCAGCAATTTCTTTTCGTAAAAATTCAACCATTTCGTGAACATTGAAAGCTATCTCTTGTAGCCTTTCAAGAATTTTCTAAACCAGATAAGAAGGAAAGTTATAAACATCATTATATTTCTTTTGTAGCATTTAAAACTTTAAATAATACTGCTGTTTAGATAAATTAGCGATATCTAAGAATATTCCTAATTTATCCAAAATAGCAACTAAACAAAAAGATTATGGTACTGCTTTATTTCTTTTTTTTCTAAATTTTTTCATATAGTTAGCAAGAAAAAATAAAAAGAAAAAATATTTTTAGTTAAAGTGATTTTTAGCTAAATTTTAGCTAACGTTGCCTTTTAAAAACAATCAGAGAGCTAAATGCTGTTGGCATTATCAACAGACTAGGTTTCAATTTATCCAAAAATACAGGCAAACTAATTTTGAAGACAAGCAGTCAATCTATAGATTTGGAAAGTTTGAAAGCAAAAAATTTGGTTTATAAGAAACCCTAAAGATATTCAAGTGATGGAACTTTACGGCTAAAATAATCAAATTAATATTAAATAATAAAAAAAAAAGCTCAGTAATAACTGAAACGCACTTGAATTGTTTCTCCATAAGGCTGTTCCAAGTAAGCTAAAAGTTCTATTAAAAAAGTTAATGCATAAATACATATATTTAAACTTGCATAATTCCAACACTCAATGAAACAATAAAAAAAAAAAAAAAAGAATTATTCTAAAATGTAAAGATGACCAAAAAAATTTATAAAATACGATCAGTTTTAAAAACAAATCCTACCATTCCTAAAATATTGCAACTTCAGAAATTGTTCTTCTCGGTTTTGACAAATTTCTTTCACTAAATCTTTTGTTTCCTTTACAAGAAATATGACAGTACAAAATTACTTAACAAAACATCAGCCCTTATTTTTCAACCTTGGCAGGCGGAAAAAAGTTTACAAAACTAGTTTTGGCTTTTGCCTAATAACAGTTACTTCTTAATGACCATTCTTGTGAGTTACTAACCGTTAATACTCATTTAGTTTTGAACCTACATGCCTGCAATTTGGCGTACATTCAGCGGGTTTTCAAGCAGAAATTGTGATATTGACTGGCAAATTGTCATTTACCAAAGTTCGAGCTGATGGCATTTTGGTATCTTGGCAAACAGATAAGGAATTTTTAAAAAATGTTGAGAGGTTGTTGCAAATTCTGGAAAATGCAGGATTAAAGTTAAAAGAAAACGAGTGCGTATTCATGTCGTCGAAAGTTGAATATTAGAACTCTAAGTTAACAAAGGAAGGAATTGTACTGCTTGAAGACAAACTAAATCCATCAAGAATGCTCCAGAACCAACGGACAATAATCAGATGAAGTCTTTCCTTGCAAAGATAAACTATAGCCACAGACATTTCCTAAACCAAGCAACAATGGTAGAGCCCTTCCATAGAATACTTCGGAAAGGGATTCCATGATCGTGGGGGTATTAAGGTGGTACACCCCCTTTAAAAATCGAATTTGTAAATTCAAAAACTGAAGTACAAAGTCCATTTTATATTTTTACTATTATATTTAAAAGTAAAATTGAAAATACAATTATTTATGTTAATTATATTGTTAAATAAATTGTTGTTAATGCAATTTCTTACTCCTTAACAATTCCAAAGTAGCGCAATGCAGTTGCTAAGGATTTAAAAACTTTCTCTTTTTAAATCTTTTTTTTTAAACGTGATTTTTAAGACTTCCAAATTTTAATGTTTTACTTATGAAAACGTAAATATCTGAAATTTTATTAAAGCTTTTGTCTTCAAATTTTCACAGTATGCTTTTAATATATCTACAAGGGCTGGAACTAGAATTACAAAACTTAAAGAATAAATAATTTAGTTTAAATGTAGTTTGTCAGACCATCACAGGCAATAAACCAATATCTGTACGTTTAATGCTACCATTTTGGATTTACCCAACATTTAAAAAATATTTTAGTTTGTGTCCTAGAGCAACTCTTTTGCTACCATATAGCAAAGTATGGTCCATTTAGTGAAAATTTTTAATCCAGAAATTTTTGTTTTAGTAAAGGTAAGCATCAAAAAATTAAAACTTCATTTTTCTTTTAAAAAGTTAAAATTTTAATAGAACTTCCATACATAAAAACTTGATGACAAGCTTTAAACCAATAAAGATTAAAAGTTAGATTTAATGGAGCAGTAACACATTAAAGAACGAGCTGTTTTAACTATGCTAATGCAAAATTATGCTCTCCGAAATTGTTTTTGCATTAAAACTCAAAAATAGAGCTTGTTTTGTCATCTCATGCATCCTTTTATGGAACTGGAGACGTACTCGTCCATATTACATCTGATAGTAGCGAGGGACTGATTACTTTTATTTCGAGGGCATTATCTGCCACTGAAGGAAACTACTTTCAAATTGAGAAAGAAGCATTTTCCATCATATATGTCGTAAAGAATCTGCATCAATATTTATATGGGAGATTTTTCACTTTGGTGACGGATCTCAAACTCTTATTAGGTTTATAGCTGAAGGAAAAACTATTCCAGCCATGACCGCTACAAGAACTAGGCGTTACAATTACTCTTTCAGGTTACAATTACTGTTTAAAATACCGGAATGTGATTGCATGTGGAAGTACCGACTGCATGAGCAGGTTGCCTTTAAAAATCAGGCAGTCATCAGTCGCAGAAAGTTAATTTTAATGATAGAACTAATCAACGCACCAGTTTCAGACAAAGACGTGAAAATCCATTCTGCGCGAGATTCAAATGCAACTCGAGTGCAAGATGGTGTCCTTCATAGATTACAGTTTCCTAGTGAATCAGGTTTTTTATACAGCAAAGAAGTACAATTTAGGAGTTGAAGGATTGTTTCTAATGTGGGGAAACCGAATTGTAATACCCTAGTCATTGCAGGATATGGTATTGGAAGTGCCCATCCAAGAATGGTTCGCATGAAAGCATTACCAAGAAGTTACGTTTTGCGGCCCAACATGGGCAAGGCAATCGAAGAAACTGTACGCAGATGTCGACATTCTGATATACATGCGCCAATACACCATTGGGAATATCTATGCAGACCATGGAGGCGAATACATTTTAAATATGCCATTTCATTCCTAGGACACATTTTTTAAATTGTATGCAATGCTTATTCAAAGTGGATTGATGCAATAATCATGAATATAAAATTGAAACTGTTGAGAGTTATATTTGCGGTTTATGGAATCCCCGAGGTAATTGTTAGCGACAACGGACCTTATTTCAACAGTGCCGAATATGTCAAAAGAAATATTATAAGGCATATTTTTACCGCCTCATATTACCCTTCCTTAAATGACCAAGCGAAGCGGACGTTTAAAAACATTTAAAGAAGCCATGAAAAAGATAATCACTAAGCAAGGCGATTGCATTGAAACGACAGTGAACCGGTTTTTGTTTTCATATAGAATCACCCCGTATTTAACCACCGCATTATCACCAGTAGAACTTTTACTAAAAAAAATTAAGCAGTGTGCTTCAGAGCTTAAAACTGAATATTGATGTTAAAGCAAAGTATGAATAGGCGGAAAGGCAGAGTAATTGAGAAGCACATTTGAGGCAGTTCAACTAAGGAGAAGGCGTCATGGTAAAAAATTTCGGAAATAGTCTAATATTGTTTCCGGGACGAATTATTGAGCAAAAAGTACCGATCAACCTTGAAGTCCGAACTGACCAGTCGATTGTTTACCGCCACGTAGATTAAATCAGGTAACGGTTTTCCAATCGGAAAACGGTTATCTAATTGGAAAACCATTATCTAATTGGAAAACCATTATCTGATTTCACCGCTGAACCCAATCCCTTAAGGTCGGTTTTATCTCACAGTTTATCGCAAATTCTGTTTCCATCAATCCGTAGTTGAACAAAATGTTGTACCAAGAGTTGATAAATAGCAGAAATTTTCTCGCCTCCACGTTTCTTCCGCAGCTTTTGACAGCTGTCTCCCAAAAATATTTTTGCCTGCAAAATGTTCTGGCTTCCACCTCCGTTTGCTTCCGCTTCCCAACTCGAGGCCGCCGTTAGAATTTTGTTTTGGAAGCAGAGTTTTTTGGAGCCCACTGCCAATCGAGAGGTAAAAGCCAATTGCGGCATCCGTCATAAGATATTTTGGAGGCAAGTTGATTTGGAGGCTAGCTCCAGTGGTTTCTGCCTCCTAATTGACAACAGTTGCCAGAATTTTATTGAAGAGGCAAAATGTTTTGGAGACAGCCGCCAATTTGGAAGCGGAAGCAATTGACGGCCATTCTCAGAAGATATTTTGGAGACAAGATGATTTGGAGGCCGTCTCAAGTGGTTTCTAATTCCAAGTTGGCTGCTGCCGCTAAACTGGAGTCGAAATTTTTGCCTCTCGCTGTCTGAAGTAATGAAGAGAAAGGGGCAAAATTTTCATTAAAAAAAAAATAAATCTATAAATTGCTCTTTAATTTAAAAACGTTTGTTTTGAAATTAACAAGCAATTTAAATATTAATTGGATTCAAATATTGAAAAATTGACATCTAAATTGCGTTTTATATGGAATTTATTGCCAAACTTTGACTATTTAAAAAAATTATGATTTTGTGAGAGTGGTTTTTTTTTCAAAACTTATTAAAAAAATTTTAAGTTTTATATTCAAAACAAGAGTTAAAAACTGAAAGTTTTACGTCCATGCCATAAACTAAAAAATCTTTTCGACGAAAATTAGTAGAAAGTAAACTGTCAGTATTTTGATGGGATCAAAGTTTTGAACAAGTCGCTCATCAGTTCAATTAAAACAGTCATTTTTCAACCTTAACATTTAATTCTTATTTTTACTCAAAAGATATCTGTAAAAATTCTTGACAAATCCTTTAATGCTCATCAAAAATTTTAGAAATTATCGTTTATATCGGTTTGAATTGAATTTTTTCCAGTAATCAAAAATTTTACGAAGATTTTAATTTTTTTCTTTTTTTAAAAAAAAATATTAAGGGTCTGCGTATCGTTTCATTTTTATATCGTTATCATACCGATATAATACCGGAAAAAAAAGTTTCACCGGAATGATTACGACATAATATTGTTATAAAAATTTTAACCGGTATTGTAGTTAGTTTAAATCTCGGTATATACCTGAACTCTCGTTATTCCGATGATTTTCTTTATCCGATATCATATCGGAATGATAGCAATTTGGAAATGAAACGATACGCAGATCCTAACAAAACAGTATTTATTTTTTGCGGAATTGAAAATGGAAAATGCGCATTCGTCGAATAATATAAATAAGAAATTTTTTTACTTGTTGAAATTTCCAGTGTGGTATAAAATTTTTACTTCCACGTTTTCTTTACTCCCCAGTAAAAATAGGCTGGAGGAATAAAAAAGAGCAATTGCTCACAAGCAATTGGTCTGAGTAAAAGTAGAAGTTAAAAGCAAATGCTCGCTGCAATGGCAATTGCTCAAAAATGTGTGAATTAAGTTTTGCTAATGCTCACAAGCAATTGCTTTTGTGTCGGAGTAAAAGCAATATGCCGTTGCCGATATAAATAGCTTTTTAAACTTTTAATGTTTAAAAATGGCTACTTCAAACCAAATTACAATTGAATCAAGTGAAAATAATACAGTTAGCCAAAGTTTTAACAAATGTGAAGATTAAATTTTTATAAAAATACTATGCGAATTGTCGATCCTTCTACAAAAAGCCAAGTTCCAAACGTTAAAATAAAGAAAAACTAAGCATTTTTAAGAATGCAAGATTGATATAAAAACATAGGCGAAAAAGATTGCCAACATAAAAACAAGGTTGAAAAAAAAGTCTGATATCCATCGAACTGGAAACAAGCCTATAAAGCTTTCAATAAGTGAAGTAAAACTTGCTAACCTTTTAGAAACAAAAAAGAATTCTACCTTCACACAAATTGATGGTAAAAACAACTTTATGTATATACTTATGTACATATTATTATACACACACACACACACACACACACACACACACACACACACACACACAGATATATATATATATATATATATATATATATATATATATATATATATATATATATATATATATATATATATATATATATATATATATATATATATATATATATATATATACTCACATATATATAGGTATGTATGTATGTATGTATGTATGTATGTATGTATGTATGTATGTATGTATGTATGTATGTATGTTTATAATTACACTTAGTAGTTCATTGGTTGAAGCAAACCCTTTTCTATTAATAAACTCATAAGCAAATTCTCCATAGGGTTTATCAGTTCTTACATGGGTGCAATCAATAGCTCCTATTGCACAGGGAAAGTCTCTTTTGTTTGCCCATCCCAGTTTTGCTCTTTTTTAAAATTTGTTCTTCCGTATGTGGGAAAACTATCCACTTAGAAGCTTTAGTCAAAATTTTTTGAAGCGTCATAGAGACAGTTTTTGAAACAATACAGCTATCGTTTGAAATTCCAGTTTGGAAGTCTCGTTTGAAATTCCAGTCTCATTTGAAATTCCAGTTTGGAAGCCAGGGTTTGCTAGATAACGTAGTGTAACTTCCATTCTTTGTTTGGTGATCCTCCCCGAGTTTCATCACTTTTATCCAAAAAGTGTTTTGCTAGCCACGTAACGTTATCATCCGTAAATCGATATAATTTATGATATTCGCTTGAAGCTGTTGGTGGTGCCTTACAAGTACTATAGGATTTAGTTTTTCGTTCTGGAAACATTTGGGCCATTTAAAGACGTATTTTAATATGTGTTTTTAATGCAACTAATATGTTTAATTATTATGTTTGTTAATTTTTGTTCACTATATCTAATACCTTGATTGTATAACCAATTACATTATGCGAATGTATTAAATACAATTTATCAAACGTGATAATTTTGCAAGTACTCTTTAACTACTTTTTAATTGTAAATGTGCACTCCATCCGTCAACATAATGCTGCAGTTTTTATTTAATTATAATACTCAACGTATACAAAAATTATATATATTGAATTAAACACACACAAACTTTGGCAACATGCACAACTTCGTTTTTGTCAAAAACGTGCTAGTATATATAACTAAATGCATAATGTAAAAAGTAAAAACTCTTTATAATGTACTTTGCACCATAAAATAGACTAAACCATCAATTAACATATATATATATATATATATATACATACATACATACATACATACATACATACATACATACATACATACATACATACATACATACATACATACATACATACATACATACATACATACATACATACATACATACATACATACATACATACATACATACATACATACATACATACATACATACATACATACATACTTACATACATAAATACATACATACATACATACATACATACATACATACATACATACATACATACATACATACATACATACATACATACATACATACATACATACATACATACATACATACATACATACATACATACATACATAAATACATACATACATACATACATACATAAATACATACATACATACATACATTCATACATACATACATACATACATGCATGCATGCATGCATGCATGCATGCATGCATGCATGCATTCATACATACATACATACATACATACATACATACATACATACATACATACATACATACATACATACATACATACATACATACATACATACATACATGCATGCATGCATGCATGCATGCATTCATACATACATACATACATACATACATACATACATACATACATACATACATACATACATACATACATACATACATACATACATACATACATACATACATACATACATACATACATACATACATGAATCGCCAAAAAATAGTAAAATATAGTAGTAAAATAATAAAATCAATGTCAAATTATCAAAAAAAAAAAGTAACTAATATGGGTGCTCGTAAAATTAGAAGCAATTGCTCGCTGTTTTTTTAGTTGAAGCTTTTTTATTCATGCGCTTTTCTCATATGTGTGCAATCGCTAAACATTTAAGCAAAAGCTCATAAGTAAAAGATTTCGCGAAAAAAAAGCAATTATGAATATTGGAATTTAAAACTTTATTATCCTAATTGGAAGGAACTTTACAATATTTCTCAAGTTGTTTTTGGTGCTGCATTTTCCAGGTAAAAGTTGAACGAGATTTTAGTAGTTTTGCAATGGTTTACAGCCATTTAAGAACTCGGCTTTCGGAAGAAGCATTAAACCCAATTTTAGTTTTATAAAACACAACCCAAAATTTAATTCTTGCATCTGAACACTCAGTAAAATTGATTTTTGTTTCGATGATTAAACCGATTTTTATTTAACTATACACAACTTTAAAAAAAAAAAATTACGAATGAAAAATGGTTGTAAAATATTTTAAAATTTAAAAAATTTATTGTACTAAAATATTCTTTGCTTTTTTTGTAATTTTTTATCGTTTCTAAATTGTATACTATCATCAGGACGGAGGAAAAACTTATCAAGTCTAAAGTATCTAATTTGAGATAATAGAAAAAAAATTTTTACTTACTATCTTAAGTTTTATATTGACAAAATAATATAAGTTGTCCAATAAGCTTGAATTATGTTATAGTAAAAACAATAAAAAAATATCACTTGTTTTGAATATAAAAGAATAAAACCCAAAATTTATAAACTTTAGTTTTGAAATTCGTAAAATTTAATTTTGAAAAGGATTTCGAACAAATTGTTTACTTATAAATATTCAGTAGGGAAGAACCTTTTGCCTGTAGCTCTTTTTTTTTTGTAAAATTCCATTAAGTCAACTTGTTTCATGCTCCAACAGTAGTTTGACATCATGTGTTTTTCCAAACGTCTTTGATTACGATCATCCATTTTCTTAAGATCTTGGTGGAACTGAGAGTTTTATACGACAGCCACAAACGAGAACCAAGCTGTTTTCTCCTTGCTATTGATTTTTTTAACAAGTTCTTTATCACTCTTAAAATAGAGAGTTTATGGGTAATAAAAAACTCCTGCTCTTTTTCCTCTATTAAAATACCTGGCAACGCCCTTTGTTTTCATTTCTTCAGGCGGCGGGAGACTAAAATACCAACTTCAGTATGGCTTTCGCCGTTAGTTGGGAGACAGAAGCCTTTGGAGGCGGTCTCCAAATCAACTTGCCTCCAAAATATCTTCAGAAGGCGGTCGCCAGTGGCTTCCACCTCCAAAAAAAGTCATCCTTTTTGCAGTAAGTTACTTTGCTGCCTAGAGGCGTTTTCAACTCTTGTTTTACCCGTAGAAACACGCAAGTTCGCGCAAATTTGACAAATGGCCATGCGATTCCGGGAAAATTATTAAAGGGCTTAAAGTTGAAGATCGTGTTTACAACCATGTTGAAACACAGCATTTTAAAAAAGTGCATTGTGTCATTAAAAAGACAAAAAACGTGTTTAATAAAGATGGCAGCTTTCTTTTATATGGAACACTTTTATGTGAAAAGACAAGTTTTTTGTGTTAACAGAATATACTGTTAGTCAGCAGTATTCGTGTGTTTCTATGTATATAAATCTTTATAACAGAACCTGTTAAATTTCTAGTTAATTTATACAGGGTGACCGGAAAGTTCTGTCAGTACTTCACAATCAACTTATTTTTAATGTAATATACATAAACTACTAAAATTACAGTAACAGATCAAGTAACATATGTAGTGCAAGTATACAAAGAATTATTCAAATCGGTCTCCTTTTCGGTCTACTGTCAATGATAGTCAATGACACCATGATTGTATGGCGGCACGAATTGTTTCCATAGGAAATTTTTCCTATGATGGGTGAGTGGCCTACGTCCTCTCCCTACCTGAATCCACTTGATTTTTGCGTGTGGGGTATTTTGGAGTCCAAGGTCAATGCTAAACAACATCACAACTTGGCCTCCATGAAACGAATGATGATCCGCGATTGGGAAAAATTTCTTATGGAAACAATTCGTGCCGCCATACAATCATGGCGTCATCGACTATCATTGACAGTAGACCGAAAAGGAGACCGATTTGAAAAATTTTTGGTATACTTACACTAATATGTTACTCGATCTGTTACTTTAATTTTAGTAGTTTATGTATATTACATTAAAAATAAGTTGATTGTGAAGTACTGACAGAACTTTCCGGTCACCCTGCAATAATTAAAAAAAAACAGTTTGTTTTATTTTGTTACATGATGACAAACTTGATGTCAAGAGGAAAAAACATATTACAAGAGATTAAAAATTATTCCTTACATTAACACTGCATTCAAGTTTAATGAGAAATTGATCAGGATTTTCTATAACCAAAACTGAAACTTTTCCAGCTGCTGCAAGCTGACTCACTGACGAATTCTAAAAAAAAGATAGATTAAACAAAACTAGTGAAGTAATTAAAAAGCTCACAAGTTTAAATAAGTTGTTTTAACCTTTAACAAACACAATTTTAAATAGAAGTAGATGATTTAATATGAAATAAAAATGAAGAAGAGACTTACAATCCTTCTCTCGTCTTCAAGTAGTTTATTTTCTTGATTTAATAAAAACTGGATTGTCTTCACAAAAAAAGTTGGTTGTCCTTGAAAAGCAGTCTAGAAAAATGTAGATCTAAGGTCTAAACTAAATATATTTACACATTTATTTTTAATTTTTTAAGTTTAAGAAACTAAAAATACTTAAATCCAAAGTTGCTATTTCTAATTAGTTGCTGACACTTTATAAAAACGAGACTGGCAAAAAATTACAATTATTCACAAGGTCACTACTCCATATTGTAGTAACAAT
This sequence comes from Hydra viridissima, assembly GCF_058129835.1. Lineage (NCBI taxonomy): Eukaryota > Metazoa > Cnidaria > Hydrozoa > Anthoathecata > Hydridae > Hydra > Hydra viridissima. The sequence goes on from NW_028324305.1 coordinate 6,320,164, forward strand.
CAAAGTGAAAACTCTTTATAATGTACTTTGCACCATAAAATGTACTTTGCACCATAAAATGTACTTTGCACCATAAAATGTACTTTGCACCATATAATGTACTTTGCACCATAAAATGTACTTTGCACCATATAATGTACTTTGCACCATATAATGTACTTTGCACCATATAATGTACTTTGCACCATATAATGTACTTTGCACCATAAAATAGACTAAACCATCAATTAAATAAAACAAAAGTGTTTTAAATATAGTGATAATTACCGCATATTCTTGATGTGAAATAAATACTTCTGTCCTGTGAACGTAGGATGTTGATCTTTGTTTTAATGTAAGGTAACATAACACTTAACAGGTAACACTTAACAGGTGACACTTAACAGGTAACACTTAACAGGTGACACTTAACAGGTGACACTTAACAGGTAACACTTAATAGGTAACACTTAACAGGTAACACTTAACAAGTAACATGTTTTTACTTACATAGCAAAGAATAAAAGAGCTAATACCACAAATACTAGAAATCTATTGAAGTTTGGAAAGGAGGTAATGACTTTTTTTGGGTGGGGGGGGGGGGTAAGGGGGGGCAAATTAAAATGGGATATCCAAGTTTCTTTTCTTTTACTAAGACAAAAAAGTCACTTTAATCCTTGTTTTTTGAACCTTGGTACAGTTTTTACCAAATCTTAAAGAAGTTCAAAAATGAATTTTGAAAAGTTTTAATGTTCAAATCAAATTATGGTTGACTCTAGAAAGTTTGAAGCTTCTAAACTTTGATTAAAAAGCCTAAAAATTGACCATGAAGTTACATAACCATAGTACAAGTTTGAAAAATGTTTGACACGATTATGAGTGAAACTTACAAAAGAGTAGCATTAAATGTTATGACTTTTTTTAACGACTAGACAAACTGACTTTTAAATTTCAAATGAAGGCAAAAAATACTATTATGGTACAACGGGATTTGTAGCTAGTCTATGTTGCCATGTGCACATGGGAACTAATAATAATTTAAAACTTTTATTAAGAATATACAATAAAACATAATACAATTAGTTTATACATAAATTCAAAAAATCACTATCGAAAACTTAGTAATATATACAGAATATGACAAATTTTTCGATAAAAAACAAATGTATTTTCAAAAATTTAATTTGACAAAAAATAAGTTAATATCATATACAAGATTGTATAACATTTTTATTAATTACATTTACTATGAAATTTTGAATGCAATGAATAAAATGACATACCTAAATTTAAATAAAGCTTCAGTTATAAACTTTAAAATTTCAGTTATAGTTAAAATTTTAAAATGAATATTACTATGAAAAGTATTATAATAGAAGATATGCACAAACATATTATAACTGCTTCTAATTGCTATGTGATAATGATTTCTTGCTTAAAAATGATAAAAATAAAACAATTCTTAACCCCTTTTTTAAATTTAAAATATGGCTGTTCATTTTATCATATCAAAATCAAAAATTAGTGATAGGAATCAGTAAACTAATATATCTGGTTTTATTTAAGTCATAAACCTTCAAATAAAGAACTAAAAAGGTTCAAAATCTATGAGAAACATTCAACTAATGTTCTATAAAAACTATAAGTGATCATAAAATTGATATGGAATATTTATTTTTTCATGCCAATAAAATATAAATATATACAAATTTTGCATTAAAAAATAGAACTTTAAAATTTCCTTTTAAAATATGCTTTTAAATTTTCATACCAATATAGTTATAGGTATTTAGGTACATAAGCTTTATAGCCAAGTTTAAGGCTAAAAATTTAAAAGATCAATATCTCACTATCTAACACTCAAAACCAAGAGCAACACCATAAGAACAACCCCAGGGCTAGTGCCATTAATGCCAAAGCCAAACTATGACCACCAAACATTGTTTTGAGATCATGGGTGTGGTCTTGAGGACAATATTTTGTGTTTATATTGTTATCCATGCATCTTAAATTTTCAATTTAATATGATTTCTTACTCTAAAATACTGCAACCTTCAGCCAAAAAGAGTAAAAATTTTTCAGTTTTATTCAAATATCCAAGTTTCTTTTAACATTTGGAGTAAAAGTAGTGGGGGTAGAAATGGCATGAGATAATTTATAACTAGTCAGATGTCCTGAACAGCTCAGGAACGAGGTTTGTAATTTTTAGGGGTATATATTTCTAAAAATTTCATTTAAAATTAATGAGTTTTGCAATACATTATATAATTTTTTTTTCTTTTTTGATTAGCTTGACATGGAGGTGCCTTCAACCTTGAATTCAAATGGTGTATAAGAAGATTAATTGCAAACAATAAAAAAGAAATAAAAATTCCAGGCTAACATAAAATCTAAATTAAGATTGCTAAGTTTTGTCCTAAATAAAAAAATAAAAACTTACATCAAATTTTTCCTTGTAATCTAAGAACCTCATCTGTGTTATTATATCTTTAGTCTAGAATATAAACAAACACAGCCTAGTATATAAATAAATTAGGCAAAGGATGTAAATGCAAGATCAACCATTTAAAAAGCTAAGAGTAATAAATGATCAAGATGAGTTTTTATACAAAAAGTATTGCATTTTATAAAACAAAATATTTAAAGTAAACCTGAGAGTGAGTTGAAATTTTTGAAGAGAGTTGATTTAGCAACTCAGTTGCTAGTGGGATATTATCATCACTGTTAAACTCCCTGAAAATGATTGACTATGATGACAAACATCTCTTTGTATAGATATATTATCTACCAATTCATTATGTTTTGATAACACTTATTTTAAGAAAAAAAGCAACTTAAGTTTAATATACTTAAACTTTAAACTTGTAAAAGACAAATTATTACCAGTTCTGTCCCTCAAACCAGTCAGCAAATATTGCTCGAATTTCAATATGTATATGATGTTGTTGGTACAATTCTGCAATTTCGACTCGACATTTTGACACGCTGAGCTGATTACAGATACTCATTTTTATAAAAAACTACCTATATAATACTTGTATATTTTGTTCAAGATATTTAAAAAAAGAAAAAAATACATTCTATTTACAAAGTCTTTTTCAAAAATCATTTCATAACTCGCAAAGAATTTATTTTGAAAGATTAAACAACTTTTCCCAAACAGAAAGAAACTTTAGTTTTTCAAGTCATATGGTATTTCTAAAAAGAGACCTTTGAATAGAAAGCACGCGCTTTCTTAGAACTGCGCCTTTCTAAGAATTTCGCAGCTTTATATATTAAGGCTCAAGTGATTTGTTATACTTTCACTTTTAAAAATTGTAGTATATACGTAATTCGATTTCCTTTTTCGGCATCAAATTACACAATTTTTTAGAAGTTTAGAAAAGTATTTACAGACTCGCTTAAAATTATTACTCTAGTTTATTCTATTTTGATGGTCTATAATTTTGCTCGGTATATTTTTATAATCCTAAAGGAAATGTTTTCTATAGGTTCTTGTATATAATATTGTTTGTTACTTAAGTACTAAATGACGTATTCAATAAGTTTCCTCTTAATACCGGATTTTTTAATAGATGACTTTTTGCATGAGGCCATCAAGTCTTGTACCTAGGCCCATATAGTTTGCTTGTAGCTTGGGCCGTGTGTGTTTCTCTGATAAATAATTTGTTTGATCACGAGGTAAATTGTTTAATTACAATTGGTGTAGAGCGTTTTTTTCTTTTTAGCTTTTAAAAATACGGTGGAGTATGTACACGGTCGTTTAGACTTTAGAAATAAATGGAAAGTTATTATACGCAAGCGCAGTAGAGTTAAAAATAATTTAAAATTTTAAAAATGGCTACGGATGCAAAACTTATCATTAACAACGAGTAACTTGTTTAATTTTAGATAATTAAATACGTTTTTAACTAGTTTTTTCATGAAATTATTTTGAAAATAACTTGCAGCTGTACGAAAAAATTTTTCAAATAAAATACAAGACCTCTGAATGTGAATAATATCTACTTTCAGCTAAAGCAACTTTAGTGTTTTTGTTTACAATTTTTAAACCTTTTTAAAAATATTTTTGAGCGTAGAAATTTTTTAATTTAAGTTTATTCAGCAAGATGAACCTTTTATCTTTTTTGCATTTTTTGCTTATACGAGGATTCAATTTTTTTTGCAGGGTTAAAAGAAAATTTTAATCATTAAACTTTTGTAACCTTTTGCTATGGTACTCTTTTCCGATGTGACTATATATATATATATATATATATATATATATATATATATATATATATATATATATATATATATATATATATATATATATATATATATATATATATATATATATATATATATATATATATATATATATATATATATATATATATATATATATATATATATATATATATATATATATATATATATATATATATATATATATATATATATATATATATATATATATATATATATATATATATATATATATATATATATATATATATATATATATATATATATATATATATATATATATATATATATATATATATATATATATATATATATATATATATATATATATATATATATATATATATATATATATATATATATATATATATATATATATATATATATATATATATATATATATATATATATATATATATATATATATATATATATATATATATATATATATATATATATATATATATATATATATATATATATATATATATATATATATATATATATATATATATATATATATATATATATATATATATATATATATATATATATATATATATATATATATATATATATATATATATATATATAGTATAAACACTTATCTATTTTTTTTTAAACCTTCTGAAGGAGTTGAACAGACTGTCAAAGAACAAAAAAACTAGATAAATGTTTGACTCTTTTATTACTGCTCTCTTCTTTAAGAATATTGAGCACTCTCTTTGTAAAATACACTAACAATGTTAGTGCATTCGACAAATTGAGTGCTCAATATTCTTAAAGAGGAGAGCATAATATTGTTATATGTTAGTAACATAATATTGTATAATATTTTATAACATAATATAGTTATATGTAATAACATAATAAATATGTGTATATATATATATATATATATATATATATATATATATATATATATATATATATATATATATATATATATATATATATTCATAATTTATATACATAAAAAATATATATATTATGTATATATACATAATTTATATACATAAAATATATATATATATATATATATACATATATATATATATATATATATATATATATATATATATATATATATATATATATATATATATATATATATTAGGGCCCTGCAAATTGACATTTTTTGTTTTGTTAAGCTTTTTTTTTTCCAAAAAGATAAAAATATTTCTTTGAACAAATTCTTTTTGCCCAGATTATATTTTCGACGTTGTTTAAAAGTGATATTCGAACTGTTTTCATTTACTCTTACTCCACCCGGGATAAAAAACCCATTTCAATTACATTTCAGCTTTAGAAATATAAAAAAACAGCAACATTTGCAAAATAAAATATGATTCAAAAAAACTTGAATCTTTTTTTTTTTCGACTCGAATCAAAGCGACACTTGATTTGCAAATCGAATCGAAGCAATTCGCAAGGTCCTAATATACAATACTGCTCAAAAGTTTAGCACACATAAGATTTAAGTTTCATTTTTCTTCTTTTAATTGAACTTTTAGGCGGTAAACTTCTTATGCCTTTTCAATTTTTTTTATTTACAGTTAATTAAAACATACTTTATATAGAAAAAAAAATTGAAAAAAAATTACGTTAATTTTACCATCTATTTTTAACTTAAACAATGACCGCTAATTAAAGCGGTGTAAAAAAGCTGCTCATAAGTTTAGCACACTTGCACTTCTATTGTCTTTTAACTGCCGCTCTTTACTTTTTGATGTCAAAATTTTATTAAAAAGTAAATTTAACTATCCATTTTTACATAAACAAAACTGAACTAAAGTTTCAAAGATATACATAGTATGTATTACCTCATTTGAAATAAACTTGGTATTTTTCGCTTAAATTTTGTCCATAATGTGACCAATAAGATGGGAAAAAAATCAATTAGCTCTGAAATAAAACAGCGTATTGTAGGACTACACCTTGGTGGTTTCAACAGCTCTGAAATTGCTCGAACTCTTAAGTCTGTATCTCATTCATGTGTACTCAGAACAATTCAGAAATTTGAAAAAACTGGTACTACTGCAGACAAAAACCGATCTGGACGACCAAGAATCACAAGCATCACCGATGATAACAGTATCTATAGAATTGCAAGAAAAAACCCTAAATACTCAGCCAAAGAGATTGCACAAGAAGTGAACTTGGCTCTAAAAAATCATATCTCAAGACAAACTGTAAATAGAAGATTAATTGATCGAAAACGTTGTTGCTACGTTGCTGCTAAAAAACCATTGCTTAAACCAATTGATCGGTTAAAACGTATCAAATTTTGTAGAGCTATTTTGAAAATGACTAATTATGAACTAAGAAGAATAATATTCAGTGACGAATCCAACTTTACAGTTATTAACCGAAAGAACAGAGTGATTATCCGAAGACACTATAATGAGATGTTTCGTAGTCGCTTCATTGTGCCGCGACTACAAGGTGTTGGAGGTTCGGTAGGCATATGGGGTTGCATCACTTATGACGGCCCAGGTCTCTGCTACTTATACAATGGTCGTATGGATCAACATAAATATATCGAAACGCTTGAAAATCATTTAATCCCGACTAGAGACATCTTTTTTAGCAATGAGTCAGAGTGGCAATTTCAACAAGATAACGCTCCTTGTCACAAGGCAAAAACGGTGACTATTTGGTTTCAAGAAAACAGCATTAAGGTACTTCAGTGGCCAGCTAGATCACCTGACCTTAATCCAATCGAAAATGTATGGACTGTACTGGACCGCAAACTCACTAAAGCTCCCGTAACATCAGCTGAACATCTTAGGGAAAGTTTGAAAGAGTCGTTCGACAGCTTATCAACTGATTATTGCCGAAAACTTTTTGATTCAATTAAAAGAAGATGTGAACTATGCATAAAGAACAAAGGTGGACATATCCCTTATTGATCTTGCTATTAAAGCAAACTTAAATCCAGGTGTGCTAAACTTATGAGCAGCTTTTTTTTTAACTTTTTTTTAAATATTAACTTTGATTAAAGATATTTAGTGATAGACATTTGTTTTTTTTTAGTTTTTTTTTCTCTTAATGTAATTAAAAAAGTCAAATAATTATTTTTTGTTTTTTAAAAAACCTTGAATTTCTTATTTTTTACTTTTATTTCATTTTTAAAGAAAAAAAACGCAACTTAAATCTAATGTGTGCTAAATTTTTGAGCAGTATTGTATATATACATATACATACATCATATATTTATGTACACTCTTATGTATGATCAAAATTTTGAATGTTATTATTCCAGGCTTTCGATTTAGTCAATAACGTCTAATAAATCAACTGTATTGCCTGCATTAAAGTAATATCATTGGTTGTTTTTGATTTTATCGATTAAATGCTTTAATTTTGATTCTATCGATTGAATCATCAGTCTGGTTTTGTACATATTGATTCAAAATTAATAAACTATGATAAAAATTGATTCAAAACAAACAAATATTATAGTATACTTTTTTTTAGTATTCTAACCATATTCGCATCTTGAAGAGGAAACTTACCTGTTGTAAAGAAGGGAAAGTAAACTAAAGCAGAAAGACTTTTTCTTGGAACTCGATATAAATATTTTTTGTATTTGTTGTTTAAATTTTTTTATTTTTAAATGTTTTTTTGCTTGAGACTGTTAAAATTAATATGAATATATTTAGAATATTTTTTACATAAAGATTGAAGGAATGAAAAATGTATTTAATGCATAAAAGATATTTATATTTTCATTTGAATTGTATTTTGATCTTTTATTTTGTTTTGATTGATATTTATTTGATGCATAAAATAAATTTATATTTTTTAAATTATACCAATGTTGCTTTTTCTTCAGTTTGTCTCTATTGCAATATTACAAATATTACAAACTTTATAGCTTTATATCGAAAAATTAAATAGTTTATCAAAGTTATGCTTTAAGTTCAAAACTTGTTTGTGTTTTTATTTAGATATAATATGAAAATTGACATTTTGAAGGAAAATGCGAGTAAAATTTAGAAATGTGACCTTTAAAAGTTAGAATGAATAAATTTATTTAATGTGTTAAAAAGATATTAATTAAATATATATATCAACTTAGTTTCTCCGCGCAGTGGCCTTGCTTGTCAAGGTTCGTGTTTCGAAGTTAATGAGTTGAGAGGGGGTTGTACCACGAATAAGAACAAAAAATAAAAAACACAAAAAAGAGTAGCCTCCTCGACTGTAGTAACCCCCTCGGCCTTGGGGAGGTGAACAATGTAATATATATATATATATATATATATATATATATATATATATATATATATATATATATATATATATATATATATATATATATATATATATATATATTTGAGGCAGTGGCGTTATTCTTCACAAAAATATTAATTAACAAATTATATTCAGATTATAATAATGTAAACTGAGGTCTAGCTTTATTTGTATCTTTGTAACATTTATAACAATTAGAAAGAGCGCTCCGGTAGGAGCAGGTAAAATCCTTACTTTTTTAAATTCTGTAACCGTTTGCATAGCACTACATTGGTTAAGGTATTTTACCTAAACATGCACTGATTTTAAATTATCATTTTTGGATTCTTTCTTGTTTCGGAACCTTAAATGTTCAAACCTTTTTTGAGTGGCGCTCAAAAAATGTCTTTGGCCCACATCATGACGACTTGACCCTGGTTAATGTCACCCAGTGTAGTGCAAATGACAACTGTAAATATCTGAAAGTTATAGGGTAGTTTGATTGTTCTAATGATAGAAATAAGATTTTGCAATATCCGCATAAATTTTGATGTGTTAAATTAGTATAAAATTGATTTTTTATTTATTTATGCCTAGAAACTAAATGATGGAAGCAGAAAGCGTGTTAGAATAGGTTTGACAAAGGGCAGTTGATGTTTTTCTTGAAAGCACATTGTTTATTGTACAATAACATTTTTTACACATTTTTGGAGGATGGACAAATTCCAAATCTGTCATTTCAACATGAAACAGCTTCTCTAATTTTACTTTAAGAATTTCTCCTATAAAATAATGCTTTTTACCAAGTAACTGTCCACAAACTCTGCAAAGGAGGTTAATATTTTTGTTGTGAAGTTCCATTTTATCTAATATTAGACTATTTAAAAAATGGTATATATATACAATTATATTATTTTTTTTCTTTTTACAAATCCTAGTAATTCATATTTATCAACCAATTCCTATATATTTATACTCTTTTCGAAATCTCTTTCTCTATTTCTCTTTATAAATATATATATATATATATATATATATATATATATATATATATATATATATATATATATATATATATATATATATATATATATATATATATATATATATATATATATATATATATATATATATAGTCACATCGAAAAAGAGTACCATAGCAACAGATTACAAAAAGTTAACGATTAAGATTTTATTTTAACCCTGCAAAAAAAATTGAATCCTCATATAAGCAAAAAATGCAAAAAAGATAAAAGGCTCATCTTGCTGAATAAATAAAAATTTAAAAATTTCTACGCTCAAAATTTTTTTAAAAAAGGTTTAAAGATTATAAACAAAAACAGTAAAAGTAGCTTTAGCTGAAAGTAGATTTTATTCACATTCAGAGGTTTTGTATTTTATTTAAAACATTTCTTAGTACAGGTGAAAGTTATTATCACAATAATTTCATTTAAAAAATAGTTAAAAACCTATTTAATTATCTAAAATTAAACAAGTTACTCGTTGTCAATGATAAGTTTTGCATCCGTAGCCATTTTTAAAATTTTAAATTATTTTTAACTCTACTGCGCATGCGTATAATAACTTTCCTCTTACAAACGACCGTGTGTAGAATGCAATTAAATAGAATAATAGTTTTCACGCGTGAGTGATTTCAAAAAAGAAATAAGCTTTGGAAGTTTATAGTGGAATAAAAATAGAACAACACGATTGATTTTGAATTATTATAGGATATATCTATATGTAACATACAATATTATATATCAATCTTGCGTGTCCCAACAGTATTCTTTATACTCATGTAGTTTAAGGCCAGTCTCCGTAAATTTCGGGTTTGTTTCGTTAATCTAAGGGTGACGTAAAATTGTGCCGTTCAGATCTCGCGGGATTTTTCTAAATGTTTATAATAAAGCGGTGATTAAAAAGAGTCCGACAAGAAAGTTTTCTAATTTTTTGAGTAAATATCATGAGTTCATAACATGTTATGAATTAGTATATAATATAATGATTTATAACAAACCAATTTATTTATTATTTAAATCTTGAGTACTTATTATTTGCAATAGATTTTTTAAATTGGATGTAAATTGTGTTAGTGTATTTTACTAAATTAGTGCTCAACGTTCAAAACAGAACATAGAAAGTAGAAAGACTTCTTGACGATTCTGAAATAAGAGAAACTGGCAGCGTATATATATGTATATATATATATATATATATATATATATATATATATATATATATATATATATATATATATATATATATATATATATATATATATATATATATATATATATATATATATATATATATATATATATATATATATATATATATATATATATATATATATATGTTTCCACGATGGAAGAGATAAATTTCGTGTTTAAAAATTTCTTTTTTCAAAAGACTTTTTTTCCTTAATTGTAGTTTAAACACCTTAAAATTATTGTTAAAATAAATTTTGAGTAGAAAATATTTGAACCGAGTAGATAAATTTGATGAATGTCAGCATCTGTATTTTCTTTTTATTATTCGAAAAAGTGAGTAAAATTTGAGGGGGAGTTATTGCAATATTTTAAACAAAACATATCCATATTCTTGTTTAGAAAGAATCTTTGAGATAACATATATGTCTTGAGTAAAAAAACTTTTACTCTTTAAAATAATTTAAGTGTTTTTTGTCACATACACATCTGCAAAAACTAGGTTGCGTCACTGAACTAAAAGCTAAAAAAGTTTAATTATCACAATGAAATTAGGCTTTAAGGCGAAGTTTTTTTAGAAATTATATATTTTAATGTATTTTCATCATAACTAAAAAAAAATTGGTCAAAAAACATTATATTAACTTATAGTAATAGTTTAAAAGCTGTTGTGTCACTGAACCCATCAACGGGATTATTAGAGTTTTATAAAATTGCGCGGTTAGGAAGTCAAGATATCATCCAAATGTTCAGATTTCGTTGTAGGTTTTCGAATTCGAATAAATTTTTGAATTTTAGTATTGTGAAGGGCTATTAGTAAATATTAGTAAACTATTGGATTTATGTTAACATTTTCTTATAAAGTTGTAAATTTTTAAGAAATGGAATCAAAATTAGAAGTAAAAAAAAAACGTTATGCAGAATACCAAGCTAATTATGTTTCTCGGAATGCTGATAAAAAGAAAGAAATGTCCAGAGTAAGATCTAAGAGATATCGATAAAAATTGAAAGCCGATCCTAATAAAAAAGCAGCTTATGCTGCTAAAGCAAAATTAAGAGTTTTAAAAAGTCGCGCTCTAAAAAGAAAATTTTTAAATGAATCTCAAAGACCAAGCTCATCTTTTAAAAACGTTCAACAAAGAGGAAAAGCATTGAAAAAAGTTTTAAAAGCACTACCAACTTCAAAGGAGAAACAATCTGAAATTCTTTCTATTCTTTCAATTAGCTCTGCTTGTAAAGATAATTTGGGTCTACCTCCAGCATGTTCAAAGCTGTAATGTCTTTCTGAAAGCGATGTTTTAGCAGTTGTAAACTTTTATAATGAAGATGAAGTTTCACAAATATCACCAAACAAAAAAGATGTCACTCGAATTCAATTATCTGACGGAAAAGCAAACAATATTCAGATGCGTCATTTATATTATACGCTAAAAGAAGCTTTCGAATTATTCAAGGAAAAGCATCAGCACATAAAAATTGAACTCAGCATATTTTGCGACCTTCGTACACGCAATGTGAAATCAGTTACAAAATTTCCGCATAATGTTTGTGTTTGTAGTTTGCATGAAAATATGCGATTTGTCTTAAATGCATTAACAAAATCAATTCAAGCGTCTTCAATCAAAGTTGGATCTGAAATGATAAATAACTTTGTTTGTGAACCGTACACATACGATTGCGCCTATGACAAATGCATTGCATGCAAAGTTATGAAGCAGTTTGATAAACACTTGCAAACTCTTAATACACTTGGTTTCGAAGTATCCTGGGACGAGTGGAGAAAGCCTAAAACTAAAACATATGCAAACATTGAAAAAGTTTCAAAAAAGTCTACTGTAACAGAACTCATCCAACACATATCAGCGATGCGTGATAAGTTCGTTAAACACGCATTTGTAAAAAAAAAACAATCAACAATTTTTAAGAAACTGAAGGAGGTTTCGATGAGTGTTAATAAGAAACTGAAGGAGGTTTCGATGAGTGTTAATTCTGAAATTGCGGTAATCCAAGTTGACTGGGCTGAAAACGCGAAGTTTTTCTATCAAAATGAACCACAAGCGGCTCATTTTGGTCAAAATCAAGTTTCTACCATGACCCTTGCAGTCTGGAACATTGAGTTAAAAACATTTGCCATAGTTTCTGATTCAACTGATCATACTAAGTCTTCCGTTATACCGTATATTGACAGAATCCTTCACTTTATTCCTGATCATGTCAGAGAAGTACACATGTTCAGCGGTAATGCCACTTCTCAGTTCAAAAACAAAAGCATTATGGCTGCAATGGTTATGTTTGAAAAATATTTTCATAAAAAGTTCTTCTGGAATTTCTTTGCAGCGATGCACGGGAAAGGAGTGGTTGACGGAATAGGAGCTGCTGTTAAGCGAATCGCAGCCCTGAGAGTTAAATCTAGTCAATAAGAGATCAGGTCAGCAGCAGATTTTGCTTTAGCATTACAAGATTTGCAAATATCTGTAATTCACATGTCAGAAAACGATACAAGACAACAAAAAAATGAACTTGGATTCAGTTCAATTTTAAGTTATTCAAGAAAAATCAAAGATATATCAAAATCACATTACTTTTATGTTCATAATAATAACGTTGTTCCAATGCTGTTTTCACCTGAGTATAAATAAAACTTATTACAAAATGACAAAACTTTTTAAAATGATTTTAATTTCATCTATTTGTTTCGTCACTGAACGTTGCGTCACTGAACTGATAGTTTTTTTTCTGTAAAATAAAACGATATGAAAACTTTGTTGTTTGTGGCTTTTTTTATGACTACATTATTGCCAAATGAATAAATTACAACAAAAAAATCTGATTAGTCCAGCAAGAATTAAAATTTCAGCAAGAACTCCATTTAAAAGTTTGTTTGATAAAAAAACACTTTTTTCCGCGTTGCGTCACTGAACTCATGTTTTAATTTTTGCTATGTAGCAGTGTTATGTTAATACAATTGTGTTTAGTTTATATTATAAAAATTTAATTCAAGATTTATTTAGAGTAACAAAAAATTATTTTTGAGTAATAGAAAAATTTTTATTAAAAAAAATCTCTCCGCATGATGCGGAGAGATTTATATATATATATATATATATATATATATATATATATATATATATATATATATATATATATATATATATATATATATATATATATATATATATATATATATATATATATATATATATATATATATATATATATGGTTAATTCCATACTGAACTATGGAATTAACCATATATATATATATATATATATATATATATATATATATATATATATATATATATATATATATATATATATATATATATATAATATCTAAACAATATCTAGATAATCTAGATAATATCTAAACAAACAAAAAATTAATAAATCAATTGACTGGATGATTATTGTTAAAACAAAATGAATAAAAAATTATGATAAATTAAATAATGATAATCAATACAAATCAAATCCTATTTAACAAAAATTTATTACTAGAATTTAAACTATTTCTCCAATAATATCACAAAGGATGTTTTCAAAACCTATGGCAAAGGTTTTTCCAATTCATTTTGATGTAATAAACATTCGATAATCACCATAATCTTTAAACTTATTCAGCTGCTTTTAATAAATTTATACAAATTACTTGTTAATTCAACTAATGTCCATGCATTTGTTGTCATTGATTTATAATGTATTTTTAATAATAATAATTTTACTACAAAAGAATTTAATAAACCGATTTTTATTTCTTCCAAACAAATCGGTTAAATTCGTTTTGTCAACAGTCTACTAAAGACTACTGCTGATTTTATTGATTTATTCATTTTCAATCTAAATCTTTTTCTTTCTTGCAATATTTTCATTCTTGTTAAATAAACATTTTCTTTTTCTTCATTTTCTCCAGTTTTATTTATCTTTACTATACAAATTAAACATGCTATAAGTCAAATTTCAATGTGTTGAAATTAAGCAGGATCCATCCTCCTTCAGTAAAATAAATCACATTTCTATATAATTATAAAATATGCTTGTAAATAATTTTTTTTAGTTATATAGTAAGCATTGTAAAATAGTAATTGATTTCTTTGACCAGGAAGTTCCAACAACTACATTAAAAAACTAAAAAAATCATGAAAAGTACTCAAAAGAGACTATGCTGTCAAAATATATTTGGCAAAAAACTGTTCTATTCTAAAAACTGCACCTATCTATAATAACATATCTCAAAAATGTATATTTTGTTAACAAAAAAAGTTTGAAATTATTACTTAAATCAAGAGCATTTACTAAATAAAAAAAAATGAACTTATTTCTAAATGCAGACACGAAAATAAGTACCTTTTAAAAAACTATAAAAACAAATGACCAAACTTATTAACCAAATTTAATTAATTCTAAATACTAATTAAAAATAATGAATTTATATACATACATACATACATACATACATACATACATACATACATACATACATACATACATACATACATACATACATACATACATACATACATACATACATACATACATACATACATACATACATACATACATACATACATACATACATACATACATACATATATATATATATATATATATATATATATATATATATATATATATATATATATATATATATATATATGTATATGTATATTTACATGTATAAATAATGACCACACGCTCTATTTTGTTTATTACGAATAACTTCCACCGACAGAAACCATTTTGTTTATGCGGTCATCAAAAAGCCTTTCAAAACAAAATCGCTAAGTATTACCGAGTTCTCGACACTTCAGTGTTCGTTGTCGAAAGAAATAATTAAACGTCGGATTTTCTACCCTACCTTCTGAATCAAAGTATGAAAAAACAATATAATTCAATATCGATGTCTTTTAGCTTGTAGATAACTAGAAAAGTTGTGCTTAACAATTTAAACCGTTATTTTTTGAAACATTCATCTTTAAGTTTAATAACAATAAGCGTCATCCACCATATTTTTGTCAATAATATTTTTTTTCAACTTAGCCCAACTTTTGCTAAGCATTATTTAGCTTAGACTACAAATTTTCAAAAACAGCTTTTTTTAAAAAGGAGTTATAGAAGGTAGGACGAACTACCATAAAAATTTGGACTGGCCTTAAATCACCTGAGTAATTAATAAACTAAACGGCTATTTTCATAGCCACATATCTCTTTAAAAACATGGCATAAACAATTATTATTTTGACCTATACTTTTTAATTATAACAAATAACTATAATAAATTACTAATCAAAAATAAATCTACACATAACACATAAAGTACCAAAACAATGACAATATTAAAAAAACATAATAACATTAAAAAAGTTATATAAAAAGGACATAGTTCTGAAATAAAAAATAAAAAGACAAACTGAAAAAGCTACTTTGAAAATTTTCTGCTATTGTTTTTATAATTATTCTAATGATATTTTTTGTCTCCGTGAACGAGAACGCAAAAAAAGTAAGTTTATTAAAAAGTAAGTTTATTTTAGACCGCTTAACTCACGGCGATCTTTCGTTTATGGATTTTCCTAATATCCGTGGATCTGGAAATTACGAAATAGTGAAACAACTCCATGTAACCTATTTAAAATGTTTTATACAATGCGAATTCACCTTACTTTGTAAACAAAAACTTGTGCGTTATACAGTCAGAACGTTGTTCTTTTGTTTTCAAAAAAAAAAAATGTTTTTTTGACGAAACCATGCAAATAAAATTCACTTTTAAGATTATCGACGTTCGGGGGCAGATTACCGACGTTCGGGGGCATTTGAAAATACACACGAAGGAACAAAGGAATTTTGATTTTTTTTTTGACAATTAGGAAATATAAGACCTGTTTTATTAAGAAAAGTAGAAAGAGAAAGGTTTGTTATTTTTATTATGTAGAATTTACTATTTAAAAAATCACTCTTTTTTTAGAACTTTTAGCCGAATACGTCACGAGATTCCAGGTCTGCAAAATTATTTAACTTTAAAGAAATAATTGCGTGTCTGTATTTTGTTCAAATAAATAGACATAATTTCTTTCTGTATTTTGTTTCGTTATAAAAAACTTAGTGTTTTTACTGTGGACCAGTACCTAAGTTTTCAATATATATAACTTTAGAAGATTCTGGAGATATTTATTTTCTTTTTTAAACAAAGGAATTATTAAATATTATTCTCAACTGGAGAATGCTGTTAGTTATGTTATTAATAATGAAACAAATTCTAAGCGAGCAAGTTATATTAGGCATCAAGTCACCAAAACCAATTGAACGACAAAATTATGGATTAGTTCTCAAAGTTTTTTGTGATGAAACAGTTGCAGCATTACGTGTAAAAATTCCTGAAGCTAAAGATACTGCACTTTTTATTGGAACAGTTGTTAAGTGATGACTTATTGTCAACAGTAAAGCAAAAGGTCTATATATTAGATTAAATGATATTCGAAGAAAGCCTATTACTTCAGTCAATGATTAGCAAATAGATTTCTTAGAGAACTATATTTCTTATTTTGCTGAAAATTTGAAATGTGTAAATTCAAAATTAAGAGAGAAAAAGTTAACAATGGATACTGTGAGTGCTTTGCAAAAAACTTTTAAAAGATTAGCAAGCTGTGCCAAGTATTTGTTGAATTGCGGTGTATCTTATATATTGCTAGGACAAATGCAATCAGATGCACTAGAAAAACAGTTTAGGAAATATCAGCAAGGGTCAGGTGGCACATATCTGATAACTGTGCAAAAATGTTATTCAAAAATTTAGAATCGACAAAACTTGTAATTTGATAGACGAACAAGCAGATTTTACAATATTTCCTCCTGCTCACCACCATTGTGATAACTGTGAACTTGATGTGTAGTTTAATATGTCAATATGTGAAAATTTTGAGGCTCAGTTGCCAAATGAATGCAAAAAAGGGCTTTTATATATTTCAGGTTTTATTGCTTACAAACTTCCGGAATTACATTCAATTTTAGAAGAAACAGACACCTTTGATATGTTTCAAGAAAATGGAACTTTGATTAATTCTTCGAACAGGGGAAGACTAAGAGAACCTTCTGACAATTTAGTCTACTTTGTTATTTATTGTTTTTTTATATTTGAAGTGACACTTGTGAATAAAGTTTCACCATTGTTGTGCAAGAGAGGATTAATTGACATTTTTATTAACTGCAATAGTAAATTTCAATTGCTTGTTCGAAGTGTTAAAAAAGTTTGCTGCATTTTAGCAAACATTTCTTTAAACAATTATTGTAAAAAACACTCTGAAGATTTTGGGAAGGAATGTTTAATAAAACAAGTAAAACTTTCAACTTCAAAATAAAATACTTTGAGTTAAAAAAAGTTAAAATAATTTTAATAAAATAAAGTTAGCATATTTGTTTGTTTTTATCAAAAAGTTTATTATTTGTATTACAAGTGCTAAACAGCTACAATAAACATATAGTTATAAAAATGAGATTTAGTCATTTTTAGCTAAACTCTTTAAATTTTTATTGTAATTAACTTATTTATAAACGTAAAAAAAATTTCTACAATATTTGCTTCCGAAATTTAATCAAAATGTTTTGTTCTAATAAAGCTCTTTATTTGTTTCTGAAGTTTGTTTACAAAAGCAAGGATAAAAAATAATTTTAACCGTAAAAAAGTTGGCCTTCGCTATTTTTACGGAAAATGAGCTGTTGTAGCCTGTTTGAGAAGGCCTTGAAATTACGGAATGAAAAATCTTATAAAAATAAGACCGAATGATAAAACACGGACGATCTCGAAAAATTTATTAGTAAGTCAAAAAGAAGATCGCCGTGACTGTAGCTTTAACAACTTTTGTTGACTTGTAAAGAAAGTCATTCTTTTAATATAATTATATCAAGTCTCTGTGATTATTACTACTATTTATTTTAAAAATAACCTGTTACTTATTAAATTTATCTTTCCTCTTTAAAAATATTTTTGATTTCTTAACTACTCTTTTAGATGCCTAGGAATAATATTGGAAAAAACTGATCAAAACCTGGCAGATATTGTTAAACTGATAGTTTAGCTCTTGTTGAAGAAGCAGTAATGAAGGATGGATTTCTTTTTAGGACTGCAGTACGAAATTTTTGCATCACCAGGATAACACTGCAAAAATAGCTCTAAAAAAAAAGAAACCTTAACTGAGTAACTAACTATTTCATAGATTAGTTCAGTACCTTGTCATGACATTATGGACTGTCAAAACCACAGCTTAAAAAGCTTGCTTTTGAGTATGCAAAAGCCAATGACAAAAAAGGTCCAACCTCCTGGGATAAAAATAGTAAAGCTGATGAGCATAATTTTATCAAAAGAAATAATATTTTTTATATTAATATAATTATTATATAGATATTAATTTAATATAATTCTTTCATTTAGGAAGCTACTAGCCACCAGTTTTAAACAAAGCTAACTTTTATTTTATTTTTTTCAAAATATCTCAAAGTCTTATCAAAATATAGGTTTTTGCCTAAATGCATCTAAATGTGGACAAAATAGGTATTACAAAAGTGCACACACTGTTTGTTACCCCAAAATTCAATTCTCACTTACACTCCAGAAAGAAATGCTATTGCACTGCTTCAACACATAACAAAATTTGCAAAGGCATAAAAAAAGAAAACTTGTTTATAGTTTCTTTTAAATCAGCAACGTTAAACATTTTAAAATGTTAGAAATTTAACAGTAGATATATTTCTAGAAAACAATCTAAGATTAAAAAAATAATTAAATTTCATGTGTCTATCTTAATTGTCTATTGATTACAGAGTTAAATCTAGTTTTCAGAGTGGTCCTAGGTAAAATAGCTTGTGGCCATATGTACAATAAAAAAACCTAATTGTAGCTAGGGTCACTAATTTTCAAACCTTTCAACATGACGGACTTTTATATTTTTAGTCATTATACTTATATCAATATAAAGTAATTAGCATAAAGATGTGATCATATTAGTTTTACCATTTTTAGACAAATCTTATTCCTTAAATTGGAGCATTAAAAATATCCGGCCCTAGGTACACAAATTTCTCCTACAATCAAACGTAACTTAGTAAAGTTGAGTATCAAAAATTTTAGAATCGAATTTTACACTAAAGGAAAAGTAAATTTCCGATAAAATTTTTAACATATTTTATGTACATTTAAAGTCAGCAATAATTTTTTTTAATTGCTAAACAAGCAACAAACTTGTCTAACAATTTCAAAAAACATTTTTGCTGGCTATTAGAGTACTTCTACAAATCCAATTTTATGTAAGATACCGTACCAAGATTCTTCTGCCGCTTGAAAGAAATTTCAAAACGTGACTTTTCATCCAACCAAACTCTTACTCGTATGAGCTTGTATTAGTTGTTGTGCTAGAAGCAGGAGATTAATTTTGTTTTCATTCGTGTAATGCTTGGCTTTATTAAGTAATTTTTTTTTCTACCTGCTCTTAACCTTTGTGATCAATTTTTGTGTAAGATACAGTACAAAGCTTCGTTCATTACGCAATATTTCTTCGCTTCGTTGGCTTACACACATATTTGAGATATTATTGTGATTTTTTTGAAATAGTTTGGAATGCAAGTCATGGATAATGACTAACCATGAAAGTCTGCTTTTCATGTATCCTTATTACGATGGTCGCCATATTAAACAAAAAATGATCAAATATCCTTTTAATTTTTGATTTAATTTGACTGAAGGCAGGCGTTATATATATCTACCCTTTTGATTGCCATTAAATTTTTCCTGGCTCTTCCGTAAAAAAAGTGCTAGTTTTTTAACTGCTGTTAGGAATATTCCTTATATTCTACGAGGATTTTTCGACCCAGAAATAATGACAAAGAACGCAATACTGTAATAGCACTTCTGTTCATTATTCATTACTTAAAATGATTTCAAAATACACATAAATGTTTAAAATATTTTTATTCAAAAAGAAAATGAAAAATGAAAAAGTAGCAAAAAAATGAATATTTGAAATTATTCGTAGTATGCATTTTTTTTTTTTTTTGGCAAAGTTAATAACAGAAAATCTCGCAGATATGAAAAAGGTAATTTTTGCTTTTACTGCAAATTGCATGCATTCTCCAAAATGAATGATTATTATTAGGGTTTTATAAAAAGAGTTTATAAAATGTCGTGCTTTTTCGAATTTAATTTTGTTTTTCAAGTTTTTTATTTCCATCTTTAAATTGCCATATTGAATACCTTTTATTCTTCACAAACTAAATTTAGAGAATCTCAAAATTTAGCGAATCGTCTTAAAGTCATAAAATTACTCTTTTAACTTTTCAGTTTGTCTGAAAAATTTTAGTTCTTGTATTTAAAGGCCTATCAGAAATGATACTTTTTAGGCATATTTAGGCATGTTTAGGGATATTTAGGCGATTTAATGTTTAGAAAGTTGTAGCTGGTTACTGGGTGAAGATAACTCTTTAAAAATTGGCCAAGAAATCTGAAATTTAATGAAGTTTATTGTCAGATGAACACGAAAGAATATCTTCTTCTTCATAGAATAGTTCTTCATAGAATAATGAGCGTCCAATTGAGTAGTTGGAAACTGTTGTTGACAGCTTTTTTTCTTTCGATAAAAACATAAAACGGTTGTTTAATTAGCTGGTTCATTACTCCACACTCATGCTGTCATTTTATCGCTTTTAATACGTGTATGCCCTCAAATTCTCAAGTTGAGCTTGAGGTATAACTTTTACTGCTCCAGTAAAAGTGTAAATTTACAATTAGGTATTTTTGAAAAGTTGCAACCTCTAAGAGCTTAATTTTATTTTGAAAGCCATTAAAATGTTTTTTGCTCTCCAGACCTGTAGTTTATGTTTAATCGGTTGATTACTATTTTGTTCCTTAATTCATTAAATTACTTGAATTAAGTAGCAATAACACGTAAACCATTCCTTTTTTAAGTAATAAATCTTAAAAATATTAATGAGATATTTTTAAAATGAACATTAAAAACGGTCAAAAATTATAGCAGTCAAAACCATTGATTATGATCATAACTTTGTTAAGTGTTTTTTTTTAAGTGATTGTAGATGGAGCAACCATAACTGTTTTACGTTAATTTTACCCACACAAACATACACATACTTTAGTAATTTGCAATAAATAAAATGAAGATAGCTATCAAAGTTCATAAAACTTATGACGATATCGATATTTGTCCTTTTTCCTAAATATATTTTTTCTCTCAGATGACAATCAAGTTCTTCTAGTAAATTTTCAATGGGATTTAGGCGAACTTTATCAAACATGAAATGGTTTTTTGCTCCCTTTAAAGTATGGTTTGGATCATTATCCTTTTAGAACCTCCTTCCTAAACAAATTCTTGCTTTAACATGTTGCAGTTTATGATTTTTCATCAAATCGAGTATTTAGCAGTCATAGTGCATTTAACTTGAACTGATGGCCCTAAACAATTGCTGGCAAAACATTCCCAAACATTGACACTACCACTTCCGTGTTTTATAGTTGGTATGGTTTACCGCGCATCTTCTATTTTGTTTTTTGACGTCTAAGATACTTATATACCTATATGAGGAGGGAAAGTTAAATTAAAACCAACAATCGGAAAAGACGAACACAACATGACTCGTCAACTCTTTATATAAATCAATGATAAAATGAAAAGAATTTACTGAGAAAAGACGTATACACGGAGACTTTTTCAACCTACCATATAAATAAATGATAAAGCGAAAAGAAGAAAAGTTAAAAACAACTGCGGAAAGACGTAAACACGAAGACTAATCAACCTACTATATAAATAAATGATGAATATGTATCGCAACTGAAAACAAGCAAGAACTATAAAAAGCTTTAAAAAAAAAAGTTCGAAAAGAGGGAGAATAAGAGAAGGACAAAAAGAGAAGACAGAGTTTTAAAGAGAGGTAAAAAAGAAGTTTTTAAGAAAGTTTTAAGAAAAATTTTAAAGAGAAAGAATTTCTGTAATTGAAAAATATTTTGATATTCAAGAAGTTTATAAGTGAAAAAAAGAGGAAAAAAAGAGGTAGAAATTTTTGATAATCAGAAGAAGTAAAGAATTAAATAGAAATCAGAAATAATATTGATTAAAGAAGAATAACAAGAAGTTTTAAATAAAGAAGAGATATTCGTATAGAAAAAGAAGAACGAAAAGAGGAGTAATTGATAAAAGCAGTATAGAACACTACAAGTAGACTAAGAGCGTATTATTTGTACTTTATAAACGTAATAAATAGAAGAGTGCTCACCATTATACACTAATAGATCGTTTATTGAGTTATATTGTATAATAGAATATACTGAGGACGGTAAACACACCATTAACCCTTTAACAATTAAACCTTATCCAATCTTAACCAAACTATCCTTTAAACCTTGCCATTTCCTAACTATACTATCCCCACACTATCAACCTCAATCCCAACCTCCACAAGACTCCTTCCACATAACCCTTGAGCCCAAACCATCCGTAAATCCTTAACCATAACAGATTCATACATTTAAACAGAAAAAGCATTATTTGTTCGTATGTAAAAAACACCGCCCTCACACTAAATACCATCAGAGAAAAAAAATTTTTTATTTACTTTCACTACTCCACAAAACTTTAATCCAATTTCGTTTAGTCCAGTGAAATCCTATCGGAAAATTCAACTCAAGCCATCCGTTTCTTGTAGAAATAAATGGTTTTAGATTAAGACACCTTTGAAATATATTGCCGTCATGTAAACGTATTTTCACAATTAAATTAAGTATTTTAAACTTTGGAGTATTTGATCACCATTTGTCCTTTGATTTAGCTGAGAAATGACTTTCAGTAGCTTTTCTTATTTCAGAGGATCGTTAGTGTGAGGGCAGCTTTTTTTATGTTAGGGTGGTGATTAATATTGCATTGTCAGTATTAGGGATGTAGTTTATGACTGGGGACTATTTGGTTAGCGAAGGGTAAGGGGCCTTTTAGCTAGAGGTTAGGGTGTTATTACTCGTTCTCGGTAAATTCTATCTAGAATATTCTATTAATGTGCAATGGTAGTTAACACTCTTTAATTTATTTTGTAATGAAATTACAAATTTTAATTTCTTGCTCTTTTTGTAGTGTCTAATACTGTATATGTGCAATCCTTTTTATCATTTAGTTCCTTTTTGTTCCACAACTTCTTCTTTAAATGAATATCTTTTTCTTTTTTATTAAAAACGGCAAAACTTCTACTTTTCTTTAACTAATATTTTTCTCTGACTTCTATTTAACTTTTTTCTTTTTCTGTTCATCAAAATTTTTTTTTTTTTTTTTTCTTCTTTTTCGTTCATCAAAGAGTTTTTTTTTATTCATCAAAAACTCTTTTTTTTGTTCATCAAAAAAGTCTTTTTTCTTTGACTCCATTTTTTAGCTTTTATAGTTTTCTATTACTGCTTATTTTCTTTACTACATTACATGACAAGATAAATTGTCTCTGCGTTTTTTCCTAATCGCTATTTAACTATTTCTTCATAAAAGTTTGTCTTTTTATCCTTTATTTACATGATAGGATAAATAAGTCCCTGTGTGTATGTCTTTTCTAATTGCTGTTGTTAGCTCTCCCTCCCCACTTCAAAAACGAATCCCAAACCCGATATGGGACTTGTTGTTAAAGTTCTTCTGCTTTTTTTTTTCTTGGTCATAAAATCTGTTTGAATACTCCAAATTGAAGAGAAATTTTAGCTTTTGTTATGCCACAAATATTTCTTACTTTTGAAAGTGAAAATATTCAATGAACATTTCTGAAAATATAAGGTTTTCTAAAAAGTATTGAAAGGTGAAGATGGTCTACAAGCTTAGCAAATGAGAATGAAATAGTTATGTTGTTTTTCCCGCCATACTTTAGATAAAAATTACAATTAATAAGTGTATCAATATTTAAACCTTTTAAAAACTTCTTAGATGGTGTACAATTTGTATAGTTAAGAAGCAACCCTGGAAAGGCTGTTTTATGATTTACCAAAAGTAATGGCAGATTCATTTAAAAGATTAAAAAAAAGCTGAAATACATTCTCCATCTTTCGAGCAGGAGATCGATTCTACGCTCATAAAAATTCTAGTTCTTTGCTGGCAAAAAACTGGTCCGAGTAATACTGACCTTTAAAGTGAAGACTTTTCCGTCCAAAAAACTTTGCAGAGACCAAAGTAAGTAATAGTCCAAATGTGCCAAATCTGGAGAATATTGTGGGTGTGGTAGTACATAATATTCAAGCTGTAAAAACTTTTGGCATGCCATCAAAATTGCATGTGATTGTTGTGGTTGAAAACTATACCTTTTATATTGATCAATTTCATCCTTTTCTGTTTGGGTGAATCATTCGATTTGTCCAGCTAATTATATTACACATCAGAATTTAATCGTGGTATTATCTTCTAAAATCGATAATTTTCTTGACGTTTAAGGAGCAAGTCACAATTGTTCATACGATTAAGCAGATTTCATTTTGTAAGAACATGTGGAAACCATATGTCAAGTTTTGAAATAAACTAAGGCGTTTCACATGATCATTAGCAGTCGAATTCGACCAATTTAACCTGTCACCAATCTCACGAGTTGTTACTTGGCGGTTTGCATCTATCAATACCTTTATTATACCTTCATTGACTTAGCCTTACTTGTACTACATATTTACCTTTTATATAGTAAAAGAGTAAAATATGTCAAATATGCTGCTTTTGATTTTTCATCTTTACTAGAGCTTTTAAAAGTTACAGTAGAACATCCTGAGGATTCAGACATCTGAAATTTTATTTGCAGGTCCCCAACATTTAGTAGAACCTGAAAATGTACTGCCGATTTTAGTTTTTAGCTTACAATCAAAAGCACAAAATGCTTTTAAGCATTTTTCTTTAAAAAGCTTTTGTATAAAAAACGATCTTTTACATGCTTTTGAACGCTACCGTAGTTTAATGCGTAAAATTTAGGCGGATAATTCACGGAGTTTAATAGCCGTTTAATTATCCATACCTTCAAAAAACGATGTCCTTCATTGGAATATTTTCTAATTCACAGGTAAATTAGACTTAAGTTTTGCAAATTAAATAGAAAATGCTAAGTTTTCAAATAAGAGATTCTCTTGGTTTGCAATTGGAATTTAAACTGCATCAACCGGTGACATTTTTGATTAAGTCGCGAAATAAATTTGATGCAAAGAATAAAATACTGCTCGAGAAAAAGAGAGGAGCCAGAAAGGTAAAAAAACGGCAAAAATTATATAACCATAAAAAAAAAATATACATGTGATACATCAATACTAATAATTTTTTGGTCAGAAAGTCTAAATTTGTTATTGGAACTAAATTTTTTACGTGCGCGTACACGTTTCAGTGCCATTTATGCGCGCAAACAATAATTTAAATAAAAAATTTGAACTCCTCGATCTCAAATACCATATAAAACCATGTATAAAATATTTACCACATATTTTTTAAATAAATTTTACGTTTATCTAAGACGCACGCGTATGATTGTTAGAGTCTTTTACGCGCACGAAAATTTTGGTTCCTCAAGCCCTAACGCGCATATATACTAATAAAAAAGAAAAAAAAGATTTGGATTTAAAAAACCAAAATACCGTAATAACTTATCTTTTTATTCTGTGACAAAAACATAAAAAAAGAAAAAAGTATTATTAGCAAAAACAGCTTTATTTTGTTATTACGTTATTAAAAAAGACAAAGCATAAGGGGGAAGTGATTTTCCATTTTCAGATTTGTGGTTTTTGAAACTAATGCGTTTAATGAAACAAATATTTTCAGGAATTGCCTTCGGCCACTTCTAACTTTACCTCAAACTCGACCAGTCTATTCATTTCTGCTTTTAGATGTTCATCTTCATTTCTGATCAGCTCTTTCGTTTCTTTTTGATATTGGAAATGTAGGGGTCTATAAAAAGTGTACTAGAAGACTTCTTATGCAACCATACTGTTTCCTCATGATGGTTATTTATGTGGAACAATAGCTTTCTGAATGAGACTTTGCTCGTTAACTTGGGCCTCGCCTATATTTGTATCAGTATATTTTTGTTTATACACAATTTGGAGACACCATCAAAACCCCCTTTAGAGTGAAGTACACCTTCAAACTTTCCCCTACTCACATCAAATATTCTCATAGAGCTGTAGCATTCAGTTAAAGTAAGTATCCTTGTCAGAGTATGGCTATACATGCTCTGTAGAGGAGTTGAAGCAGATATTTCTAAAATTTTCTAAAATCTTCCCTTACACAACATAGTATTTAATATTTAAGTGAGTAAACTACTTTTTGAATTGGTTTGAATTCAATTGATTTATTACTATCTTAGAACTTTTGGATTTCTTACTTGGATCTTCCCAGTCCTTGTTCTTTCTACCTGGACTTGCAGCAACGCCTTTTCTGTTATTTATTTTTTCTTAATCCAACCAGGTTTGCTCATGTTTCAGAAGTCTTGAGAGGTTTCTTGAATGTTTCAGCGATATTGATTTGAATTTACAATTAACTAACGATAGAGTTTTCTTGAGATTTATCATTTCAAGTTCATTAATACTTCCATGGTCTAGACTTTTCAATCAACGACACTCAAGTAGAAGAGCCTCAAATAAATTACCATGATTAAATCCTAACTTTAAATGATAGGAACTAAATCTATTTTCAAGATGAATGTAAGCAATGAACTATTATTCGCTCTATTATATGAAAGTTTTATTTGTAAACTTTTAATTCAGGCATTAGGCATATCATGCAACTTTTGGTGTTTAAGTTTTAAATTTAAAATGATTTGTTTGAGTATTTGAATGTTGGCTTTTGAGTTATGATAAATTACCTCTGAAGCGCTAAAGTAGTGTAAAAAATGTGTAAAAAATAATTAACATGAAATTTTACATTTGACTTTTTTTAAAATGTTATATAGAATTGGGCAAGTTCGGGCAACATATATAGCTATCAGTGGGAAAATGTTAAAACTACCATTAGGATGTAATGGAATCTCTTAGTTTTTCAACAAACTCGTCATTAAAGAAATTTTTAAAAATCAATATAGGAAACTTTTTTTTAGATCTTAGAAATGACAATCTAAAATCAAAATGCAAGTATCAAAAATATTGTTTATAGTTACCAAATATCTTAAACATATACCTTCAAATTAATTTTTGAACTGTTTTTACCCGTATCAACCTTAAAAGAGTGACACTAAAGCGAACATGTGCAAGGGTTTCGCAATAAAAAATATATAAAATATCTCATGAAAAGGTGCAAAAATTGTTTAATCCTTAAAAATTAACCAAAAAGCAATAAGTTCTAGTTTTCTGGTGGTGTTAGTTACATTATAACTCAATTTATTAGTTCCTTGCAATTGTTTTTTTTCGGGGGATTTTTTGCTAGTTTTTTTGGATTTTGACTCAGTGTGCGACGCGAAAGCTTTTTCTTGATAATGAAAGTGAAATTCAGGAAAGGAATCATTTGAGGAAAACTAATGCGATTTTTTTTTGACTAAATCGTAGCTCTTTAGTTATTTGACGAGGAAACAAACCTGATAAACAAGGGGTTCGCTAGTCTTTAGGAATGCTCACCTGGTCGAAAGAAGTCTTTCGTTACTTCCTAGTGAAGACGAAAATTCTGGGACTACTGTCCTCAGAGTCTTCTCTGATCTGAACATATGCGGAGCCCAAAAAGTAGTTAACTAGAAGACTTAGACAACAATGACTGTCTTATACAGTGCTATTCAAAGTGTAAGGTACACACACAGATATATATATATATATATATATATATATATATATATATATATATATATATATATATATATATATATATATATATATATATATATATATATATATATATATATATATATATATATATATATCTGTGTGTGTGTGTGTGTTTGTATAAGTTAATATAATTTGAAAGGGACTGCTCAGAAATTCCTAAAACAATTCCTAATATAATGCAATTCTTAATAGCATGCTATTTTATTGAGATTTTTTATTTGAATTTTAGGCTTTAAAATCTTGTTGTGTTTTGGTTTATTGGTGTACCATTACATATGGAGGTAAATATATTAAGAATTTAAATAAATATGTTAAGTAAATACATTTCAAATTTCAAATGATCTGATATCAATATATTATAATTTTTTAATTCTGTAGGTTGTAACTTCTTTGAACTGCATTGCAATTTTTGCAAAGACCTCTGTTTTTCTAAATTTTGCAATTTTTGTAAGACCTCTGATATTTGCAAAACCTAAGTTATTTTTTAATTTTTGCAAAGACCTCTGTTTTTCTAAAGCTCCTAAATCATAAATTTTACTAATATACAGAATTGTTATACTTTAAATATTTAGCAGAAATATTCTGATTTTTTAATAGAGATACTTTACTTGATTGAGCCTTATGGTCTTTCAAAATGCTACTTTGGACTTTCAAAGATAAATAACTTGGTTACCTACAACTGCAGTGATGGACTAAAATTTTCTCTTACACAGGGTGAACTCTTTTTTATTGAATATTTTGAGGGTCAGGTGTAAAATAAATAAGTAATACTTTATATTATGCTGTTTAATGACTGCTTTAATACATAGTACATAATATTAAAAATCAACTCTTTTGTAAAATATACCTTATAGGATGTTTTTAAATTGCAGACTTAAAAAAAAAAAGCTGTGTCTCTAAACTGTCAGAAAAATTACTTTTTACTATTTTATAATTTGACGCTTGTTTTTTATGAACTTATTTAACATTTACAGTTATCACATGCCACATACCTGATTTTTAAATCATCAAATTGATTTTTTATCACATGCTTAAAATCTTTTTAAATAAGGTAGAGAGTTTTACATTTAAGATTTACCAAGAGTTGTGTTGTTGTGTAATTTTGATGGTAAAAAAGTTTGATCACTCTTATGACATCTTCTGACTCTACCTGTCAGTCAAAGATTGAATTAAGCTTACCTATAAAAAAAAAAAAAAAAAAAGTTATAAAAATTGTTATAAATTGTTTGTTATAAACATGTTAGAAGTGGTTATTCAGTTTTTTTCTGAAAATGTTGCATCAAAATGTGTAATTATAATCAAGTTAACATAAATCCATCTAAACAGTCTATGAACTGCTTCAGCATCTTATTTTGCATTTCTGCCAATTTTTCATTTAAGTAACAATAAAGTGTGTCGCACTAAAATCAAACATATTTTTTTTGAATCAATTTACTTGAGGCATGTAAGATCATCTGCAAATATTGAAAATGCAGGTTGGTCAAGTCAAATACTACTCACATGTGCAGTGAACCTTTTTTGAATTGAGTTTATGTTGCTTTAAAGTCAAGAAGTTGATGTTAATCACTTTTTAGGTTGTTTCCAAATTAAATATATATAGTTATAACTGTAACATTTTTATTTATCTGTTTTTCATAAATAAATTAGATATAATCATAAATTTATTCATTTTTGTTTCAATTCAAATTCAAATTTTTTCTACTTTTATTATTTGGTAATTATTGGTAATTGTTTGATGTATAATTGGTAATTGTTAGATGTATGATTTTGGAAAAAAAATTTTTTATCCTCCACTCAATTGTAAGATGGTTTAAATAATGATGTACAAATATACCCAACAGATGTAAAATAGTGGTTTTAATATAAAATAATTAGAACTAAATAAATTTATTATATAAGGGCGTCAGATTAAGATAAAAAAATGTTTTTTTATTTATATTATTTTTTTAGGTTTAACCAATGAACCAGGAACTGTTTCTTTTAAATTAGTGGCAAATAATTCTTATCTTTGTCATCAAAATTACTTTCTCCGCCTCAAAAACATAGCAGCTATTGGTAATCAACAGGATGCTGTATTTGTCCTAAAAGAAAATAAATATTATTCTGGGTTTTTTTTCATTAAGTCAACTTCCTCTTATAGTACATGGTCTCTTAGACGTAATGGTTTTGAATTTTTAATTGAAGAAGAGAAAAACACAAGTGAATACATTGCAGATGCAAGTTTTAATCTTATTGCAAGTGGTAATTAGATTTTGATAACTTTTTTATTATTGTTACTAATTATTGTACTCCTTATTGAAATTAACTAACTTGTTGTACAATATTGATTAAGTGACCTTAAAAGTTAATTTATTCATTAAAATTATTAATGTTATGTTATTATGACAGAATTTCTTTAAAAGAATTTTTTTTTTAATTGAAAAAAAAAATCTATATCTTTAATGGTTCTTTTAGATCTTAACATTAAAATGATTGATAATATCACTAGATATTCAGTCAATATTACCATTAATGACTTCCCACCCATTTGGAATATTTCTAGTAGTCAGAATCCTTTCTTAATTAAATATAAAGCTCCAAACAATGACACTAAGTTATTTAATGTCACTGGGAGTTCAATTGTCATTACATCCTTGGATAGCTATACTTGGTATGAGTTTTCAGCAGGAGTAAAAAATGAGTTTGGTTTAAATGTGTTTGGAAATGTATTTCGCTATCAAACAGATGAAGATAGTAAGATTTTCATAATTGTCTTTATTTTTAATTCTATAATTGTTTGTTTTTATGAAATGCTAGAAAATCTTTAATTTGATGACAGAGGTTGATGATAAATTAGACCAAGTAGTAACTTATTAAAAAATCCATAAAAAAAAGATTTATTTAAAATAGAAATACACTTAACCAGAAAATTAATGCACCACTTATACATTTCGATCTATTTTAATTGCCATCAATATTATCATATATTTTGACAAACATGTTAAGTATTGAACACATGAACACAATTATTTCCATGATAATATTGACTTTGAGGATTGTGAAAAAACCAAAAATATAGTTCATATAAAAAAATAAAGTAAAATGATTATTATTGTTATGCATTCGAATAAAGCATCATTTGAAACATTTTTGACTTGTCATAACTAGTGTTGTCACTTCTTGATGTTATTAGAGCCTGACAGCTCTGTGGCATACATTCAATTTGAGATCTAATCGTTTCTTGAGGGATATCTTACCACACACAGATAAGATTTTGTTGCAGCTTGTCTAGGCAGTTAAGTGATGGATGTTGGCTTCTAACATGGTGTTCTATTATGTCCCAAAGATGCATTTGGTCTTCTGTAAACTCTTGAGCGGCCATCAGAACTTACCAGGCAAAATCTTGACTCTGTAAATAAGACTTGTCCCCAATCATGCATTACCCAATTCATATACCTCCTTGCAAGAGCCAGCAGTTCCATGTAAGTTGTATTTAAAGACTTTGTTCAGTAGTGTACTGTTCTCTCAGTGTTCAAAGCATTAAAATTCAGT
This sequence comes from Hydra viridissima, assembly GCF_058129835.1. Taxonomy (NCBI): domain Eukaryota; kingdom Metazoa; phylum Cnidaria; class Hydrozoa; order Anthoathecata; family Hydridae; genus Hydra; species Hydra viridissima. Next base: position 6,352,156 of record NW_028324305.1, read on the forward strand.
CTTCCAAGTCATTGGTAGATTGTGGTTTGCTTCGGCCAAGTTGTCTAGCATAATCATTTGTCTCTGCAAACCAATGTAGACCCTACTGATATTTGTATTAGACACTCCAAATCTTCTCTCAAGTTTGCAAGTTGTTAATCCTTCATTGGACAAAGTAACAATTGCAACACATTCATCACAACTTAAATTTTGTCTTGAATGCTGCATTGCAAACAGATATGTTGCTAAAATGACAGGTATCTTTTCTACTGTTAAAACAATTTAAAAGCAATGCATACTTTTCTTTTAGAAGTGAGGTTTAGTTACAGCAAAAGATGCTACTTATAAAAAGCTGCTATAATTTTGAAATTAAATGAGGGAAATGGAATAAAACCCACAAAAAGGTGTAACAAGAAACATTATTATCTTTGTAATTGATAAATCCAGGAAATACATAATATTTTTCAAAACAAGTCAGAATTTTTGAGTGGTGCGTAAATTTTGCAGTTAAGTTTATATAAATATAACAGTAGCCATTATGATTTAGTTGATGTAATTGTCAATATTACATAATACAGTATACATTATACAAAGTACAATATACATAATACAATATACATTATACTCTGTTACTTAGCAAATATATCCAATGGCTGGAAAATTGGTCCTAATAAACCCCCTTATTTTTATTAACTTTACTTAGTTATAAACAGATACTATAAGTTAATGCTATCTCACATATAAGGTGGAATATGCCACAGACTACAGTTGAATTAATTAAACTTGTTATATCCCTATCTTAATTAGTTAAAATTAGACTGATACGCATGCTGTCACTTTTACATATATATATATATATATATATATATATGTGTGTGTGTATATATATATATATATATATATATATATATATATATATATATATATATATATATATATATATATATATATATATATATATATATATATATATATATAATGCCTAAAAGAAGCATACTTTAATTAGGCAAACTTCTAATTCAATTAAGCTTTGACTGATGTCAAAGTCTAATTTCCTGCTATGCTGAGGTCAAATTTGATGATAACAACCCCAATCAACTAAATTAGTGTTCAATGACTGTTTAATGCTATTGACCCTTATTACGCTTGTCTGTATTAGATTCCTGGAAACTAGTATTGGGAAGTGTAGCTAGCAAGCTTAGGGAGTTTTCCTCCTTCAACATTTGATTTGTCATGTATCATCTGATTCTTCATGTATCTGATTCTTCATATATCTAAATCAATGCTCCTTTAATAAAATTAAAAAATGTTTTTGATTGTTTTTATCAGATAAGTAAAAGCTTATTGTACTAAGTATAAAGCTTTACAATAACTTAAGGGTTAAAAACAGTTTTTTCAATATTAGTTCATTCAAGATGCTACAAAATTTTCATTTAAAATGATTTCTAAAAAGAATATATTTTAAAAACTATTTTCTTATACTGATAGCTTTATAACTAAATGTAGAAGATATAAAGTATATTTATATTAAAGTTTATACTTATCTTAGGCTCTTAGTTTGAAAATTCAAATAATACATAACCATTTTTTGGATATTTTCTTTAAGAAATGTCTGCATATTTAAAAATCATTTTAGTTCCAACTGGTCCTCCTCTTGATTTTGCAGTTGTACCTGGCTCATTCCTTTATCTTATTTTGTCATGGAATTATGTTGAGTATTCAAAGAGAAAAGGGATCATACTAAAGTATGAATACTCATGTCAAAATGAAGAAGTGAGTATTTTGAAAACAGTTGAGAACAGTACTTTTCAAGTCATAGTGCAAAACCTTATACCTGATACCATGTACACTTGCACAGTTGCAGCGTGTACCAAGGTTGGTTGTGGTGTGAACTCATCTGTCTCTAATGAAAGTAAGACTAGTTATATTTTTACTTTCATTAGTTATTTTTAAACTATGCCAATATGCATTTGTCATAGCTTCAACTATACTTGCAGTTTTTGTAATTTGTCTTAAAAAGTTACCTTGAAAAATTTTAAAACATGATAATAATTGACTTTGATAGCTGCAAAAAAAAAGAATTACATTTCAGTATATTTTACAAAATTAATAACAGTGAAAAGTTTTTTTGTAAATTTTATTAAAATTGTAGATTTATTCATTAAAGCTATTATTAGGTTCAGATGTGTCATTTTAAAGTATCTTGATTTATAATTTTAAATTGCCTAGGTGGTGTTTTTATAAAACCAAGCTTTTCAATAGCTGCTTACAAAAGAATCTTATAGATGATTAATACAGTTTTCAAATAGAATCCTATAGATGGTTAATACTATCTTCCTTTATTGGCTTTCCTCTTATTGACTGGAATATTGAAGCTAATTAAAGGGTTCAGAGTCTTGAGTAGAGAACATGAGCATATTTGCTGAGTAAAACAATCTAAATGAGCTTGTTAAAGATAAGTTTAAACCAGAAAAAAATTTTGCTTAGTTTTTTAAGTAAAGCTTATTTCAGTTTAGATTCACCTTAAGATTTAATGCATCTTTATTTTAGCTCCCTCTACTCCTCCTAAAAATTTAAAATTTGTAAATGTTGGTATCAACAGCATGTTATTCCAATGGGACCCTCCAAGTGAATCTGAAAAACTTAGTGTAGTTGTAGGATACAAACTTTTTGTCAAAGCACTTATCAAGGAGGAAGATTACATGATATTTAATGATAGCTTACAAAAATATGCATTTTCTTCTGATGTTTATAATGGCAGAGTAATTTTGGAATGGTAAGAGAATTTATTTTTTATTTATATAAAATCATGTTAACCATCTTTACTGATAAATGGTTATCATGCAGTACAAAAATAAAAAACATGTTAATGGTTTTAATTCATATATTAACATCAACTTAAACTAAACAGCAATAAATTTCTTTTTTGTTTTAATTTAAAAATTCAGTTGTTAGCAAAAACTTATATATATATATATACATGTTTGTGTGTGTGTGTGTGTATACATTATATATATATATATATATATATATATATATATATATATATGCTTTTCAATTTACTGGCTATTTACAGCCAAAAATGCATAGTAAAAGAACAAAACATTTTAATTTTTCTCAGAAATGGTTTCTCAACAATCTAAACTTTCATTTGATGCAAGGATATTCTTTTGCATTATTTACATTTTTCAGTAAAGATTAGTTGTTTTTTTTGTAACTGTTTTATTTTGTTTTTTTGGCTGATTATTGCTAGTGTAAAATTTTAAGTACGAAAAAATTCCCATTCTTTACTGTGCATTTGAATACATAATGTAATATAATGTTTAATATTTAAGATTCTGATTTAGGGAAGCAAATATAAGTGATCCTTCTGCAACAAATTTCAGTATGACAAACTTATTTGGAAATTTAATTTATGTGGTGAACATATCTGTAAATACAAAGAATTATGGTGTTTTTAGAAATGGAGCTCAAGCAAAAACTGCAGTAGGAGGTAAGAATAAAAGTTCACAAATCACCAAAAAAATGCTTCTAATAAAAAATGTTGATAGTATTCTGTGGATTGTTATGTACTTAAGTTTATATTTTCTATCAAACTTTAGTGCCACTGGTTTCTGTTCTTTATCTCCACTGTTGTAGCAAATCCTATGATTTCTTGATTGTATGTTGGAACCATTCCCCATCCTTGTACCTTCAAGGTGAACGAATTGCTTATAATGGATATTATAAAAAATTTGATGATCTAGATTCAGCTTCATCTGAGTTTTTGCCTTCCAACAGTATACAATATAAAGTATCTTCTCTTGACTCATTAACTAACTATTTGATATCAGTGTCAGCAACAACTTCAGCTGGTGAAGGCCCTTTTGCAAGTGTTAATTGTACAACAGATAATATCTGTAAGCATTTTTAAGTCAATGTAAAAGATTGCTAACATTTTTATGATTCATTAAAAAAATATGATTTAACATCTTTACTTATTTGAAACATGTGTATGAAAAATCTTTCACAAGTTCATTCATATAATCATTATGGACCTTAAAATATGATTAGATCATTGGTAACTAGTCCAAAAAATTTTTTGTTAATTTCTATATAGTGCAATAGATATTTTAGACATACCAAAAAATTATTTTGTTTTAATGGATTTGAGTGAAAATATTTGTAATAAAAAGATTTTGTTTTTCACATTTTTTTTTCAAGGTCTTCTATATTTTATGAAATTTTATTGAAAATGCTTCTTTTTTTTCTATTAAATCTAGTACCAGACAGAAGTGCTCAAATTTTAAATATTGATTATATTAATTCTTCATCAATCAGTCTCAGTTGGAGTGATATCTCAGTGGAAATGTGGGGAATGCAAGAAAGTCGCATGTTTTGTGTAGATATTGAGAAAAGTTCACTTATCGTTAAAACTAAATGTATTGAGTAAGTCAAATTTTAATTCTTGTGGCTTGTTTTTCTATGTTTAAGTATAAAGTCAAAGTGGATAAATAAAAAATTTAAATAATTATGTGTATTAATGATTATAGTTACATTGATGGAGATTACAGCACAGATATTCAGGGGCTTGACCCTTATACAAACTATAAAGTGTTAGTATATTGCAAAAACAAAGCTGGAATTGGGAGAAAAGATGATATAAACAAAATATTATTCCAAACAGATCAATTACGTAAGTTATATTTATAATTTTAATTGATAAATGACTCTTGATTAGTTTTAGCACAAATATTTTTCATTTGTCATTGAATAGGAGTAAAATAATTACATATAAAGTTTTAAATAGACAACATCTTTCAAAGGAAAAAAAAGTTGTAAGTTTTTTTTCCTCTAAAAGCTGGTCACTGATCTACAAGCAGTACATAATACTTTGTATGGTAAATTTGTACATTTTTTATGTGTCAATTTAGATTAAGGAAAAAAAAAATTTCTAAACACTACAAAAACAAAATGGAAAAGGTAAAATTTAGATTTAACTTATTCACTTGTTTTCTTGTATAATTATTGATGTTTTAGCACCTTCGACTCCTCCTAAACAAGTAAGAGTTACTTCTGTTAACACAAACAACATTATGGTTGAATGGAGACCTCTGAATTCAAATGAGTACTCTGGTGTTTTAGAAGGTTATAGTATTTTATTCAAAGCTGTATTGTTGGATGAAGATGTTAGAATTCAAAGCAAAAGAAGGCGGCGCAATACTCCTGAACTAGAATTTTATAATGGCGACTTGCGATTGGAATGGTATATGTATTATATACTATAATGTTCTTTTTTAGAAGGCTTTTAAATAATTGGGCTAAGGAAAAATTTGCAAAAAATTTTCTAATTTAAATTTTTTGTGTTTGTGTGTGTGTATCTATGTAAGGTTATCATCTTGAAACTTTTTATAAAAAAACTAATCTTCAGTATGATTTGAACTTTTGAAAATGGCTGAAAATGATGAACTTTCAAATGTTTAAAAAAACTCCTCTATGTATGTATGTATGTATGAATGTATGTATGTATGTATGTATGTATGTATGTATGTATGTATGTATGTATGTATGTATGTATGTATGTATGTATGTATGTATGTATGTATGTATGTATGTATGTATGTATGTATGTATGTATGTAATGTATGTAATGTATGTATGCATGTAATATATGTATGCATGTATGTATGTATGTATGTATGTATGTATGTATGTATGTATGTATGTATGTATGTATGTATGTATGTATGTATGTATGTATGTATGTATGTATGTATGTATGTATGTATGTATGTATGTATGTATGTATGTATGTATGCATGCATGTATGTATGTATGTATGTATGTATGTATGTATGTATGTATGTATGTATGTAATGTAAATGTACTTACATACATGTAGGTATTTATATGTATGAATGTACTTGTATGGGTTTATATGTATGTAAATGCATATATAAATATATGAAAATCATAAGAAAGTTAAAATAACTTTTCTTCAATAGAAAATTGTATTTAGGGTTACAAATTTAAGTGATCCCAATGCAACAAAGTTTAATATCACAAATTTATTTGGAAATACCAAGTATATAACCAAGATATCTGCAAACACAAAGTATCAAGGGGTTTTTAGTTCTGGAGTTGAATATAAGACTAAAGAAGGAGGTTTGGGTTTATTATTTTGTTAAAAAATGTTTTTGAAATTGTTTTATACATATTTTTTACTAAAATGAATATGGCATAGTTAACAAGCATAAAGAAAGATATAACTTTTTTATTTATTGCTCAACTTTCAGTCCCTCTAATTTCTGTTGTCAATCTCCGATGCTGTGAAATATCATTTGACTCATTAACTGCATGTTGGGAACATACTCCGCCTTTGTACCTTCAAGGTGAGCGCACAAGTTATACTATATATTATGGTAAAGCTGGCAGCATGGTGTTAGAAAATGATATTTTGCCAGCTGATGATATTTTCTATAAAGTATTTCTACTTGAGCCAAACACTAGTTATCAAATAATGGTGGTTGCTTGGACTCCTGCAGGTGAAGGAAAAGAAGAAAGCATAAATTGCACAACTACTGAATCATGCAAGTTCTCTCTCCTTTTTTTTAAAAGTTCATTTTGTTTGCTGTATATTTATCTTTACTTAAATATGATTAAAATAGCGCCAATAAAAATATTTCTGCTGTTTGATAAAAAAATATTGTTTTCCTTGGTATTATTTTATTTTGTGTGATACTATTTTATCTTGTATGGTATTATTTTATCTTGCATGATATTATTTTGCTTAGATCCTTTTTTTATAAATTTGATTAACTTTTTTATTTTCTTAAACTAGTACCTAGAAAATCCCCTACTGGTTTGTCTGCAACATCTCAGCAATTCCCAAATGCTACAACAGTGACATGGACACACATACCTAAAGAATTTTGGCAAGGTCAACTTTTGGGCTACACAGTAGTTTACAAGCTCCTTGAACAAGGAGAAATAGAAAAACTAAACCAACCTTGGTTAATATTTAACACTACTGATTTGAACAACTTTGTAGTGCTCAATGGCCTAAATGCTTATTCTAAATATTCTTTAAAAGTTGCTGGTTACAACAAAATAGGACCTGGACCATTTAGTACTGAAGTCACATTCTGTAAGTTTCTTAAAATTGTTTGTTACAAAACATTGTAAACTGCAATTTTTTATGGAATAGTTTTAATTTGAAGTTTGATTAATTAAATGAAAGTTTTATTTAACGAAAAACTTTTTACCTGTAATTTCTGTTTGAGACACGTGTCGTATCTTGGATCCTGTTATTCAAATAGAATATATATCAGTTCCACCGTTTGTTTATTCACCTACAACTACACCTTATCAGCCAAAAGGTGTAATGATTGCATCATTAGAAAAGTCATTGTTAAAATGTACCAGCTTTTGTAGATCTTTTTCACAAAAAATCTCTATAGTTTATAGAGAGCTTGCAATGAGTAGTGTAGAGTTTGAAAAGCAGAGTTCAAATGTGATAAAATTCCCAGTCACAGTTCCTGGAAGGAGTCTTGATGCTCTTTATTCTTCCACTTTAAGTATTCCAGGATTTTTGTTAATGTACATTCCAAGCCAGAAAGAGGTTGTATTGAAAGATGATGAACTGATGGTTTTTGAAGATATTTCAAGTGCTTTGAGAATTTTTGGATTTTTTTTTTTGCTAAGTTGTTTGTTTGGAACCATTTTATTTTATTGTGTAAGTATCTCCAAAAAAAAGCTTTTTAATAGACTTCTCATTAAAAAAATTTTATTTGCAGGATAAAAAAATATGATTTGTTCTAAGATAAATTCATTTTTTTTAGCAACACCAAAGTCCCCTAAAAAATAGTCATTGTGTTACTTTGAATGGTATAGTAGAAGGAATATACTTAGCCATAATAACAATTACCACTGTTGGGTATGTAGCAATTATAATTACAATGCACCCCTGTATATATTTAAGCATTTGATTCTTATTGCTAGTATCAGTTGTGAAAGCTAAGTGTAAGTAATCACTAACTGCATGATATTTAGTCTCAGACTGAAACAATAAAACAATATAGCCACATGATAAAAATAAGTAATAAATTTGTTTTTTAAGTTACAATTCTTTATGTTTGTTAAAAAATTTCTTAATAGGCTAGATCATTTTTTCCACTTAAAACTTGATTCAGAACAAATTTTATTAGACTAATGAGGCAGATACCTAAAAGTTTACTTAAAAGTTTCAAAAGTTTCTTTTTTCCCTATCATCATATATTTTCTCTTATTCACTTTGATAGTTACTTTTGAAACAACTTCAGAAAAAAAAGAAGACATTTTTTGAAATGTATTTTTATTAAGGTACGGTGATAAATTACCTATGACGTTTTGTGCTAAAGTGTTTCTAATAGTTTGGACTTTATTTGGAATTGCTTTAACTGGCATTTGTGTAGGAAAACTCCTTTCAGCTCTAACAGTAACTGTTGTCAAATCAACAATTTTTTTGTATCCAAAGGATTATGTGAGAACTCAATTGTTGATATTTAAAAAGCATTGCTTTTTTTTTAATTGATTTTAGGTCTTTTTTTTTTCACAGCTTCAATAATTCATAAAAAAACATGATTTTCAAAGTAATTTTAAACAGCTATAATTATTTTTTTATATAATAGATAGATTTTCATTTATTATAATCTTTCAGGTAATTGCAAAGTTAGGGTCGCCAGAGTTTGCATGGGCGAATAAGATATCCTCTATAAATCTTATCAGAGGTTAGTTTTTTTGGAAAATCATTTACTCTACTTTTTTATCAGCTGAAAAAAATATATATTCTTTTACAATGCATGTGTATTGGTTTACATAAGTCACCCATAAATTATAACAACAGTTGCATCTCAAATTGTTTTTCAAACAATTCCAAAAAATTGTTTTATTGCATAAAAAAAACTTGAATTGATTCTAATGACAAAAATTGAATCTTATGAAAACTAATTGAACCGAATGACAAAAATGTCTTAAAAGTTTTATGAAGCATATTTATTTTATGAAACAATTTTTTTCTAAACTTAATGCAATAAATATTTACTATTTTTTATTAGATAAAAACCTATCAACTCATGTAGATGTTTTCAATGCATTAAAAGCAGGCCAAGCAAAGTATGCTTTACTTGAACAGTACACAATTGAAGCTTACCAAAATATTATTCAGCAGTATGGAGTAGCAGTTTTGCATACATTGAACCCCATTGATTCTAACTATGGAGGTATTATAATAATAAGATGATTTTATTGATTAAAATTTAGAATCTTTACCAAGAATTAAAAGGACAATGACAAACTAAAAATTCACTGTTTGGAAGTTAAATCTCACATCTAAATTAAGATATTTTTTTTTAGAAGATTCTTGATGAATATTTTTTATAAGCTATAATATAAATATTTTTCAATTGTTTGATGATATTTATCGGTATCAGTAAATTTTATCAAATAGCGATCTCCAAAGGCATCTATTGATGAAGAAATTAAAGCTATTCATCATTCAAAAAAGCTATGTAAACTTTTAAGCCAAGAACAATTGGGCATAATTGAAAACAATCAAACATATTGTAAAAGGGTTTTTAACAGTCGAAAGGTAGATCGCCAAGAAAAATTCGAATATATCGAGTAAAACTGAGAATTTGCTCCCATGTTCCTTGAATGACAAGCAATCTGCTCCTGTGGTTTAGAAAGTGCACCTTACATTACTCGAAAGACTTTTTCTCAGATTTTTATATAAAAAAAATCCTTATCTACTCAAAGAAGTCACTAGAGTGGTATGAATAAAATGACCTCGAGTTGGTACCTAAGGAAGCAAATACTTTAAGCAATTAAAGTTTTAAGCAATTGAGACATCGAAAGGTTTTGGTCAATTATAAAAGGAATCTTATTTAAAAGCAAACACTAAACTTCAGATGAAGAGGATTTTTTAAAAAAACGGCAGCTTAAAAAAAGTAACTCAAAGCAAGACCCAGGAGATGATGTCAATTACTTGCAATAATATTTGGTTTCTATCTAAAAGTGTCCAATTAAAAATGTGAAAAACAATTTAAATAATTTAGTTAGCTTAATTTAGTTAGCAAAAAAAAAAAAAATCTGTTAATAGTGTTTGGGTAATTAACGATTAAAGGATGCTAATTTTCATTGTGTTCATCCGGTTATTAAGTTAAAAAAATGCATTTGGTTTTAGTTTCGTTGGGAGGAAATTACTCAATGCTTCAATCTTGCATGAATAGTTTTTCAAAGATAAATTCTGCAAGTGTTGATAAAGAAATGGCTGATTTCAAATTGGTATGTAGAAGAATTATTAATTAATATTTAAATAATTTCATAAAATTGAACAACTACAAACTCCACTTTTTTTGTGTTCATCTTAAATGTTGTTTTTTTTTACCTAAATGTTGAGCGTTTTTTTTTTTTACTGTCTTTTATCATATTTTATCATATTTTATCATATTTAAATGAGTTGTAGCAAAGAGTATTTTACAGGCATACTGCTGCTTTAAGCTTTTAAAGAGCAAGAGTGCTCCATTAGGTTGGCCCCAGGCATTTCCTAAGCTTAGTCTGCCTTTAAAAGCTTCCTTTCAGACAGCATACGTTTTTAAATCAATGAAAGCTTTTAGTGATTGTTTTTTATGATCACCAAGTGAACTTGGTTTCCATTTACAAATATTTTTTATGGAAATAAAATATGCTTTATAGGAAATACGAAAACAGAACAGCTCTTCTAACTTAAAGCCGATTCTAAAAACAGTTCACCTCATAAATGCTGACTCACCAATCTTTCAGAAGATTTTGTATGCTACGACGATTGTTCTTGTTATTCTCTGGATAGCAGGCGGCATTTATGAAGTTTTTAGAAGAAAGAGTATTAACAAAGGTCAAGTTGCAACCAGCTTAGGTACTTGTGTTGAAGGATTTAGTTTCGTTTTATCTCATTGCGCAGAATCTTTAATGCGTTACCTTCAATGTTTGGTATTGTCTTCGATGGAAGAATGAACTGTTCTTCATTCTTCTCCTAAATCTTTTATCAATATGAAACAATAAATAATATTAGATTAGAAAAGATAAGAGTTCGGTCTTATTTAAGTAAATAAGTCAGTCAAGTTTTTTCAAAATGTTACACTGGTATTTAGCCTCTTTTTACCTTTTTAAATGTAGCATCTTCGATATAACTTTTTTACTATTCTATAAAATTATCTTATAATTGTAAAATTTCAAGATAATAAGCCAAAACATTTTTTGCAGATAGAAAGCTGACACACATGAGAAATTTGAGGAAGATTTCTGAGGAATATGAAGCTGATCTTGCTCGTATGATTGCAGAGCTCGAGAATATAACGGATCAAATTCTCTATAAATACAATAAACAATTTTGGAAACTAAGAAAGAAGTTTTCAAAATTGTATGGAGTGAACTTTAAATACGTAACTATAAATGATCTTGGTGTACCGTTAGAAACGATTGCGGAATACAGGAAAGAAATTAAGCATCGTCCAAAGATCACGTACTGGGAAAGAATGAGGAGAAGTGCGGGAAGGAAACTATTATGGTTGCGCCTTCAATTAAATCTGTGATTATACAACTGCTTTTTTTTTTTTTTTTTTTTGCAAGATTTTCGCGTTGTGATTGGTAGATGTTTTTATTTTTATTTTTGCGAGATTCTTGCGTTGTGATTGGGAGATGCTTTTTTGCTATTTGTTCTTTTAAATAAGCTGTTTGTTTATTTTTTTTTTTTTTTTTATAACAATTTTGCAGGTTACTTTTGAAATGTATTGTATTCAAAATAAATAAGAAAACGAGTGTCTGTTTTTATTGATTTTTCAAATAACTTTACGAATTTGAATAAGCACCCAAAATAGAAAAATGACCCCAAATGAATTTAATTGCGAGGAATATATTTCAGGTGCCTATCCTTGTGGAAAGTTTTCCGAGGAAGTTTTTTCATAAACGTTTAGGGGTAGCAATCATGAATTAATGTTACGTAACGTTAACAAAAGTCTGAAGTAGGGTGTATCAAAGCCCTGTACTTTTCTATAAATGACGGCGAAATATTCTTCTACTATTTAAATATTTGGATCCTATTCACTAGTTCCTACGGCTTCACAAGACAGGCTCTTGATACTTTATCGAACCCGACTGTTTAAAGGATCGTTGGTCACAAAAATAAAACTAAAAGTTTATGGGTTTTGTTTCTGAAATCATTTACATTTATAACGGTGCAAAGGAAAAACAGAATTTTGATTTCGGATATGCGGAGAAAATTCAAAATCTCTATTTAAATACTTTGTTATTTTTCTCGTAAGCTGATTGGAGGTCCATTTTGGATTTTCATAAAAAGTACGATTAAAAAATAATTTGAATGGATTTTAGATAGCAGCAAGATAATTCGTGTCTATGCAGCCTTCTTTTAAGTTTCCAACCAACTTTGCAGGTTACGCTTTGTAGTTAATATAGAACCAAGCAAATAATGTTCAATTCAGGCGATGTTTCTAAAAACCTGATTAAACTGACACAACATGTGGTTAATATATAGCCGACGCCTTGCTGTGGCATCAGACACCACGTTGATTACATTTCATTTTTATTCCATTTTTAGAGCAGGTCATTCATCAACTTTAAAAAAATTTTGTCGTTGACATAATCATTTCTGTGATAATAGATTGCGACCATTGCACTGTGGAGTGAAGTTTGAACTAATACCTCGTCCGAACTGGAATACTTTTAAATCAAACATTTGTTTTGCATTTAAAACAGAATAAACAGTTCACAAAATACAAATTGAAAGCAGTTATAGTAAGTTATAATTAGATAATGACATATTTAAACTATATAGAAGAAATGCTAAAGTAAATTAAAGCTGATTTTTTATGTCGAGAGTATTTGTATATATTAATATATTTATAACAAAAATTTATGGAGATTTTAAAGAGAAACTTATAAGAAGAATTGGTAAGAAATGATGTTTGAGTAACTTTAAATATGCGTTATCATCTCTATTAATGTTTTGTGATTTGTATTAGTTAATATTAAGAGAATATAACGATGAAAAATAATTGAGAATATTTATTAAAGAAAAAAAAGTTAGAGAAGAAAAACCAGTAGAAAGTATTTTTTGTTTGCATTTTGATTGCAAGCAATATTCTTTATATTGAGACAATATTATTTTTGTTAAGGTATTATTATTATTACTATATGCGATATTAATTGTTACTGAAATGTCTGATGCTCCTACCGCGCATCTTCAATATCTGCGTTAAATACTGATAGTCCTATTTCACATTTTATCTCAATCTACTTTTTGCGCTACTTTCACACTCACATCACAGTTACCATTACACTATTCTGCGTCACGCTACCCTTACACTTACATAAAACCAACCGCACACCTTATCATATCTACGCCGTTACACTCATACACATATCGATATCACCTAAGAACATAAGAACATAAGAACATTAAGAACAGTAAAAAGAAACAATTATTATCATACAAATCCCCACCCCACCCCCTCACAATACTGAGAAAAAAAACTTTCTGAAGCTAAAAACACTAACTGTATTAGGAACGAACAGGATTCTGAAATAACTAGCCAATCAACTAATGAAGCAAGAAAACTCTTGATAATTTTTATCCAACAATTTTTTTTGACCTTAACTTTTGTTGCCCTTAAGTCGATCAAATAGACTTTCCTCCTGTAAAAATAGCCTTAACAGCATTTTTTGCAACATTTTTAGAGTTTATAAGCCTGTCTACTTTTCTTTTATAATTTCTATATATAACTAATGAATATACGGTCAATGCAAAAAGTTATAAATTAGCACATATTGTCCAAAAGCCTCACGACCATTGTGCAAACTAATCTCAAAAGTATTTTGCTTACAAAATAGCCTATAAATCCGAAAAAAAAAAAAAAAAAAATAGCTATAACTTCAATGTGCATGTGCACATAGCTCCGGTCTACCCTTGAATAAAAAAATGGAAAACAAAACTCTGAAATGTCTTTAAACACGTGAAGTCAACATTAACTTGTTTTTTTCTTACACAGTTCTATTGGAGCAATATTACTTGTTAAAATGATTGTTTTCGTTTTAAGTCTCAATTTAAAAACTTAGGTTGAATTACGTTTTTTTCAAAATCTAGGACTTTTATTTGAAAGTGATAAATAATTTGACCTAAAATTTGGCTCATTTATATAACTAGTATCTAAAAATTCCACTAAAATTTAGCATGGAGCTAATTGTGTTCTATTTTTGAACGTGATTTTGCGTTTTCAACACAAAAACTGCCGGATATGAATAAAATGCTTTTTTAAATTTTGACTTTTATATGTTTAAATCCAAAACATTTAATGTAGGCTGTAATTAAAAATGTAATGATTTGCCAACTTAAATTTCAGATCAAAATAATTAATGGTTACTGAAAAATCGGTCGTCAGGCACTAATTTTCGGACATTTGTCTGTAAATGAATATGTACATTTCCCCATGAAGCAACTACTTTTGGAATTTAAAATAAACACCTTGATTTTAGATCTTAAAAGTAGTTGTTTCGTTCGAAAAATGTATAGTTTTATTGCTGAGTCCTTTCGTAACTTTTTACTTCAACGATTTTTCGGACATTGAAAAATTTGAATCCAGATTAAAAATTGTGTCAGAGATCTAAAGACTTCTATACATAAAACATTTCCAACTCAACTTAGATGAACACGAGTATTTAGAAAGAACTTCGTATATCAATTTGTATAATCAAAATAAAAATTGTAATTACATTGTGTTAAAAGTATTTATACAGCAACTTAAATCATTAAAATCAAATTCTTGTTATATGATAAAGTATGGATAGAATTCATTTTATTTACGTTTTTATTAAAATAAAAATCTCATAAATAAATCAATTTTTTAATTTTACTAAATATTTAGTAAATAAATATTAAATAAAAATTACAGGTTTATTTTATTTCAGGTTCATCAGATCAATCGATTGCCGTATATGGACTTTCGAGAAAAGAGATCTTCCTTATTACAAAAGAATATTTTTGTAAACGATTTGCAAGTGATTATTGAACATTTAGAAAATTTATTGACAGAAAATAGTGGATATGTACTTATAATTCCCGATGACAAGAGATCTATTATTTCTGTTCCATTGACAAAGTTTAAAAGCAAAGTAAATTTTCAGATTGATTCAAAACGTGCAACTGTAAATTAATCAACAGGTCAAACCACCAAAAATTTTGAAATTTCTAATAGGAGAAACAGAATGAGAACTAAGGAGATGCGTACGAAGTTCAGTAAAGCTGAAACATCTTTTGTTACTTGAATGAGCTTGCCAGGCTTTTATGATGCAAATGAAGCTCTAGCACTTATAAGAGTTGAAATTGATGAAAGATTTGTACCAAAATTTGAGAAATCAGGCGAGAGCAAAAGGCTTAAATACACATTATCCACTGCACTCAGTTGTATTGGCAGTAAAAAAAATGTTGTTACTCCCAGAAGACACCCTTAAGGTGGTAGTATGGTCAAATATATCAAAATTTTGCATTCTTTGAAAATAACTTTTCTTAGGATTTTCACTTATGCTGAAAACGATTGATTTATTTTGCAATATAATCTATATAAAGCCTTCTATTTTTCGTTTAAAAAAGGTGCTATGAAGTATTGCTCTGTAGCAACGGCATAGCAATAAGATAAACATCATGTATAGATTCTTATTGAACTGCCTTCAGCAAGTATTTTCTATACTAAATTTCTAGAAAATACTAAGTTATATTTGGCTTCTTTTTTTTCCTTAAAAGTTATAAAACCAGCATTTATATATGCAGGTATCACTTTATCTCTTGTCATATTTGTAAAGTGACTTAAAAACAAATGTTATCTATTTCAGTTATTGGTGTCAAATATAGCCTGAGTGAAATCATTTATTGTTTTTTAAACTATTTAATGTAGATTAAAATAGATATATTATTTCTAATTGTTCAGTATGAAAACTGATGCTTTGAGGAAAAGAAATTTGGTGCCTCCAGAGTGTTAAAAAAAAGAAAAAGCAACTTCTAGAAAATCAAGTTTTTCAAAGCCAATTTTTTCCCAAGATGAAGATACTTTTGAAATGCTTAAGGGGGCTGTTTTGGGGTAAATTTTGACCCATTAACTGTATATGCTGCATCTCCTTGGGTGCTTTAAGCAAACTTGATAATTTTGCTTCAATGAGTTCTTTGATATATAAATAAACACTAAAAGTTTGAGTTTTATAGCATCCACCATCGTCTCAATAATTATCGCAGCGCCTTTTAACATTTTTAGGTTTGTACGACCCAAAGCATGGGTCCAAATGTGAAACTTTAATTTTTTTTTTTTTAAATGTGTTATACAGTTTTTTAATATTATTTGAAAAAAGCAATATTTTGGTTACAATAAACGATTTTAGAATTTTGACCATATTACCACCTTGATTTTACCGAATCAAAAGCCGAGATATATTTTTACCATGTTAGTCCACCATATAGGATTTTTTTAAACTTCAAATTCTTAATTTGAGGAATTGAAGAACCCTAATTACCATTTTATATACAATTTAATTAAATAACGTTTAATATCCGATATTGGATCCACATTTTTCTTAATTTTCTTTTAGCGAATTTTAATAACCTCAAAACAAATTTGACACGAAATTTTAAGCAAATCAAAAAACGCTTTCATATCTTGACCAGATATTTTGAGATCTAATTCACTGTGCGAAATTATTTTACATTGAGGCAGAGAAGTTTCTTTGTTGAAAAAACTCAATGCTTCTGACATAGTACTTAAATGATTATATGTAATAGGTATCAGGTGGGCCAATTGTAAAGAGAACAGGCAATCATTTCTTAAGCTGCTTTTCCCACTTAAATGCGAAAGACATCGTTTCAAATAAAAACACGATACTGTAGTGTCAACTTTATTATCGCATAAATGTGATACTACGAGATCACAAGTTCATCCCTGAGGGTCCGATGCATATTCAGATATCCCACACCAATTCATGTTTGCTGGGATAAAAATCATTCAGGTAAGATGATGTCTAAGACCTTTTACACATGGTTTGGTGGATGTCAAAATATTTTGCTATATCATACGTTATAATAATTGCAAAGAAAGTAGTCTTTTATAACGCTTTTAATATAAAAAATGTTTCCAAAGGCTACTTATTTTTAAAGTAACCTATCTTTAAAAAAACTTTATCTTATATGGCGACAAAAAAAAAAAATTTTAAAAAAACACAACTTGATTTTGACCTCGGGTAAACTTTATTTTTCTTATAATCAATTCTCCACACACAAATGGAGGTCTTTACTAACCATCGTAGAAGTTATGGAATGGTAAACGTGTCGATGTCGTTTAAACGTTTCAATAGCCAAACTCTTTGCTTCGTCATTTTTGTACATTTCCCTGTAAAAATAGTTTTAAAAGGGCATTTAAAATTACTTAATATGACTTGTTTAAAATATCTTGAAAGATGTTTTGCATTAATGAAACTTTAATTGGATAGCTTATATTAGTTTCTTACAACTTCGTCTCGAATTTTTATTAGTCAAGTTTTCTTAATAGAAATCACTTTTTTTTCTTCTAGTGTATGTGATAAACAACTGCCTTGATTGGTTAGAAAATTCAGTTTTGAAACACAATTTTATGAACTACTAACCACTTTCGTAAACCACATTCAATTACTCACTGGATGAGGCTTGGTTTACATTATGCTTGGTAAAATAAATGTTTAAGAGACCGCACCATTTTTGTGACCATAGTACTCATGGTTGATATTTTAATGAACCGTATTTTTTAAAAGATATTGTATGGCATAAAATATGTATTAGAATAAATATGAGACGGGAAATCTGTGTAAAAAACTGTCACCGCATTTTTATCTTATCTTTTTTAGACATTTGTCACTAGGAATGGATGGTAAGAAAGTTTGATACATTCCCATTTAAATATTGAACTGAATTTTTTATGTTGAACATGACTCGAACATATTGAATCTTGCAAAGACTTTTTAATGTATGTAATTATTAAAACAAAAAACAAAAGAAAAAATGTTGCTTCTTGAAATTCGTTTCTAGTGCATGGTCTCATCAACACCCAGTAAAAAAATATGAATAAAAAATATTTCATACAAATTTGTTACAAATTTGGAGGGGACCGCACAGAATGACACCAAATTGCAAAATTTGACAAGTACAGCTGGTTGTGAAAAACTGTTTGACCGTTTCATAATTATTGTTTGCCTGATAGTTATCAGCGGTTTCTTAATTCGTTATAATCACGTTTCACCGAGCTAATCTTTTTGATTTGCCAAAAGTTGACCGATTAAATTGCTGAAAATCATGATCAGATACAGCAAAATTCACTCTGATCAGATACAGCAAAATTCATTTTATGAAACTCATACACTGATAAATATCACTGACCAAAAGCAGACTAATAAATTTTATAAAACATAGGATAATTTGTCGTTTGGATATATTTATCTTGTAATTTTTTCTTATCATCATTTCAAATTTACGAATACGATAATAGTTCATTGATAACTTTGAGAAAACATTTCAAGCGTGGAAAAGTATGATTTATAATGAAAGCTTGAAAGTATTTTAGAAAAAACATCGAGGCAAGGAACAAAATTACCTATATAGAGGTCTGACGAACTTCATACGACCTTGCTGTAAAAGAAATTTTACGACATCGTTGTAACGCTCACTCCATTTTGATCGAATGCATAAACGAAGGAAACTAAAACGAATGATGAATTACATGTTTAAATGGTTGAGCAATAAATAAAATTAGAAAAAGTAAAAAAGAAGTTACACATACGCAAACTTTATTTCCGTGTTTTTATAATTTGAAAGTTTGTAAATATCCGATAGCGCTTTAACAGCTGGTAAGGACAACGTAGTCTGAAAATGAAAAAAAAATGTAAAAAAAAAAAAAACTGATGTAAGCAGTAATTATGTAATATTTTAAATTCACAACCCAATTAAGGATTTTAGGCTCGAAAAATTATAACTTAAATATGAGAATTATTTTTTGGGCGTGAGATAACCTCTACAACATGAATTGGATTTGAAATGCATGATTTTTGTTTTTTACCCAAAAGACACGAACATTATGTGACATGATTGGCATACTCTGCTGCATTCATTCGAGTAAAACTTAAACTATAAAATCCTATTAAAATCATTGCATGGTCGGAAACGGACAAGTTAAAAAAAGGATTTAGGACCTAAGTTTTCGAGTTGCCATGCAAATTCATATAAAAGTAAAAATTTGCAACGGTTGTTGCTACAGCTTATTTAAACTATTTTTTAGACCGTTAAAACAGACTTTTCTCAAGCTGTTTGATGTTTTTTTTTTTTTTTTTAGTCTAAATCCTTTAACAAGTTTGAAGCATCAAATAAATACCTGCTGTTCATATAAACACATAATAAAAAAGTTTAACATACTGTTTGATACAATTTTGTAAGGAAGTCAATTTTTTGCAAAACAGTGAATGATGTAAATTCCTCTTCAGAAAAATCGCAAAAATTTCCAGTACATGAAGCCTACAAGGCAAGGCAAAAAATGAATAGCAGCTTTTTATAACACTTCCAGAAATAACTTATTAATTTTTTATTAAATATTCTCTTAAAAAAGACAAACAGAATTATGCTTTACTCATAAAAAGTTATTCAGACATAAAACAAAAATTTACTTACGACGGTCCACTTATCAGCTAACTCCTTGCAAACAATTGCCAATGTTTGATCATACCTTCAAGTTAAGAGAATGTTTAGTGAAGAATAAATTATTTCTCTAGAAGATTTCTGCTACAAAGTTGCTGCTTATCAAATAAAGATGATTTAAATTGCAGTGAAATATCTTTTGCAAAATAAATTAATATTTGGTTTCTTATATAATGCTCAATAATTTAAATAATTTCTTTTCTTTAGATTTGGTTTTAAGATTTTCAAGAAAAGCTGATTACATGTCAATGATTTGAACAGGTGGCATGCCAGGGGAATGAAGCCAAGCATCCCAATCAATTGCAGATGTTAAATCCAGCTAAAAATAGCCAAATTGAATTATTTAGCTAAAGTATTCTTCCATTGATATTTTTGACTAAATCATAAATTCCTTTTATATAAAGACAGCTACTTACCTGTTCCTTAAAATATTCACAAAGAAATTCTTTGAAATCATCTGTAACTATACTTGTATATTTGAACTTGTCAATATACTTTCGTAGGAAAATATTAAATACATCTAAGTGAAAAAAATTTGAGGTAGAGAGAAAAAAAAACATCACCCTCATGCACAATAGGCTCATGAGTTAACCAAACCCCACAAAAAAAGAAGAAAGGAATTTATATTAAGTCAAAATTTTTTATATATTTATATTAAGGAATAAACTTAAAATCTGATGGCTTACAGACTTTTTTTTTTAAGTGCTTTTTTTTTTCCTCTTCGAGCTTTGTAAGTAATGTTTTAATAATAAGATATGAAAAAAAAAAATTAGAGTGGATAAACTTTTCACAAAACAAGCAAATAATATATGCAATTACAAAAATAAAAATTAAAACTAATAATTAAAAAATTTCTATTACTTAAAAATCCTTCATAAACTTTGATCCTTGGCAACATTTTTTCTCTAAACCTTTGCAATGTACAGTACACATCAAAATGTTCCCCAGGCAACTTAGATTTTAAACATTTTGTTCAAATTTTGTTCTTAGGAAATTATCGAGGTAATTAGTGAATGCAGCGCTATAGAATTTTCTTTGAAAGAACAAAAAACTTGTGGGTAGTAAAAAGGTGAAAAAATTTCTTTATGTTTTCAAAAAGAGATCTTTACGAGTATTGAAGGAGCAGAATTGAGGAAAGTAAAGATTCCTTTTAAGTTATTTTGGATTCAATCAAAACTTCATTTTACGACAACAACAAAGATAAGTTAGTCAAGTTTATTTGAGAACAATTATTCTTATTTTATATCAGAAAGCATACACTGACTTATAGTACCAGTTCACCAAGATGTAAGATGAAAAACCCTATTATTTGATATATTATCTGAGGGAACCTACCAGCTAAGTGAAAATTACTTTAAAATGTTCCAAAAACTTTTTAAGAAAATACTCTATGTTAATGACCCATGAGGTAGTTGCTATGTTCACCAGATCTCAGCATAGACTGTCTCAGCAGAACTTTGACAAAAAAAAAAAAAAATCTGAGAAAGCACTTTTTCTCTAAAAAAATTTTTTACCAAACAAATATTTTAAAATCTACTGTGGAGCTAGCTTTTTTTATATATCATTAATGTCATTTGAATAACTCTGTATTTCGAACATCACATTTTAGAAACCACACAAAGATATTTAAACTTAGTTAAAGTTAACTTAAAAAATATAAATTTAAAAAACTAAAACTTAAATTAAAAAAATATGAACAAATAATTAAAAAAGGAGAAATAAGGTTTTTTTGATTCTAATATTATTTATTGATAGTTCAACCCCAACAAAGTTTTAAAAGATATAACCTTTTCTTATATCAAAACAATTTCAAAGACACACAGTTCTCTGCTTGTTACAATTGCTCAATCTCCTTTTTCTTGTATGTTTCTTTCTTCAACATCCACTTCTCTTACCATTTGTCACACTCAGCAAAATAGTCTATAATTTCATCTTGTGTTTATGAAATAAATATTACAATACCTGCAGATTTAAAGGAAGTTTGCTTCTATTAAATATTGTTGCAGCCCCTCCAATAAGCCATATATTACAATTCTGTATAGGCAGATTACAACTCCCATTGTCATCTCACCACACAATAAAAATATGTGATTCTATACAACAATTTATTATTATGTAGCCTAACATTATAAACGTGATTATAAAAACCTAAATATTGTTTTTGGATGTTAAAATGGTAGCTAATTAAGAAGTAACATTGAAAATTTTTTTTTTCATTATAATTTTAAATTTATATCTAGAGCTGATAAAACAAATGAAAGAGTATTTTTAAAAAAAGATTTATTGTAGAAAAACAGTGTTGATCATAACACCTTTCCTCCCTCCATCACATTTTCCTCCCTCCATCACATTTCCCTCCCTCCCATGTTTAATTGGTTCTAGCATATGCTGAATAATTTAGGACTGTAGTTTTTAAATTTAAAAAGATATAAACTTTGTCCAAAAATCCCACTGTGAAATCATATCTTGCAAAACTAGTGCATTTTGTAGATAAATACAATACTAAAAAAATAACTAACCAGGACCTCCTACCAGATGCTCTATGAAGTAAAGAAAAGCATATCCTTTCTCATAAGGAACACTAGAAAATGAATCATCAGGATCAACTCCATTCAAAGCAGGTTGTAATGCAGTCAATTTATTATCTTTTCCAAAAACCTCAACCTATTAAAAATTTTTCTTTTAAATATCTAAGCAATGTTTATATAGAAACTATGTTTAGCAACAAATAGTTATTGACATTTCTTACCGAATCATGTAAATGACTCCAACCTTCTAAACCAATAAATGAACAATAAAATGTAGAGATTTCAAACTCATTTTCCTACTAATATTTCTTTTTAAACTTTATTTAGTACTTCATTAAAAATCAAGCAAAAAATATTTACCAATAGCCATGAATTGTCGAGTAGACTCCCCATCTAATAATCCAACAATTTTCCCCTCCAAAAATCGAGTGAACCCTTCATTTAGCCTTTAACAAAAAAATTAAATGAGTTAGTAAGTATCCAATGGAACAGAAATACTCAGAAGTTACTATGCAAATATTTATTACACCTTTGGCAATTCTATCAGCAGGAATAATTTTTTTATCCTATTTACCAGAAATGTTCCCAAGTTTTGTTAGTAACAAGATTTCCTGTCCAGCTGTGTGTGATCTCATGTGCTATTACCTGCAAAAAAATAGTCTCATTAAATTTCATATGGAAATTATTTATAAAAAAACTTAAATCATGAATTGTTTTTCAGCATATCTATGCATAAATACATGTTTTTGATATAATGAAAACAAAAAAATAACATTAAAAAGTATACCGCTGTCAGAGAGCGATCACCAACCTGTAAAAAACAAGTTTCAAAAATTAAAATACATAAAACGCAACTTATTAGATAAATAATAAAAGTAATTCATAACAAAAATAATTATTATAAAAAAAACTGACTACAACAGTAGGGGTGACAAAGGTCAAACAAGGATTTTCCATTCCACCATAAGGAAAAGAAGGAGGAAGTACAAGAATATCATACTGTTCCCAAACATAAGGTCCCATCAATAGTTCACCAGCTTTTAACATGTCTTCAACCTAGGATAAAATTACACAAAGGAAATAAATTATAAATAAATATTTCAATCTCATCAAAAAAGGTCAACAAAAAGTCAATAAATGTTAAAATATTATCAATCAGAAATACCTTTGCAAATTCAAAAGCACATTCTTCAATCATTGGCATTTCACACCAAACCTTTGATCGGGGACCAACATTACTGACAAAATTTAAAATTCAGAAATCAGAAAGGATTCACAAAATAGTAACTAATGAATCAGTTGTTCAACTTTACAAAATATCAGAAACTTTGCATCAAAACTGACAAACAAATTTAATATTACCGAAACTCTAATGCACCAACTACAATTGCTAGAAGATATGATGGTATGCATATCTAAAAAAAGCTATTTACAATAACTGCTTAACAATAAGAGCCAAAATAAGTGCTTAATAAGCATGAATCAGAAGATTAATTTCAAGCACAAAGAACTTTCCATTATCTCTGATCATGTCAACAAAATTGATGAAGATTGATTATTTAACAAAAATTTCCAAAAACTAAATAAAAAAAAAAATCAGAATTCGAACTGATGCTGTCATAATTACAAATGTTTCAATCACAACCTTGCTCTACTTACCTTTTGATGAAAATGATATTCTTTCTTATTATTTTCTAAAATGACTTCACCACCTTTTACTGCACTCATTAATGCAACCAACTCTACTGGAACTGTAACCTGCATTCAAAGGAAATTTCAAACGAACATGTCATAAAGATTAAGCACAAATGATTGTTAGCACAAAAATTATTAAATTATCATAAATTAAAAATATTAAGTATAGAGCTGAGCTTATTGTCAATGCATTGACAGGGTTTTTTAAAAAGAGATGATAAGAAAATCTGGCAAGATTGGAGGAAAATACATTGAATTTTAAAAGATTCAGTAACAAATATTTGTATATACTGATTGACAATCGAAAGATAAGTTTGTAGAAATAGTTTTATGCAAATGATATATTGAGATATCAAAGGTATAAAGAGGTATCAAAAGGTTAATTACCTTAGAAGAATAGGTAAACTTATGGCATGGAGAATCTTGACAAGGAAGCAAACTTCGAGCATGTATTGCCTAAAACCAAAGCAAAATATCAATTTTTAATATAATTAGAAATTTATACATTTAAAAGTTTTTATTGTAGTTTAATGTGAGAAAATTGAGCTTTTCTTATTATTGTAAATTTTATCATAAGTTTTGCTCTAAATTCTTGACCAGCTTAAATATTTTATGTCTAATTTTACTATTGATATGTAACAGATACAACTAAAAGCTTATCTGATTAGAAAGTAATTACAAATTTTTTTTAAAATAAACTTTATGTAAATTATTTAAAATTGTATACTATAATTTTACCTGACATTGAGTAAACATGTAGGGGTATATTTGTCCAAGAGTTTGCTCTGGTTTTAACCACTGCAATGCATGTGCTGTTGAAGATGTGTGGTAGTTTATTGTAATTGTAAACTCTGATCCTCTAAAAACATTAAATAAAAATGTTTAGTAGTCATGTAAATAATACATAAAAATCAATTACTTCTTTATTATCAAAGTTTAATGGATACCTTAGATTTTCTTTTTCTCAGAAAATTTTTATTGGTAATCTAAATCATATTGTAATAAAATCCAGACCATTACAGTCTTACATCTCAAGATCTTTACATTACTTTTAGTAATTAGTAGATAAACATTATGGGCTAATAATGTAGTGATCAAAATTTGCAAGAAGCAAAATTTTGAATCAGAAATACCCAACAATTCTTTAGATTTTGACACCACTAGATTTTGGCGAAACATTTTTGACTATACAAAGTCTTAAAAACTATTACATAAGCAGTAGTCTTTAAGCAAAAAGGTCTTTACTATATAATATTTAAAAAGCATACTTTGATCAAGCATTAGACAATACATGAAAACAATTTTTTTTAGTAGACTTAGCATAGAATTATGATCTACAAAGGGATTGCTTCAATCATTCTTAAGTTATGAAAGTTGCTTCTTTCCCTCTTCCACTTGTTGCAAAATGGTAGTTTTACAATAAAAATGACATGAAGATAAAATGATTTTCAGACATAAGGATGCCAATTTATTTATTATTTTATGATTTGACAATCAATGACCTAATATTAAAGATTATACTTGAGTATTTCTGGGTAGACTATGATCATAAGAATTTTTACAAAAAGCTAAAATCTATCAACACTTATGAGATCCAAACAAATTTAATCAAACCATTACTTTAGTTGTTATTGCCGATGCATATTTTATGACATCTTTAATCGCATCAATAATAGAGTGCTTAATCATTAACAGAGTGTCTAAGAATAACATGAAATTCTATTGAAAGTATGTCTGTAACTGTCAAGACCACCATTAAAAAAATTTGACAACAATAGTGATGATGCTAGATCTTATATCAACAAGATCTTCAATAGTGGATTTGTCAATCGCATTAATATAAAACAAACTGTAGATTCAAGCTTTATGTAAAATTTATCAAACACATGGACAATATTTTAAGAAGAACTTCTTCCTCACAAGAAAACAAGAACTCACAAGATTGATAAATAAATCATCAGGTAATCCTGACAGAAGTATTTTTGAAGCTTTGATTATTTATTTAAATATAAAATTCTTCATTTTAACTGTTATGTATTACAAAACTTTACTGTTATTCTGAGCTTGTATAAATCTGAACTTTAATATTGAAAATAGAAATAAAAAAAATTATCAAACAAAAAAACAAAACATAAACGAAAAGAAAAGAACAATTTTTGGTTGGCTCATGAAACTACAATTGAGTAATGCACAATTACTTTTTTCTGTAATTTAAAAAAAAAACTTACATTTTGCTTGATGGTATAGTAATTTCAAGTGGTTCACCAAAAGGTTTCACAGAGGGTAAGATTACAAAAGGTGCAACTTTATCATTATAGAAAACAGCTTCAATGTTCAATTGATTTGTATCAAGAATCTTAAAAGATAAAAAACATTAATTCTCTAAATATTTTTATTTAATTTTGGAACCTGAAAAACACTTAATGGTATTTGAAATAAATAAAAAAACAAGTCTTTTACATATACATTATTCTTGTAGAATTATTGTTAAATGATTTCATTTGTTTTCCTTTTTTTTGCTTGATAACTGACATACATACAATTTAAATATGGTTGATTTTAACTGACTAGCATTTTTCAAAATAGAAATACAGGAATCCAAAAGTATTTCAAAAAACCAAAGTTTGTCTCTTACTAGCTTATTGTAATCATCCTTAAGGCATTTAAAGCTTTGAACAGCTGTACATGATAATTTCTGTGATTCAAAATCAACATGTATATTCCAGTCAAGATGTGTGATTTGAAAGATATCAATATTTGATAAGCTACATGGATCAATAATATCTGAAGGAGCCATTGTTTTTACTAAAATGAAGATAGAGTTAGTTAAAACGCTTATTCACACAATATAAACATGACATAATACATACTCTTCTAGATGTTTAAAGACAACCAAAAAAAAGACTTACAGCCTGATATCACAGTAAAAAAAGCAAGGCATTTTGGATTTCAAAAATGCTATTCTGGACTGGGTAATAAAAGTATCCAGTAATTGAACAACTCAGATGTTGGTTGGGTATATTCTTTAATAATAAGTTTATGAGTATAAATAATTTTTCCTTTTTCTCTCACTAACCACTTTCATGACAAAATGTTTCATATTGAAGAAGAGAAAACTTTCATCTTCATGGATTTCTACACTCAGAAAAATTAATATATAACAAGATTTGAAAGCAAATTTTAAAGGTAATAATGATTTCAATAGAGAACTTCCCTCACATAAATTAACAAGTTAAGAAAGAGTTGTCACAGTGTAGTATGCATATATAAGCAGCTTGCTTCCCATATCATATTATACAATAAATATATACAAATTTCAAATATAATAAAATAGCTATTAAAATTATAACATCTTTCAAGATAACTAAACAAATGCAGTTGATAATTATGAGAAATTTGCAAGGTATTATTACAAGAATGATGTAAAACTTCTAAGACATTGCAAATATTGTTTCAACTAATTTACATAACTGCTCTTCCTGTTCAATAAATTGCACAAACTGCAACTGCAGAAATTGCCAGTGCAAACTTTTTAAAATTAGTTAAAGGCTTTTAGACTCAGTCGGACATCTGCAGATTTCAAAAACAATATATGTTCATGCACATATATAGGAACCATATATTATATTTACATACATATTTATGGGGGCTATAAATACATAAAAGTATTTCATTCATCCAACAAAAAAACAATGCGTAAAGCAATGATAAGAACTTGTAAGCTCTGTAGCTGTTTAAAACAGTTTAAATTTTCTTAAAAAAAAGAAAAATAAGACTAAAAGAAAACAGCAAAAACTGGAGGTTGCTATTGACAGGGTAAAATGGTTAATGTTATTTACAGATGTAAAAAATGCTAAACACAAGGCTCTAGATGTCCAAGGGTAGTAAATGCTAAACGCAAGGCTCTACACGTGCAGTTTTTTGACGTTTTCTGGGAGGTGAACATGAAAAACTTTGAACACTAGCAAGAGCACGGAATGCTTCTGCAACAATATTTGAATGACTTTTAACCAGTCTTTGCCATGATGCTAACTCCATAACTTCTTGTGCATGACTTAAACAAAATTAAAAGTTGATTGATTTAAAAGATTGTTTAAAGAAATACTAGGGGTTTAGTCAAAACTATTGTAAATATATAAACAACTTCAAACAAAGAAAGAGTTAATTAAAAAGAAGACACTTCTGAACTCTGTGATTAATCATTGGACTTCAGTACCTCTAGAAAATGGGATTACTTGACTTTATACTGATTTTAAGCCATTCTTTAGCAACATAATTCCTAATTACTTAATACTTCTTTATAATAAAACTATTACTTCATATATATATATATATATATATATATATATATATATATATATATATATATATATATATATATATATATATATATATATATATATATATAAAGAATTATACCAGTTAACGGTGAATAGCAGGAAACACTTTTTTCATTAAACAAAATTGCTAACCTATTTGTAAAATCTATAGCAACAGACTTTAATTGCTGTGCATTATGAAGATCAGCCAAAATAAGAACATCACACACATTTTCAACACTGAGATTTGATGCTAGAGCTTCTTCACACATTACTTTTAGTCTTTCTAATGCATACTAGTCAAACAAAAGGATATAGATTTAAGTAAATTTACAATTAAAACCTATGCAAGATAAAATGGTTACTAAAATTTTGAAGATTCCCTCTTACTTTATCAGCTGCAGCTAAAAGTGTGTCAGCCATTGTCTCTAATTGAGTCACTTTCCCTGTGTAAATAAATTTCAGCATTTCTTTTAATACATCTATCTCTAAGTCAGTTATTGCAACTACTCCTTTTTTATTTTCTTCAAGATCATGACCGAACATGGCAGCAAAGACTGGAGACCTTGCCGCTAATATAGCTTTATGTACTGGAATACTTGTTTCTTGAATTTTAAGTATCATATCACTAAATTGTCCTTGCTCAAGTAGCGTACTCATGTTAGCAGCTAAATTTGAATCTGGCACTTTTAAGTTAGACATTAGAGATTGACCACTAACATTAACAGAATCTGCAACCACACTGACCTATAAAGAATAAATTAATAAATAAAAAGATGATTAAGAACTTAAAGTGCTTTTAAAGACTTAAGATTTTGCAGAATTTCTAAACTATTTAAAAAAAAAAAAATGTTATTTTGTTTGAGTAACCGTAATATTCAATCACTTACTTCACAAAACATAGTTAAAGTATCATCTGGCAATAATCCATTTGATTCCTCCATCAAGAAATCTCTTCTAATAAATTTTTTAAATCCCCAGTCTTTTCCTTGAACAAACCTATAAGCTCTTTGACTCTCTAAATAAAACGAAAAATAAAATAAAAGAAGTTCTAAAGCTACATGTATAATTCCATACAACTTCTTTTTTTTTTTTGTTTTTTTTTCATAATTTTTTCTCACAAATTTTATTAGAAATAATAATTTAATAGCAATCTGCATAATGCTTTTCGGAGAGTTTCATTTAAATATATATTGGAGAACCTTATAACAAAATTTAAGATTTAAAGGTTATAACAAGGTAAAATGATGTTTATTAAATTCAGAGTTGGTTTTTCAGTTAACAACAAATATTAAGGAATTTAGGACAAAACTTTCTGAAGATTACTAAAAATGAACTTTATTTTGGTTTAAAACAGCACTGATTTTGAAATTACAAATATTAATTCAAACATAAATTTGTTATTAAAAAAAGGAATTAAGAGATTTATTTAAAAAGCATTGTTGTGCAATATTAGAGAAAATATGCGAGCTACAACAAATATTAAATGGATTTTTAAAACATTTTATGTCTCAGTATATTAATTATTCTAAATTAAATTTTCAAATAACTGATAGCATGCATATTCTTTGTTATTATTCATTTATCTACATAAAAATCAAACTTTGATGCTTAGATTTGATAATGTATCAAAAATTTATTATTACCAAGCTGATGATTACCTAGGCAAAAAAGTGTGCATCTAAAACTTACTTTGTAATTTAGATTGATAAAAAAAAAAAATTAAAAACAATTTTTAAAAAAGTCACACAATAATGTTAGATATGTAAACTTACCCATTGCTTTTGTTTCTTCACGTTTAGCATTGAGAATAGAAAATTTAAACTTAGCCCTCACTTCACTTTTATTGCATGCTAGAAGCAACAAATAAAGTGATAAATAATCTTTGCTCTCTTCATCCAAGCCTTTAGGATTGATGCGCAAACACCTAATAAATTATCAACATCACATCATTAAAAGTGAAATAATAGAAAACTATGAAAAGTGAAGTTTAAACTGTAAAATAAACAGTATGAAATGTTTATTAAAAACTGAAAAAAATACATAAATGTCACTATTTTTATTCATTTTGTAATAAATATTTCAGGTAAATAAAATTGGTCAGGTGACTATAAAAATGTGTAGAGTAAGGCTATAGGACCAAAGTAAACAAAGTCAAACTTATTATAACAAATTACAAACTCCTAACATTACTTAACTATGCCTTTATCTTAAACATAAAGCAACTATCAATATTAAGTCATGTGAAGTAGGAAGAGAAGAAGGAAAATTATGAATTACACTTGGATCACACTTGATATTTAATTGAATAAATTTTAATGTTTCAAAAGTAGAAAGTAAATAAAAAATAAATGAAACAATATCATTGGATATCCAAATATGTTTGAAGTTTGTAAATGCTAATAAATACCTGTGCATAAAATTTAATTAAAATATGATTTTAAAAACAAAAAAAAAAAAACGATATATATTTTTTTAATGTTATTTTATAGAAACAGATGTTTGGCTTATGACACAACAGCTTATAATTACAGTTTGTATTATACAATTAATATTTAAATTATAATTTATTCTTTTAATCAAATAGATACCATTTTAGTTTGTCATTAGCACCAGCAGAAAATGTTGAGCTTTTAAGAGTTTCTCCCATTTCTTCTCTGCAATAACTAAAATTGTTTATAGTCCACATGTAAGAAAATTTGATGACTTTAACATGAGTGTAACACCAATTCTCTGCAACTGGTGCAGGCACTTTTGGTGCAACTTCCAATCCAGTAACATTTTCGCAAGGAACAGGATCCAGCTTTTAATTAAGCTTAAACTGCTATAAATATAAATATATATTTATCATATCATTCAATTCAAAAATAAACTTGATAAATCAGATTACTGCAAAAATTATTTATTAAATACTAAATATTTATATACATTGAAAAGTAAATAATGCTATGTTTAAAACATTTATAGCTGTTATAGCACAACATCTTCTGTTGTTGTGCTCCACAATTGATTTCATCGATTGTCACAGTGTACATTATTACTATTAATATTATTATTGTAATTATTATTATTATTACTATATATGCATATATATATATATATATATATATATATATATATATATATATATATATATATATATATATATATATATATATACATATATATATATATATATATATAATGTATGTATGTATGTATGTATGTATGTATGTATGTATGTATGTATGTATGTATGTATGTATGTATGTATGTATGTATGTATGTATGTATGTATGTATGTATGTATGTATGTATGTATGAATGAATGTATGTGTGCATGTTTGTAACTGTGTGCTTATTTATATTAAAATAACAACTCTTTAAATTAAATAAGACTTCAATTAAAACAATTTTATATATGCATGTATATAATAAAATTATATACACTCTTAATTCATATTTATTAGAGCATTATGTGTTCATATAATTATCATATGACATTCAATTATATAGCTAACTGATATCTCTATATAAATCTCTACCTATAGCTAGTGCATTTTTTTTGTCTCTAATTATCTTTACTAATTTAGACTTTTTATTTAAACAACCTATGTTTTATATAAAAATTTTAATTTACTTCTTTTAGTATTTACATTAAAGTAATCTCTAACAGATTTTTTATATAAGTTTACTTAGCAGTAATTTCAGTATTTTGTTAGTTTTTGGGTCTTAACGTTCCGTTTAAGAGATGTTTTGATCCCGCTTTTTATTTCTCATTTTATTGCCTTAAATTCGTCTGAGAGTGAGAAAAAAAATCCATTTGAATCGTCACCGTAAATTTTTACATCCATCTTTTGAAAATATATGATCATGATCTTATCGAATGTCGTATTGATTATAATCAAATTTGTTTAAACGTTGACCCTTAAAAAGAAAAAAAGAAAAAAATAAATAATCCCTCTACATATTCAGTCGTAATTTCTGTAAATAAAAGTGAAGCTTTTTTTAAACCAGAATTTAAATAAGTTACTTTTTAAAAAATAGCACATGTTGGTAATGGTTAATTTTTGAAAAAATAAAAGTAACTTTCTAAAATCTATTTGTATCAAAACGTTATTAAAGTCTATTTTCCAGGATAGTATTCATTTTATGTAAGCAGGCGCAAAAACTGTTTATAACTGTTAAAATTAAAAAAATAAATAAATCTCAATTAAAAAAAAAAATCCTTTTAAAACACCGCTACAATTAAGAACAATGAAATTTATATAAAATAGTGTGTGGATGTAAAAAATGATAAAAAAAAAAAAAAGAAAAAAATACTTTTGTAAAAATAGAATGGTTTTATTCGAAAACTCGTCCCCCAATACTTTGTATGGTTTTTTCATTCGTTAATGGTGGAAATGTAGAAAGGAAGGAGGGGTCTATTTTAGAAATCAGAGATAATATTTTATGATACTATGTCTTTTTGGACAGTTTTTGGGGGAGTGGCAAATTAAGCTTCCCAAAAATATGTATAAGAATTGTAATCAACCAGGGAAATGTAGCAAAACAACTTCTTTTAAACGAACTCTCCCCGGCTAATTGAAGACAAGATCGGGGGGGAAGGGGGTTTAACATAAATTCAAAATAGCACTTCTTTCACAAATTGGATATCGTATTACTTTTAAGTTCATGTGTTTAAATTTGTCTTCATTTTTTTTGTTTTCATCTTTTTAATGCAAAGAAAACACAAAACACACACAAATATATATATATATATATATAGGTTATTAAATTTATTGCTATTATAGAGCTTTTTTAAAATAGAGAAAAAAGGTACATTCAAAAAGACCGAACAAAATAAGATTGCTGATGTGTTTTCATTGAGATTTTAGTTTAAAGCACCAAAAAAATAGACAAACTTTTCAAGGGTTAGGGCTGGAATAGGGGTTGGGGTTGGGATTCGGGTCGGGGTTGAATAACCATGGCCAATAGCGCAGAATACCCAGCTAGCCTATACAGACGGGTCCCGTACGGTATTGAACCGGGGATCTGGTATGGTTTTTATCCGGGTTAAGGCACCGGGAGTCGTACGGCTTTCCCGGGCGTTAACGCCACATATCGACTGTTTTAGAATTTACCTCAGGGATGAAGTTTGAAATTGCCATTTTGTTGTGTGAAAGTTTTTGTGATATTTTGTTAATATTATATTTCTTTTACGCTTTAATGTTGTTTCTTTTTCAAATAGTGGTATATATTTTTTTGCATATATTTTCCAAATATTTCGTTAAAGTTATCCGTTTTTAAGTTACGATTGTCGGATAAGAACAATTTTTTTACTGTTTGATTATAGTAAAATATATTTGAGGATAATTTTTTTACTAACAGTATTTTAGGTATTGCAGTTTTATTATGTTTTCGTTATGTTTGCAATAACTATTTATAGTTAATTCTATGTTAATTTTTGCAAATTGATTGAAACATTAAGTTGAAAACACTGGTTTTTAGTTGTCTGAGATACTGTAATTAAACTACGCGCGAATGCAATTACAGAGTGGACATTGCGCAGTTTCCTTAAAATCCAATAAACATACTTTGAGCGGTATTTTTATGGACATATTTGAGTTGATTTGTAAAGTGTAAACTGAAGGCGAATTTTTTGTGGATAGGAGTTTTTATCAGAAGAGAAAATGTAGAGTTGAAACGTTGCGTTCGCCGCGAGAAAGCAACATATACGTTGTTAGTAATTTTTACCGCATATAATTTATAAAATTTATCTTCATTTAACTTATAATAAAACTATTTTGGTAATTGGGGAATATTTATAACCTAATAAGATTTTATTACCCATATACTTTTTTTATATTATTTGTTATTACATTATTATCTATTTATTGTTTGTTAATTAATTTTTTTAAATAATAGAAAAACATTTTGTAAAATTACGAAGATATAAGTAACCTTACTATGAGTCCAGACAGAACAAAACGTAGAAAAATTGCTGCTGAATTAGCAAGAATTGTGAAGGAAGTATAATAGAATAAATCCGAGTTGTTGAATAATATTTTAGTGTTTAATTCTTCTAAATCATGTCCAGTTGTCAAAAATACTTTTTTACCCGAGTCTTCTCCTAAAATTCCCGAAAATTAATGCTGGTTGGATGACAATATAAACTTACCTTTTACTAACTCTATCATTAGTTTTGAAGAATCTGGTGATAACATCGAATGGAAAGCTTGTTTGCATGATGATTTTGACAGTGATGGTATTGATGGCAACAATTGCGTAACAAAAGTTAATTAAACTGTATCAGATGAATTAAAGCAATGGACGATTGCATTTAACATATCTCATGGTGCTATAAATAGTTTGCTTCAGAATTTGCGAAAATCAAATTTAGATTTGCCTAAAGATGCTAGAACACTTCTTAGAACTGATCGAAACCTTATTACACACAGAAAACAAATGTTGCGAAACCGCTCAACAAAAAATGTTGAGTTCAATTTTCAACATAAAATGTTGATTATAATGCAATATCAATGTTGAGAAACGGGTCTTTGAGCAATAAATTTCGTTGAAAAATAAAACTCAACATTAATTGTTGAGATTCGAAGTATACACTACCATTTTGGATAAAATATTGCGCTCGACTTTCTTATAAGTTGACGAGGCGCATAGTCTGGAAGTAATACAATTTTTTTTATTGAAAAATCCTAAAATAATTTTATACAATGTATCAATGCCATTTATGCGGAGAATTATTTTTTAAAGTTAAAGAGCTGCACTGTCATCTACGTAATCATGAAGCTGCTGGTGAATTAAGAATGCCTGTTCGCTGTTGTCAAGCTAAGTGTACTAGTTCGTTTCGCAATTTGTGGAACCTCAAAAGACACATGGATAAGTATCACAATCAGTCACATCGCGAGAAAGAAGTTTGTGTCCCTGTCACTAATTGCAACACTTTATCCAATAATGATGATGATTGTAACTATGGAAGAGAAGATCAAAATAAGCGATGCAAGCTTTTAGACATTCATCATGAGGCAGTTTCTTTAGTATCTTCTCTGAGATCAAACAGTGGTTTGCCACATAATATAATCTCATATGTCATTCCATCCTTCAATCACATGGCTGACTGTTTAACAGGTTATTTAAATGAACAAGTCCAGGAGTTGATAAAGTGTGTGCCTAATATTCATCAAGATGTTGTAAATAATATTGAAGAAGTATTTAACAAGGTTAGAAAACCTCTTGATTTTCTTTCTACAAAATACAAACAAGATAAATATTTTGCTGAACATCCTCTTTTTGTTAATTCTGAAACACTTCCAATTGGTTCTAGGTATGAGGTTAAAAATGGACTCAATAAATTAATCTATGACACCTATGAATATGTGTCAATTGAAAGCAATTTTCGTAGCTTACTTAGTAGTGAAGAATTTGTAGAACTGATATTTGGTAATCAAATTAAAGATGATGATTTAATTGACTGTTTTCAAGATGGAGAACGCTGTAAAAAGCATTATTTATTTAGTAACAATGATAAATTTTCAATCATGATTCAGCTCTTCTACGATGGTATGGGTACAACAAATCCACTTCGCGGAAATGCATCAACCAGTAATATTGGAGTTTTTTATTATACAGTACAAAATTTGCCTCCCAGTCATAATTCTTGTTATGCTAATATACATCTATTGTCACTTTGTTATACTCAAGATTTGAAAGTTTATAGCTACAATAAAATTTTAGAACGCTTTGTTAGTGAAATACAAAAACTACAATCCATTGGCTTTTGTGGGGACTTTCCTAAAATAGGTTCTAAACAGATTTATGTTGGTCTTTGTCAGGTGTCTTGCGATAATCTTGCTCTCAATGGGTTGTTTGGCTTCATTGAATGCTTTTCTGCAGATTTCTTTTGCACTCTATGTTTGGCAACCAAAGAAACAATTCAAACTAAAACATATGAGTCAGATTTCGAAATGAGAACAATAGCTTCTTATAATAATGATCTGAAAGCATTAGAAACCCTTGCTTTAGGAACTCATAGCCATGGTGTCAAAGCAACTTGCTCTTTAAATAAAATTCCTGGTTTTCATGTGGTTGAAAATTTTGTTCTTGATCCAATGCATACACTACTAGAAGGTGTTGTACCTTTTGAACTTGGTTGCATTCTATACCATTTAATCAAAATCAAACATTATTTCTCGTTATCAGATTTAAATACTTGCATGCATCAATTTTTTGATTGTAATTCAGTTGAAAAATCTAAACGACCACCCACAATTTGCCAAGTTGAGAAACCAGGAAGAGGTCTTTCACCTTCAATGAAGGCGGTTCAAATGTGGTCTTTGCTTAAGTATTTGCCTATGATTGTTGGTCAATTTGTACCTGAAGATGATGGCTGCTGGATTTTTTTGCTAAATTTGTGTGAACTCGTAGATTTAATATTTGCTCCTAAGTTTACCAAAGGAATGATAGCATATTTAAGAGTCTTTATATCTGATCATTTATTGGATTTTAAGAATCTGTTTGGACAAGTAGCAAAGTTGCGTCCCAAACATCACTTTCTGGTCCATTTTCCTACAATTATTTTAAAAAATGGACCTCTTGTTGGAATGAGTTGTCTTCGATATGAGATAAAAAATTCATTTTTTAAAAGATCTGCAAATGTAGTTTGCAACTTTGTTAATATTTGCAAGACTCTGGCTTATCGCCATCAGTGTTACTCATTTTACTCTCGCTTTTCAAAGCAATATTTGAGAACTATTATCACTGTAGGTAATAAATCTGAATTTATGGTTGCAAGTCTTGCTGGTACATACCATGAATGTATTTGCATTGAACTTGGTATAGAAAAGACAGAAATTATTTGTGTAGCTTTGAAATTGAATGTTGATTCTATTTTATATCGCAAAGGCCATTGGTTTGTGATTAGTCGCAGAATAAATGGTGATCCAGTATTTGGAGAGGTGGTAGCATTCGTTAGTTTACCTAATACTGATAAATGGTACATTGTGCTGCATTTATGCACTACAGAATATTTTTGTAGCCATTTTCATGCCTATGTCATATCTCAGAGTTTGCCTGCAGAATTTATATGTATAACCATTGACAGCTTGTGTGACCATAATCCCCTTTTTAATTATTTGCAACCTGGTAAAGATAACATAAGTCTTATTCGACTTCCTTACCATATTGTGTGTTAAAGGCTGTGTTAACTGTTAATTTTATTATTGGATTTTGAAATAAATATAAGTCTTTTTAAAATTTTGTTTTTGTTATTAATTATGTGATATTAGTCTTCTCTAATTACTGTTTAATTTTTACTAAAAACAACAAAACAATTTTGTTTTAAATTTATCATTTAATACTGTCATACATTGAATATAGTACTGTATTAATTATTATTAGTATTATTTATATTGTTCGATATTAAAATACATGAAATGTTTTGTAAATTGAATTGTTTTTATAAATAGTTTTGTTATTTTTAGTTGAGTTTCTTTTTTAAAAAAAATGGATGTTCTTTTAAAGCATTTATCTGGTATCGTGAAAGGGGATCTATCAGATGAAGTTATGTGTAGAATTCGTGGTATATTGTTTTAATATAGTTTCTTCTTTTTATGTTAGTTTGAACATTCGTAATTTATTTTACATTAATCATAATTATTGTTTAATTGGACAAACTAATTATTACTAATTATTTAAATGAATATTTATTTTACTATTTTTAAATATTTTAAACTATTTCATTACTATTTGTTAACATCACATTAATAACCGTAATTGACAAAATTTTGTTACTTTTTTAAAAAATCTTGGCTTATAGAAGAGGGATTGACTCTTGAATCCTTTGTTTTGCTTAATGAAGAAGATCTTAGAGAGCTGGGTTTAAAGATGGGTGAGCGAAAGCTATTGATGTCTTGGATAAAATCAAGTGGTAAAATAATTAATTATAATTAATGCTTTAAGATAATTTTCATAATAACTAAAATAATTTTCTTTCAGTTTAAGTTAGCAAAAGTACTTGTTTGTAGTTAGATAAATAAAAATTTTGATTTTAGCCTATAGTTTTTTAGAAATTTGGTAGAAATATAATTTTAGTGAAAATGTGCTTCCTAATTATCTTTGCCAGAGCTCACTGGTTAAAATAATAAGTTTTTAAAACACTCTGGTTTTTGTAAATTTTAGGTTGTTAGCTAAGTGTCGTTTTTTTATATTAGTAAACTCACAATCTTCAACAGAATGTTCATCAATGATGGATTCAACATCAGTATCAACTCCAGCTGCAATAATGCTACCACTACCTGCCCGTGATGTAGTAAATGTAGAGTCACAGGTAATGTAACAAAATAGTATAAAAAGTGCATTTATGAATTATTAATATAGTTATATAGAAAACTAGCTCATTAGTAACAATTTTGTGCAGGTTTATGCAGTTGAGGAGATATTATGTAACTATACAAAGGGAGGATCAAAAATAGTTGAAAAGCTGAAACAAGGCATCTACTACACAAGATCAGAACGTGTTTTAATGATTAAAGTCCTTGGGAAATATCTGATGAAAAATTGTTTAATGTGAGTGCCTTAGTGCAATGTTTTTATCATTTTTTGTTTGATCTTTTTAACTTTATTTTTTAGTTTAAAATTTTTTCAAACTGTAACATTTTAACTTTTTTACCCAATTCTTTTTAGTCAAAATGATCCTAGTTCAAAAGAAATGACAAATTTGGCAAAGAGTATTGTCATGGAATTTCCAGTTCTTTTTTCCAAAGCCACACCAAATGGATATGTAAACATTAATTAGTTGTGCATTTTCAAATGCTAATTGTAAGACTAAGCATAATCTAGCTCTTTTTTTTTAAAGGAAGAGATCTACTGTGCAAAAGGTGCCACTGGTTATCTTGCCCAATATGTGCGGCAAAAACGTCACAGAGACCCATTTATTAAAAAGCATTGGACTTGGCGAAAAAATAGGTTTTTTTTTAAAGAATAATCTCAGTGTTACTTTTTTGTTACCAAAATGTGTATATATGATTTTTTGTTACCAAAATGTGTATATATGATTTTTTGTTACCAAAATGTGTATATATGATTTTTTGTTACCAAAATGTGTATATATGATTTTTTGTTACCAAAATGTGTATATATGATTTTTTGTTACCAAAATGTGTATATATGATTTTTTTAAAATTTTTGTAGAGTCAGGGTTAGTAATCCTTTACCAAACATTGATGATGATGAGCGTCGACTTCGAGAAAGTAGGCCAACAGCGATAAACCTATCTGAGTTAGTGCAGCTCATGCATAACACTAGAGAGAATAGACGATCTTGGATCAATACTTGCAATCCTGATGCCACTTGTATTTTAAACAGATTCCCTCGTTTATTTGATGTAAACGAGTTGGTATGCTTTTGTTTTTTTCAAAATTTCAATATAAAAAATATAATTAAAAAGTAAATATATTTTCATATGCAACTTAGTGGAACAAAATAAATATTATCCCATCCTTAAATATTATTAACTTAAATATTATCTCATCCTGATATTGTTACAGTTTAACATAAATATGAATGGATTAGAATAAATTTAAAAGAATTTTTACTGATCATAAAATTTCATAACTTATTTATGAAATTTTGCAAACATAACAATATTTTGCAAAAAAAAAAAAAAGACGGTATACTGTTATTATAATTCTGTTATTTTTAGATATGCCGGGAGTTTGCAGCGATTGCAGGCGAATTTCTTACTCTGCGAGTTGCTATGTTATCTTTTCGTCAAAAGATATTTGTATATTTTGAAAAGCTTAAAGATAACTCTGGTGTGCAACAAATGTTCAGAGCGTACCAATCTGATGAATTTGATGAAGGTAAGCAACTTTCAGGATTTTTTAAACTATTCCTAATTAATATACATATTAAAAATTACTTAATTATCTTTTCTAGACAAAAAGACTGAGTTATCGTTATTGCTGTTGCCTCACATATTGATTCCACCACCGCAACGAGGCTTAAAAGCTCCTAGAGTCGGGAGGGATGTAGTGTCTAATCTGATGTTTGTGGATATGAACGAGGTAAGTTTAAATCATTTCTAAAAACAGTTCAATCATTCAAAAGTCACGCAATTATTTTCAAGTTGTCTTGTAAATTATAAATCTATATTTATTTTTATTCATACAGGAACAGATTAGTGTCCCTGAAGCAGTTGCTTCTCTACAAAAAAACGTATGGGCAGGTATAGACAACCTCCCACCCCTACTTTTTCGTCTTAATAAGATTTATTACATCAAGTTGGATGACCGGGCCATCGAACTTCGCGATGCAGCTTGTTTTTGTGATGCGATTGAGTTTTTGTTAAAGTGTTTTTATGTATTCAATTTAACTTATCCACACGAATTAAAGCCAGTTTATGGTCTGCTTGAGCATCTCATGCAGATGAATGTTTCAATCGGAAAAAGTGCCGCTTTATCAGACTTCTTGGGAGCAATGACTTAAAAGTTGTACAAAAGAACTAAAAACAATTACTTTTTTTAATTTTAGTAGAAAAACTTCATTAAATTTTGTAGTTATTTTTTGCTTTTTATTTTAATCTTAAGCATTATTACTTTGAAATAATATTAATAAGACTATCGAAATACAAACCAAAGATCCCACAGATACACTTATGGAATGGAATGACTCCTTATTCGTATGCGCAATTACTAAACTCATGCTTTTTGTTAAAATTCAATTTTGATTTGATTTGATAGAAGCATGAAGCGCACAGTCCTTAAAATGCAGAATTTGAAAAAAAAAAGGTTTACAACGCAGTCCTCGCTAAAGTTAGCTTTCTCAACATTTGTGTTGTAAAAAACGCAGCATTAAATGTTGCGTTAAATTACGCAACATTTAATGTTGAAAATTGTCAACACTAATGTTTGGGAGTCAAATGCCAAAATTGAATGTTGCGCGGTAATCAACATTTTTGTTGCGCTTTCGCAACATCTGTTATCTGTGTGTACTGCTTCAGTAGCTGGTGGTGAATATTTTTATATAGGAGTAAAAAGTTGGTCCTCTTTGCTCCTTATGATGTTACACAGCTTACAACTCACATAAATATTGATGGTATTCCTTTATTTAACAGCTCAAAAATTTCTCTCTGGCCAATTCTTGGTTCGATTGCAGAACCTGAAGGTAACAATTTCTTTCCTAGTTCTTGTCAGTAATGGTGGAGGCAGCTTGACACAATTCATCAAGCAAAACATGGCCTATTTAATGACATCTAAGCAAGAGCAAAACAGTGTAGCTTGATTGGCCAACGAAGCAAAATCAAATTTTGAGCACTGCAACACTTTCAGATTTTGTTTAGTAAGTATTCACTTCAAATTTGTATGCCCACATATAACAGCAATATATTAATCTTGAATTATTTATTTAGATCACAACATTTACCCCAGAAAAGTAATATTTGCCTAATGGTGTAATAACAATAATAATAATTTAACTTGTATACTGCGGCATCAACATAATTGTTTTATGTGTATTTAGGTGCTGCTAAACAGAACTTTGCCACTAAGGACACAACCAAGGAGATGCTTGAGAAGTAACTTTCTACGTGGTTTGGAAATTCACGGGATTGTGGGGAAGCGAGCCGAAAACCGAAAGGGAAGAATCCAACAGAAGTCAATTATGTAATACATGTTCCTGATGATGCAGTTACAAATATTAAACAGTGAACAATGTTTTTTGATCTAGCATCAGTTAAGAGTTTTCAAACTATTTGCCATGGTCTAAGTTATGATTTATTGAAAATAGTACCCAATGTGATCTGTTTTTCAAGCACTGTATACATTATACTGGTTTGTCCAGTCTGTAAATATATTTTGCCTTATACCACACAGGATCTGATTTCATATACTCTTATTTGTTTAATTCAGTTATGCTCGTTGAAAATTTAGTTATTGTTATTACTTGTAAGCATTCATGTGTATTTCTTAGTTTATTTTTAATCAGTTATGACTTTCAGTGATGCCTTATTGCGATTTGCATCATTTGTATGCTATATGATAATATTGGTGTATTTTTTGAAAACTTGTTAGTTTATGACTTCTAATTGCTTTTTTTTTTCAATAGACTCTTGCATATAGTTAACCGCTTATCAGTTTTAGCCAAGGGCGGGGAAAAATTAATTGGGCAAACAATTAATTGCAATTAATTGATTGCAATTAATTGATTTAAAAATTTTTAATACCAATTAATTGATTGAAAATATTTTTTAAACCAATTAATTAATTGGGTCAGAATTGCAATTAATTGATAATTTTGCCATTAATATTATTTACCGAGATTATATTATACTTTT
The DNA here is from genome assembly GCF_058129835.1 of Hydra viridissima. Lineage (NCBI taxonomy): Eukaryota > Metazoa > Cnidaria > Hydrozoa > Anthoathecata > Hydridae > Hydra > Hydra viridissima. The sequence continues at coordinate 6,394,750 of NW_028324305.1, forward strand.
ATGTAATTTTTAGTTTAGCACTGTTTTTAACCATAAAAAGTTAAAGATAGAATGACGCATAACCAATAATACGCATGTATAAATATTTCGAGCTGTATACGCATATAAGGTTAAGGATAGATTGACGCATAACCAATAATACGCATGTATACGCATTTTCATTTCAATTGTGCTATTAATTATGTTTATATGTGGACATAAAGTAAAAAAAATCCTTTTTAGGATTTTTATAAATCTCGCTAACAATGAATACAAACGAAATAGTCAATATTTATTTCTAGAAAGATGAAGCTAATGACAGTAATTGGACCTGTAAGTGCGGAAAAAAACTACGCCAGAAAACTGAGACAGGATGGACCAATTTATTTAATAATGTTAAAAGTATGCGTCCAGAATATATAGAATATAATACTTCTTCAACTTCAACACAACAGCCGATTACACAGTTTAGTGGTTTTACTCATATTCCAGGACCAATAATACCAAAGAGTGCCGACAATATGTATTCATGGATAGAATGGGTGACTTGTGGCCTTAAACCATTTCCATTTGTAGAAAACTCTCTCACGCAAAAATACTCTAAATTAGAAAATATTTCCATAAAAACCATGAAAAAGTACATGAATTTGCTGACTGAAAAGGTTGAAGTAGAAATTGCTAACATAGTTCCAGAAAATTTCGCAATTATTTTTGATGGATGGTCAAACGGAAGTACGCACTATGTGGCATTGTTTGTATCATATCCTAATAATGCCAGTGAAAATGAGTACAGTACTGCATTAATTGCCTTTTCACCTATAGGAAATGAAACAGAGTTTACAGCAAAAGCCCAATTTGAATATTTATCATGGGTTCTTCAAAATATTCTTCGCAAAAATATGACTAACGTAACATCTTTAATAGGTGACAACTGTGAAACAAATAAGGCCCTTGCAAATCTGAGCAATCTTCCATTAACAGGATGTGCCTCTCACAGGTTCAACTTGGCTATGGAAATGTTTTTACTCAAATATAAACATATCATTGATAAGACAAATACGCTTATGGGTAAATTCAAAAATTTAAAGCTAGCCGGAAAACTCCGCTTGTTGACTTCTCTTTGTGCTATTCAAAGAAACACATCACGATGGTCAAGTACTTCAGAAATGATAAAACGATTTTTTCGTCTTAAGCCATTTTTCACCCAAGGGAACTTCGATAAAATGCCCGAGCTAATAGATTACATGTTGTCTGCCAGGGAAGAAAATGATCTTCAGTTGCTAAACGAGACTCTACAAAAATTTAACTCAGTAACCATTGCACTTCAAAGAGAATCAATTGACATTTCAGAAGTAAGAATTTTAATTGAATGAAATAATAAGACACGATGTTAATAGGGGTACCTATTTATCTTCAAATGCAGATATTATTCATTCTAAAACATTTGAAAGTGCGCTAGTTAAAATATTGGACAACAGAGAGCACGAACTATTTTTAAATGAAAAGGAAAGTGTAAATAAACTTCTAAAGCAATCTGAGATCACGCCAGTTAGTATTGATCATGATTTGGACTTTGCTTCTAAGCTGCTAAAGAAAAGAAAATTAGAAAAAATGTCTTCGGATTCAAGATATGTGAATTGCAAGTTTCTGGTGCCAACGTCAAATATTGCGGAAAGATTTTTCAGTGCTGCAGGTTACGCAATCGGCCATTTGAGACAATATACTTCCATCCAATCTTGAAATGCAAATGTTTTTGTGTGTTAACAAACGATTTTGGGACAGGAAAATTCTCTCAGATATTATGATGAATAATGAAAATAACTGATTGTTTTAGTGACTTACTCTTCAAATAAGTTTTGGTTTTCAATTTATTTTTTATGAGTTCTTAGTAAAGACGTACTTTAAACTGGAATTATACATTACAATGTAATGTACAATTCCAGTTTAAAGTACGTTATAACTTTAAATATATATATTAGGTACGTGCGTATCTGCGATTTACGGCACCGATTTTAAAGATAAAATCTGTGACCATTTTTTCACCGCGTGCTCGAGGTAGGTTTCGTATGGATGGATTTTTCTCGTCTTTTTTTTGGAATTTTATATTGACTTAGATAATATTTTAAAAGTAGAGTGTTGTAAGTTTACTGTAATTTGCTTTTTTTTTTGCACTTACTAACTTTTTTAGTGATTTCATTGCTATTGAAAACTACATTCCTGTTCTGGAAGTGAATTGACATTGAAGAAGTGATGGGTTTTTTTTCTAACTTTTGGATCAATTTTATATATCTATTTTCTATGTACCTGCCAAATTTCATTAAAAAATAATGACACGCTCATATTCTATTTTTCCACGCAGTAAAGGTACCAAATATTCTTCTGTTGAAGAGGTTGGGGGGGGGGGGGGATTCACAATTATGAGCATTTTGTATATTTGACTTTTTTATTCATTAAAAAATTGTTTTTTTAGAAAAATGAAACTTTATTTAAAATAATGGTGATTTTTTAAAGTATTCAAAACGTGATTTACACACAAACACACACAAAAAAAACCATATTCTGTTATTAGTTGAATAAAAATATAACCGAGGTAAAGTAATGCGCTACAAACTAAACAATGAAGTTCAATTATAAAACCACCGTAAGCCGAACGCTAATTTTTTAGGTTGGTTGCAGTTTTCTTAAGCATTCTTTATAATGAATTTTTGTCACTTAAATGGGCATAACTTTTAGTGGAATCATTAGTTTGTTATGAAATTTTCACCATCGTAATACTGATTTAAAGCTCTTTACAAAGATGTATAATAATTAAATATTTGAATAGTTTAAAAATTTTGCACACATACCTATATATATGTAATTATTGCATGTATATATTTAAAGTAATAACCCAACAATATTAATCTTTTAAGTATGATATTTAATAAAAAATGATAATTTTATGTTCTGTTTTTAAAATTTTTAGACATTTTTAAAAACCAATAATTAATTGCAATTAATTGGAAAAATTGATTGAACTGTTCAAAAATTGCAATTAATTGATTGCACTGAATAATAATTGCAATTAATTAATTGGTAGTATATTTTTAAACAATTAAATTGCAATTAAATTTTCCCTGCCCTTGGTTTTAGCAATTATTTTTAGCAGTGTTATTGTTTCAATTAATAAAATGCATCTTATCTGCTAGCAATATAGTTACAGGACTTGGTAATGTGATATAGTGATAATAATAATAATAATAATAATAATAATAATAATAATAATAATAATAATAATAATAATAATAATAATAATAATAATAATAATAATAATAATAATAATAATAATAATAATAATAATAATAATAATAATAATAATAATAATAATAATAATAATAATAATAATAATAATAATAATAATAATAATAATAATAATAATAATAATAATAATAATAATAATAATAATAATAATAATAATAATAATAATAATAATAATGATAATAATAATAATAATAATAATAATAATAATAATAATAATAATAATAATAATAATAATAATAATAATAATAATAATAATAATTATAATAATAATAATAATAATAATAATAGTAATAATAGTAATAATAATAATAATAATAACAACAACAATAATAATAATAATAACAACAACAATAATAATAACAATAATAATAATAATAATAATAATAATAATAATAATAATAATAATAATAATAATAATAATAATAATAATAATAATAATAATAATAATAATAATAATAATAATAATAATAATAATAATAATAATAATAATAATAATAATAGTAATAATAGTAATAATAATAATAATAATAACAACAACAATAATAATAATAATAATAACAATAATAATACTAATAATAATAATAATAATAATAATAATAATAATAATAATAATAATAATAATAATAATAATAATAATAATAATAATAATAATAATAATAATAATATTAATAATAATTATAATTATAATTATAATAATAATAATAAAAATAATAATAATTAATATTATTATTATTATTTTTATTATATCTATTATTATCATACCTATTATACCTGAGATAATTGTGGGATCCATGTGGGTTATCCCAGCTGAATACTAACTGGGTTCCGAATGGGCTCTGTTTACTATCCCTTCTGAATACCATCTGGGTCCCGGTTGGTTCCCGTTTGAGTTTTCTGGCGGGAATCCCGGACGGGTCCCGTCTAGATCCCGCGGACAAAAACCGGCGGGATCCGTCTGAATTACCCGTACGGGCGCCGTCCTGCGCCCCGGCTGGGACCCACCCGGGTACCTTATGGGCTGGCTAGCTGGGTAGCTCCTAAGAAAGAAAAAAACGGTAAGTATTAGTTACTGGTTACATGAAGTCATGTTAAAAATAAAAATAGGTTTTTTTTTATAAAAAATATATATTCGTTTGTTTGCTAGAACGCGTGTTAGAACGTGCGATTTATGGATTGGTTATGCGCCTAAACCTAATTCTTAGCTCAAAATTTGAATTCTTTGATCCCATAGAGCCCCATTTTAATGTATAACACATCAATATCTAAATTATTTTTATTGTTAACAATGCATTACGCTATTTACTTTTGAAACACTTCCAAGCCATAACTCACTTTGAGAACAGCCAAAATCTTATTGGGTAACAGCTTACCTAGCCAAATAAAGTAGTATATCAGCCAGAGTTTGAGCTGGATAAGTTTGATGATAGCAATTCTCAAATATTATTGGATCTATTGAATATCAAAAATATCAAGTTGAACAAACTGCACCAAGAACTGTCATAAGTTTAATAAGAATCTCAACTGTAATATTTAAAAATATTTACTCATAGTTGATAGTTCTTCTAGAGGTATTGCCATCATTAATTTTACCATATACATGTTTTAACAAATTCAGTTCTCTAAAACACATATGAAAAACTTTATTCCTCTGTACTTTTGTTCAATTGTTCAAAAGGATAAAAATCTTTTTTAATTTAATGTCAACTTTACTCGTTTCCATTTTCTGTTTCTATGAGAAATAAAATTGTTCAGTGTTTAAAAAGTAATTTAAAGAGGTTTTTTTTATCGTTTTTTTGCCTCTCCTAAGGTATGCAAGAATTAAAAATAAAGTAAAAAAGTGCTTTTAATAAAAGCTTTTAATTCGTATAAATACAGGTCTTTCGGAAAAAAATACTGTTGATAAAAATATATTTTCCAAATAATGAATGTGCAAGTTCAAAAGTTGTAAAAACGATAAGCTTTATCTGATTCACATCTACAAGCTTCATGATATAAGCTTTATGACATAATCAAGCTTTAGTTCACATCTCCAAGTTTCATGACTTTATTGTTTCGAATGAGTGCTGTTTGAATTGAAATCTAAGGTTGTCGAAAGTTAAAGCCATTTTTTTCTTAAAAAAACCCAAAGGCTGTCTTATTTTTATTGTTCTTATTTTTAAATAATTAGGCACACACAAGGGTGTAATCACAATCTTAGGAGTGAATGTATGGATGGGGGACATTTTTTAAAGGCCCTTTTTTTTACTCGGAAAAACATATAACCACATGATGATGGGTTAAGTTGTTGTAATAGATGAAAAAAATGTATATGAGTATGTACGTGTGTAGGGGGGGGGGGGGAGGGGGATAGAGGGGATTTGGGAAGTGGGCAAACACATACTTGATTTCCGAAAATAACCCTTCACATAAAGGTCATTCTTAATTAAATGATTTTTTGTTGTTTGCATACTTTGATTTTAGTTTCTGGTTAGCGAGTATTTGGGCCTCCCCTGTAAGACGATTGATCTTCGTGGTATGCTTGGGATAATTCTTTCTGATAATATCCTTTTTTTCTAGAAGACATGTTTATATGCAATAATTGGAAAAAAGTATACGCTTCAACATATTTTTTTCCTATTATTACACATAAACCCCAGAGGCTTTATTAATATTTGCATTCTTCTCATTAGTTAGTTAGTTTTCATTTACTTTTATATAACACGACATCATACAGGCGAAGTAAATTCAAAATATGAGTAAGGTTCAATGAAGATTTCTGATGAAAGTTTTTTTTTGTTTAATTTCTTTAATATTTCCCATGTTACTCTATCCAGATTCAGCGTAAATTAAAGAGGGAACTGGTGTTGGTGAAGAAATGCCAGCGAATGCGCTTTTTATACTCCTTAGGAATGAATTTTCGCTGAGAGGAAAAGTTCTTTTTTTTTGGTTTAAATTACGGCCATAGTTGTTAAATTTAACATGTCAATATTCATTTGATATTTCAAACTAAACCTCTGGCCGGAGCTGAAGCAGAAAATTGTTGAGAATAAAGCAACCTAAATAAAAAGGTTGAATCTTTTCAAAAAACTCATTAGAACAATATTAAATTACATTAAATGTTCTTCTTGGCGTGTTTCTTTAAATCGTTTTTTGAAGGTCATTCATCTTGTATCAGCCATTAATTTGTAGCAGTAAAAAGATCCCGACCAAACTTTACACTTTTATGAAACCAAATTTGCTCTTTAAAATATGAAAACAAGCTTTTTTTATCTTTGAACTTTTTCTCCTGAAAGAATTGATGCATTGATTTGCCTTTCAAAGCTCTAAGAAGAACAATATCATAAAATATAAAATTTGTTTTATGACATTTTATGAAAAATTGATCTATTAAACTCGGTTTTGGAGAGGAGTTCGCCAGTTTCACTATATGTATATTTGGGACAATAATATCAATGAAACATCCTATAAAAATCCGTTTAATGGGGTGATTATACATATTAATTAGAACATTTAGAAAGAACATTTTTCCCTTATTTTACTCAAAATAGTAAAAATAGACGCCTTCTTTACAGCACCTACTGTTTATTTCCCGCAAAATTTGTAAAATAAAAATTTACAGAAAATTAATAAATGAAACATACTGCTTTTTTTCCGCAATTTTAATTTGGTTATTAATAAATGTTTTTTTCTAATTTCTATAAAATCCGATTGTACATACTAAGGCTTTGGCTTCTTGAAATAATCATGTGTTCTTCTTTAGTTTCTTTTTGTATAAACATTTTAAGACAACTTTTCAAAGAATATTCTAATAAGAATTTGTGATTTAAAATCTTTAGATATTACATTTGATGACAAACTTGAGGTGTTGGCTTGCATTGTCTGGGTGTAATGGATTACGAATTCTGAAAGTTCAATGATGAAACATCACACCAACAGCATAGATGCTTGCTTCTTTGGGACTGAATTCCATATAAGATATTTACAACCTTAAGGTCTTAAGAGATAACCAAAGAATATGTCCAACAGTTTACTTGAAATTAGATCATGTCATAGAGCGCTTTTACTTTCTGATAATTTTCTGAAGTGTTTTGTAAGAGTGTTACTAGGATTTGTTCCTTTTCATTGAGTGGAGAAATCAACTTGATAGTCTTCTGCTGAAGACAGTTGAGTGGAGATTCACTCTTTTCCATAACAATATGGCTAAAGTTAACTTTGAAAAGAACCTCCATCAAATCGTAATTTCGAAATTGTAGAGTTTCCAACCTTCATATATGTCTGGTAAACATCATTGAGATTGCAAACGCTACGACAGACAACAACTTAGTGTTTTTAATTGCTGTCAGAAAAACTAACGCAACTTACTATTAAGTAATTACCAAGCTTCTAACCAGCTTGGGCAAAAACTTGGCTCTACTAAACAATTGGGTTGATTTGATTAAGAGCTGATCCAAGCTTCCTCATCCAATTGTTAGAAAGCCAGATAATTTGTTGAATTTGTACCATGTTTTATGTAGAGAAGGTTTCTTTCAAGAACTGTTGTGCTGCTAAGAATCATATTGTAAAAAAATTGTTAAAGCTAGCTTTTGAATCTTTTTATCAAAAAAAACAAAAAGAAAATTTGTTCATAACAATGCCCAACGGTGACGGTGCGATATATATTGATCGTTTTTGTCAGAATAAAAAGAATTGCTGCAAAAGGAAGGCGTTGTTCAAACAATCCAGACTGTGTTTATGCTATTTCTGGCGAATATATTTTTACAAAGTATCATAAACCAGTCATGGGCTTCGTTAAATCTCCGTACTTTAACTACTTTGAAGGTGAATACTTTCAATCTAAATAAGCCATGGTTACCAAATACTGTATGCCAAAATTGTGTTGTCCACTTACGACTTAGGGTCCCGTGGAAAATGATATGCTCTAAAATTCAAAATACCCAAGGTTTGGCGGGAACCTCCTAATCATCATGGGAAATATCACTTTTGTGAACATTACCCGTATGAAACTCAACAATTTTGGACAAGCGGTCAAATCCGACGTTGTCTTCTACTCAGCGGCCTCGTACAAGGAATTTAAATCTATCAAAATATTCTTCTAACTTTAACATCTAGTCTGAAAGAAAAAAATATCAGCTTACTCTAAATAAAAAAATTATATGTAAAAAGTATGAGTATGGTTCTATACCTACAGGGCATTCAAGTTCTATAAAAAAAGAATATAGAAAATTTTCTTTAATGTTGGAAAAACTAAAGTATAAAAAGTACAGCTGGCAAATTTGCGTAGATGTGAAAATAGTTAAATTCCTTTTAAGATAAATAGGGCTTTAACTAAATATCCGTGTTTTATACATTCGTGGGATAGCCACGACAAAAACAACTATTGAACTCAAAAAAAATGGCCATTGAGAAAGTCAGTAATTGTCAAATTTTAATAAATTTGCCTTTGGTTAATCGAGATCGAAATATATTACTTCCACTTCATATAAAACTTGGTATTATAAAACAATTGTTAAAGACCTAAATAAAGATGAGAAATGTTTTGCTTTTCTGTCGAAAACATTTTCTGGGGTGAACAACAAAAAGTTTAAAGAAGGTATTTTTGATTGATAACAAATTAAACGGATGATAAAAGAACCAAATTTTGTAGAATCTACGAATGAACATAAAAAGTGAACCTACAGAATTTTTATTTCGATGATCTAAAATGTTCTTGGGAATCAGAAAACTATTTACAATTAGTTAACAATATGTTGTCTGATTTGAAACAATTAAGGGTATAACATGAGCACTAAACTACATTACAACTACATCTTTAATCTCATTTTGATCGATTTCCTAAGAAATCTTGGAGATTATAGAGAATTTTGAAAGGTTTAACCAGGATATTCAACAATTAAAGAATACCACCAACGGATGATGACTGAATACTGTTGGAATCTTCGTCGGGATCTCAAACACACTCTTCATTCAAGAAAGTCTTTTAAAGACATTTTTTACCCAAACCGCAGTAACTGTTTAAAAAAAAATTGTGTATAAAATCATACCTTTATTCTAGCTTTTATCCCGCGTGTAACTTAAAACTAAAACTGTTAGAAAAAACCAAATTTATCTTCGTAACCAGCACACTCAAATTTACCTTAAACAAAAAAAATCCCTCTAAATAGTTTTTCAATGCTGTTCTGAGTTAGTCTAACAGTCCCAGTTTAATGCTGCACAGAGTTAGTCTAATAGCTTCAGAAATACGTTAGTGAGGAAGTTCACGGTCAAGGATTTTCTGAGAATTAAGCTGACTGCTGCGGTGCTTTTTTTGTTGCAGCTGTTACATTGCAAAGTGGGTGCTTTACTTTCCTATGGAGTTTTGAAATTGAACAAATTAAACAATCACAAATTGATTATGAACGAGATAAAGGTTTGATTGAAACTGCAACTAATTCGAAGATTTTGGACACAACTGAAATTTTACCTTTACTTAAATTTTCAATTTGAAACCGTTAGGTAATGCTGACTCAGATAACACACTAGCATCGGTCCGATATCGGCGCTACGTCCGCATTAAATCTGCTACAAATGTAATTTTTATGTATTTTTGATGGGCGGCTGTTCATCGGCAGGACGTAAACAAAAACGTAAAAATAGCATTGGCAATTTACCTTATTGTGATGAATAAGCTGATGAATAGCCGATCAGGAACTGTCCGGAAAAAATACAGCTAAACTATACATGACACGTACAAAATATATTCTATAGTAAGGTATATCAATAAAGGTATATTTGATAGACTCAATCAAATAAGAAAACAATAACCATATTATTATAATAATTAATTTTAACTATATAATACATTTAATATAAGTTCTTTGTTGTATAAAGTATTGTATGTTTATAGGATTATTATTTACTTATACATTTATATATTACTTTTTAAAATTGTAGACATGGCAAAAAATGTTTATACAATAAACTTAAAGTAAAAATAAATATAATTTCAATAAAACAGCCATATTATATTATTTAAGCGATCACTAATTTTAAAAAGAATTCTGTGATATTAATTCTTTCGTTAAAAGAACTAAATACAAAAATATTGTAAAAGCACACACATTTATATTTATGTTTAATTCAAAAGTTAGTAAAAATACATTCAAACAAAATATCTAAAAATAGCTTAAGTTGATATATATGTATGTATGTCTCTCTCTGTGTGTATATATATATATATATCAAATTGTGCTATTTTTAGATATTTCGTATTATGCATTTTGTGCTTCATTTGTTCCAGGTTTTGCACGCTTTGCATCCCTAGAAGAATAAACAAAAATAACACCTCAAACATAAAAAATGGGAATTTTATCAAAGCTTTATAAAAATCCCCTGCATTTATCCCAGGCAACTCTTTCTTGGCCTCCTCTAGCCTTTTACGACCTTCACCTCTATCAGATGAAACACGCAGCCATGTTTTTAAGCTGACTAAGTTTCAGCGCTTTTGGCTTCCTTTGTCATGGGATTTGTTTATTGTATTTTTACAATAGCATTTATAAAGAATTGATGTAATGGTTTGTATATCTGAAAAGATCACAAGTCAGTGGTAAGAGCACTCTAAAATAAGTTTTGCTGATTCTATGTTTGTACATGAATTTAGATTTCTGTTGGTTAATTTTTAATAAATGTTATTAAAAAAGAACATAAACACTGATAAGCATTTTAACGGAACTCTTTGATCACAAGATACTAGTTTTGCAGGACAAATGCCACTTGACAACATGAAAGCTAAAGTCTTCTTTCACAAAAATACTCTTTTTCAAACAACAATTGCAACTTTTTTCAATTTACTTAAATAATACACATACAATTATTTACTAACCGCAAATGATGTCCTTAAGCTGGAGGACAGAAAAAGCATGTTTATTCCCATGGCCCATGAAATTAAAACTGTTTACCAAATCATCAGTATTGACCATTTTCATCTGACAGTATCTTTCAAAGTAACACCTCCTTGAAAACCAAGATTATGTGTCTAAACATAATCTATAACTTAAACTTAAAGAAAAAATAGTTTAAGTTTATCATTAGAAACAACTTCGAAAACCGGAATTCAGTTTTTTGCGAAGTTGAACAAAATGGTCCTTACAATTGCGCATACAATCAAAGTATTTCGAAGTCATGAAATTCGAATTTCAAATTTTCGAAGTTTATATTTTCAAAGTTCAATTTTTTTGTCAAAGTTTTTTTAATTAAAAGTTTGCTATTTTTTGCTTATCGCACATTGTATATTAAATAAAAACTAATTAATTTTGAAATATTTTTGTTTCGTAAATAATTTTTAAATTAAAGTTAGTGTCAAGGTTAGCAACGGTTGGAGCGGTGTTTTTTACAAATGAGTAGCCATTGGTATCAATTTTGTTTACCATTTCATTGAAGTGATTTTTTTTTTTTATAATATATATATATATTTTTTGAGTTTTATTGTAAAATTGTTGTAACCAATGAAAAGTAATTAGTAAAATGTTCAACTTAGTTTTTAAAATACAATCAAAGTATTTCAAAGTAATGAAATTTGAATTTGAATTTTTCGAAGTTTATATTTTCAAAGTTAAATAAATGCTTAGCAGATAGTATGGTTTGTTGAGCACTAATTTATAGTTCTAGATTTAGTAAATACAAGTTTTTAACAAAAACAATCATTTACGACTTTAGCTGATTAAATATCAGAGTAAATAAACAAATATTCAATATATTATCACGAAGCATTTAGTTGTGTAACTTGAAAAAAAACCTCTCTACAAGTTAAAAAATGGCTCCTTCAACAAAATCATTGTGGAAAGAGTTTGACAAAATAAAGGCTCCTGATGACGCACCTCCAGGTGAGCGTGACCCTTCTGGAAAGTGTAAGGAATGCGGAAGAATTCTAAAAATGGAAAACTCATCAACCGGCGCTTTAAGGTCTCATTTAAAGTGTCACAAAGGAATTCTTGCAAGAGTGGTAACCTCTAAGCTAGCAGAAACTGAGCAAGATGACGCGAATTCACTGGAACTTCACCAAACTTTGGTTGATGTGGACGAATATAAAAAGAACCGTGACGGTAAGAAAATTTAAAATACAGGCGGCCCTTCTTATGTGCGATCTTCTTATTTAGCTTTAGATGCTCATAAATAAAGTTTAACTGTTTCAATTTAATTTTTTTCAGATTTCATCAACAGTCCATCAAACAACACTCCTCTGAAAACACACAAACAGAAGAAGTTGTTGCCAGCCCAATCCACACCTAACAATTCAATTGTTGGATACTTTCAGCCCAAAGTTTCAATTTTTGACAAGCGCCAACTTGACTATGATTTCGACCTACTTGAGCTGTTGGTGAGCTGTTCCCTCTCATTCAACATTGTTGATACGGAAGGATTCAAAAAGTATGCGGCCAAAAGGGAACCCAGAATGACAGCCAAGTCTGCAACAACTTTTTCAAGGTGTGTGTGTGTGTGTGTGTGTGTGTGTGTGTGTGTGTGTGTGTGTAAAATTCTTTCCTATTACAGCATGCTGCTGTCAAAAATAAGTTACTGCTTTAAAAATGTTTGCATGGGTAATTGTAATTTGAATTGAAACTCTGGCATTATATATATTTAATTGGTTATTATTATTTTATTTTTTAGGCAAAAACTCCGATTGCTTTACTGGCAGGTAAAGCAATACATTTCTGAGGAACTAGCTAGAGAACTCAATGACTGTGAAGGCCTTGGGGCTTCGACAGACATGTGGACAAGCACAAGCAACAATGCTTACATATCTGTAACACTTCATTTCATCAACAAAAACTTTGAACTGAAAAAGTTTGTTCTTGCTTGCCAGCCATTTAGTGGTCAACATACAGCTGCAGCCAAAGCTTTGGATAAGGGTATGCAAACAGACCTTTCTTTTCTCAGAGCCAGCACTCATATAGCTCAGCTAATATAAAGGCTGCAATTCCGAAAGCAGTAGAGATTACAGGCTCTCTGCTTTGCGCTGATCACTTGATTAACTTAGTACTGCAAAAAGCCAACGAAAAGAAAGTTTTTAAGTCTTCAAGCCACAATGGACGTCCTAATCTTCTGAGAAGACGACAACCACATTTACAAGGCAATCAAACAAGCCCAGGATCTCTTTGCAAAGGTTCTCAGAAGTTCAAACTGTCAAAATGACATCAAAAAAAGTGTCAAGAAAATGAAGGTAATATTAATAATATTTTGGTCTAAAATTGAAACTTTTAATTTAATAAAAGTATTTGGTAAAAATTAACATTACAAATCTCATAAACACTGAAATATTGTCTACCCCCTCCTCCTCCTCACACATGCAAATAATTGTGACACTTAATATTTATTTTTTCTTTTTCTATTTTTAGTTTCTTACGTCAAGATCATCACAGACTGCTCGACTAGATGGAACGCGAAGTCCATGATGTCACCTCTGTAATTTGGTTGAGAGAAGTCCTTGATGAATTGAGAGTGACAGTAAATGTGAATTTGCTGATGTCATCCAGTCAGAGAGTCAGTTTTTACTTTTGGCGGAAGTTCAACCCATCTTGGATTCATTCTTGAAAGTCAGCGAGCCCTTTTCTGCTGACAAGAATCCTACATTTCATCTTGCCTGCAGCCAACTGGTCAACCTTCAGATGAAGCTAAACTCCATTGTTCAATCAGACATACAATCTGCCACAAAAGACTTTGTCCAAATTCTGATTGGTGAGCTGAATAGGCGATTTCCAAACAGTGGAACAAAGAATCACTATCATGCCATGGGAAATTTTCTCCACCCCTTCTTCAAGGGTACATTGGTGAAAAAGTATGGTGATTTGAAAGGGCTCAAGGACAGGTTGGTGAGTGAGCATCCAAGTCAGCAAGAATTTTTGTCCCAAATCAGGAATGCTTTCCTTAATCTGACAGGGTCTAGCTTTGACCTTGACAAAGCTGAAAAAATGGCATTAGAAATGTCTGGAAAAGAAATTCTTTTCAGGGATGGAAATTCAAAAATTGAAATTGAGTTAGACACATACAAAGGTCTCCCTCTTCCCAATTCCTCAAACACTGATATCCTAAAGTGGTGGGAAGCCCATGCAAAAATGATTCCACTACTTTCCAGTTGCAAGAAAATACTTGGCCATTCCTTTAACTTCTGCATCAAGTGAAAGAGTTTTCTCAGCTGCAGGCAGTGTGGTCACTGATTCAAGAACAAAATTGGATCCCCAAAATGTTGACAAAATTGTTTACCTCAAGACCAACATTGGAAAGATGAATAATGAACGATCTGCTTTGACAATTTAAACAGCAGAAGAGGAAACAGAAAGGAAATCCAAGACCTTCCAAAAAGATCAATCTGCTATCACTCCACTACGACAAAGAAAGAGGATCCCAACAAACAGTGGTTCCATTGATATTTCTGATGATTAAACTTAATTTGTACATCTGTAAATTGTAATACAAATCAATTACAAGCAATAATAGTTGTTACAAAGAATAAAATCTAAAAAAAGTTTTATACATTTACTTTTCTGTTTTGAATAAATTTTACACTCTTAAATCCATTAAAAATGATCTAAAACTGGGTTTGATATATCAGGAAAATTTCGGAATACTTCAAAAAAAAATTCAAAAAAAGTTTGAAATACTTCGGAAAAAAATTCGAACATTTTCGAAGTCCGAATTTGCTTTGATTGACTTCGAAACTTTGACTTCGATTTTCGTAGTTACAAATGTACACTTCGAAACTTCGACTTCGAACGACCTCGCCACCCGTAATGCAGAAGCTTAGTGGCTTCATCAGTCATGGGAAATATATATACAATATATATATATGCATATTATACATATATATGTGTGTATGTGTGTGTGTATGTGTGTGTGTGTGTGTGTGTGTGTGTGTGTGTGTGTATGTGTGTTATAAAATACACGTTTTGTTAATTTCTAGCATAAGTTTTATTAAAAAAGCTTGCCTTTCAATTTATTACGAAGATAAACTTTGATGGAGACTCAAGTCTCAAATACTAAGTTTACTAAAGTCTAAAGTTTACTTCAGCTGAAAATTTCAAAGTATTGGTAATGAAAACTGTAAGTCAATTTTTGCATGTTGACGCATTACTTAAGTAATGGGTTAATTTGTGCACGCTTAGTATGATTACGCCTGCGCATTGTAAACATTCACAGAACAAGTCATTTTATGGTGCGTTCGCAGATATCAAGCCGATGATGTTTTCCAATGGAACATAATTTATTTTATTTATCGGACCGACATTGGGCCGATGAAGTAAAACGATGCCGATCTAAAGCTGATATAAAAAATGTCGGCAAGACATCTGGCCGACGTCCATGTGTTATCTGGGGACGGCCTAAGAGACTCTGTAATTCTTGAAGGTTATATCACTCTGAATACAGTGAATGAATTTTTTGTATGTAATAATCTGTCAGGTACTGATCACCTTTCTTCATGCAGATTACACAAACACACTTTCTGCACTCTTGATGATTTTCGGCAATAGCTGGGATTTTTTTGTAATGGATAAAATTATTTTTATCCAACTTTTAAAATTTAATTTAAATTGAATAATATTGCCATTTGCCAGCAAAAAAAATTCGTTTTTAATTTTTTTTCAAAAAGTTACGCATTATCGCAACTCTATTCCAAAACCGAGATAAAATGGTGAACTTTTCATAAAAAATCTTAAAACAAATTTTTATTTATTTTATGATATTTTTTCAAGGAACGAGTATTTCAGTTAAAATAACCAGTTTTACATGACATTTCATAAGTCAAAGTCAAAATAGTTGAGACAAAGTCGTCTGGATTTTAATGCAGGATTTTAAAACCACTTGATATGTACTCTTATTGCCATATACCACTCAAAATAGTTTTTATAAAATGTTTCATTGATTTTTGGGTCCCAAGTTTACAAAAAGTGTCGGTTATTTTAAAATTTGTACAAATTTTACTTCTTAATGTTCTAACCAGTGAAACTTCTAGGTCATCATTTTCAACTGAAAGAAGGATGAAGATAATGTTTAATCCGGATTGAGCTTAGAAAGATAACTTTCATTAGAGAAATGTGGAAAATTTTTACTTTTTAAATATTAAAAATTGATTTAAATGCAGCTAACCGAGGCTTTACAAACGATTTGATTTTTTTTAGCTACGATAGTATTTTATAAATCAACTTATGTCAAAATATTTGATTCCAGTAATCATATATTTTGATTAAAACATAAATATTTTAATTAAAGTAATTTCCAGACTTCTTAATGCCTTAAGAAACTTGTAATTTAAAATTTAATGTTCAAAATTAGAGGTCGGATTCAAAGTCAATGGTTCGGCATTAGTTTTTTATAAGTTTTTATTCTTATAAGGATGTGATGCGTGTAAAATGAAATTCGTTTTGATGAGAAGCACTCATGTGTGACATTTTTAGATTAAATT
Organism: Hydra viridissima; assembly: GCF_058129835.1. Taxonomy (NCBI): domain Eukaryota; kingdom Metazoa; phylum Cnidaria; class Hydrozoa; order Anthoathecata; family Hydridae; genus Hydra; species Hydra viridissima. Next base: position 6,411,440 of record NW_028324305.1, read on the forward strand.
CTCGACTCAGTTGAAATATTTCATAGGGTTATGAATGTAAATGTTTTGATCGTTTCTTTGGGCCATTGTGAGAGTTGTGTTTTAAATTACACTGATCAAAAAAAAATTTTTTTTTTAAATGAATCTCATGAATTTTTTGGGTGCTGAACCGTATCTAATATCTGTTTTTTTTTTGAATCGCGAACCGTTCTCTCACAATATGACCTCGATTATATTCTAAAATAGGTTAATTATTTTAAAATTTAAACAACTTGGCTTAAACAAATGTATCAGCCAAGTTATTTAAATTTTAAATTTAAACAAATTAAAAATTTAAACAACTTGGCTGATACATTTCCTCTATTTTATAATAGGTTTTATTTAGCTTAAAACGCCAAATTATGTTTACTAACGCTAAATATAAAAACAAAAATTGTTTGGAAACTTTTTACGAACACAAAGTATGCATAGAACAATAAGAAAAAGCGCTGAAAAATAAAGATATATTTATCAGAAAAATACACAGATATTATATTAAAAAATTCTCAAATTCTGTATATTCATATGCGAAAATTATAAAAATTATGCAAAATTCAACACATCCAAAAATATAAAAATTATGCAAAATTGTGAAAAAATGGTGCTTTATTGACGTCTAGTGTTTAATTTCCGTATTTAAAGAACGTTTTATTAAAAACTTTTTTTTTTCCAAAGTCTTTTTTTCAGTTAAAAATCATATGTAGGCAACACGAATTATTGTCATCTGGATAAGGAAAACATAAATGTTCATTTCTGTTTTTATTGCTAAACTGAGTTTTAGCTTCAATTATGCAATCCTATTAACTTTCTTGTACTTGTACTGGTGTTTTTCTGATCTGATTCATTGCATGTCTAAGGGCCTGTTTATATGGAAAGCGGGCTGACTCGACAAACGAGCCAGCCCGTTTGCCGAGATCTCGACGTCGTCCTTATTTCAACTTAATTTTATTTTACGTTTATATGAATAAACGAACTAGCCCGGATCGCTATCCGGGCCAGCTCGTTTATTCATATAAACACAAAATAAAATTAAGTTAAAATATTGATGACGTCGATATCTCGGCAAAAGGGCTGGCTCGTTTGCCGAGCCAGCCCGCTTTCCATATAAACAGGCCCTAAGAAAAATTAAAGGTATAATTGTGTTCACTTTTATTTCATTTTTTTACGCAACTCGAGCCAATTAGTTGGCTCGTACCAAGTCCATGTACTATCTGGATTATAATAGTTGTCTGAAAAACATTCCAACTTTTCATTCAAACAACTGTTTCTTTTTTTTTGCGAGAGAAATTCTTCAATAATAAATAATTTTACAATTTTAAAGAATTTCCTATGCATCTTAGAAGAGCTACCTCCATTTTTTAATAACTTCTCACGAAGTAACGCTGCCGTATACCTTATATCTCATTTTCTTTCAGTTCATTGCAGTTTCATTTCATTATGCTATGTTTGCCGTGATGACAAAATCATTTCCAACACGAACATATAAATTACTTTGAAAAATTTTATAGTGTAGGTAACACTCATTTTAAAGTTTTATTTTTTATGTTTTCAGTTTTGTAAATATTTTAAACGAACATTTTGGTGAAAAGATCTTTGTTAATCATTCTTTGAAATAATACGACAAACCCACAAATTTATGATTAGCCAAATAGTTTTATAAATTCATTGGTCTGAAATAGCGTCAAACAATTTCCCAAGCTATTTAAAGAAAGTTCATTCAAAAGCCGACAACAAAAATATGAATTTAGTTTATAAAAAATAAATTTCTCAATACAAAGATTTTAAAATTCTGTTTAAACATTTCTTTTTTGATAGTTTATTGATAACTTTATGATAGTTTATTACTTGACTTTACTTTTAACAATACTATTTTTGTTGATACCAAAACATAAAGAAGAGGAAAAGATGATGAACACTACCTTTAAAAAAAATATCGCAGTAAGTATTGTTATTTATAGTTTCTTTTTAAAATAAAAATGTAGAGAAATTACGATGCTATTAATTAGTGCTCATTTCAATAATTCTTTAAAGAAAATCAATTTAACAGAGAATTTAATTACTTCCAGTAATGTAACTATAATTACTAATTTTATTTCTAAACTTCTTTTTTTAACCAAAATGTTTGACTTGTTTATATCTTTACTTGCAAAGTGCATTTGCTTTACTTCATTCTAATTTTAGCTCATATGGGATGTTCGAATAATATTGTTGATATCCCGTACAGGTTTTGTTTCTTCAGGTAATTTATTACCAATTATAAATGTTCTATAAATAATACAAGCTAAGAAAAAATATTTTAGCTGATTAATTGTGTGTAGAAGTCATTAAAAGGTGCGTCCTTCAAGAGGTTATAAAAAACAAACAAAAACGAAAAAGGAGAGGGGTTCTTCAATCGCAAACTTTTCGGTCCTTTAAAAGAATCATTGAAGATATTTACAGTTAAGGTTAATAAACGTATATAGTAATTTAAGGTAATTCCTCATACATAATCTTACGTAAATTCAAAAACCAAAAAAAATAAGAAATCTAAAATCCCACCCTGTATATCAGTAATCTAAAATTTTAAGTTTAAGCTATGGAATGATAAGAATGGTTTGGTTTTTAGAAATCTGAGACAAAAATTGTTACAGCTAAAAAAATCTTTAAGCTTGAACATCCAATTCCAAGTTCTTCTAGAGGTATTAAATATTAATTTTTACCACATTTCAGTAACGACCCCTCTTTTGCAGTAAAAAAATAATTTTGTACTCTCATTAATAACTTAGCAAGTAACATTCTCTGATTGGCTGAAAGATGGTATCTAAGTGAATTTTAGGTTGAGGAATCTAAATTGCTTAAATTGTAAAAGAAGAAATTAAAAAAAGTACCTTTGGTTTTAATATTTAAAGCTAATTTTTACCCATCTCCTCGTTGGCATTATAAAAATCAATGCTAATTCAAAAAGCAAGCAACAGTACTTTACAATTTTCGTTACGCATCTATTTATCTATGAAAAAGCACAAAATATATTTAAAAATGTATTAAAGGGTAGCCGAATTTCTCGCCTTTCTTTTAAAAAACTTATGAAATAGAAAAATTACCAACATATTGACTGTGTCTTTGCTACTATATTAGTAAAATTAAAAAAAGTTGTGTAAAAGCAAGTTTTTTTGATTCACAATAAAGATTCCTTTGTATAAGTATGTGTGCAAAATTTTAAAACTATTCAGCTTTTTAATTATTTTACATCATTGTAAAGAGCTTTAAATCAGTATAACGATTGTGAAAATTTCATAAAAAACTAATGATTCTACTAAAAGTTATGCCCACTTGAGTGACAAAAATTCATTATAAGGAATGCTTAAGAAAACTGCAACCAACTTAAAAAATTAGCGTTCGGCTTAAGCTTGGTTTCCAATAGTTGTAGAAACGTCGTACAACAATCGTGCAACATTCGTTTGATTTGTTGTGCGGTAAATTGTTGTGCAACGCAATGTTTCCATTGCATTGAATTAGCGCAAAAACCTTTCAAAAATGTTTTTGAAAGAAAATTTCCCTTATTAGATGCTCTGGCAAATAAAACAAAGTTGTTGTACAACTGTTGTACGACATTCCTACAACTATTGGAAACCAAGCTTTACGGTGGTTTTATAATAGAACTTCATTGTTTAGTTTTTAGCGCATTACTTTGCCTCGGTTATATTTTTATTCAACTAATAACAGAATATGGTTTTTTTTTGTGTGTTTTTGTGTGTAAATCATGTTTTGAATACTTTAAAAAATCACCAATATTTTAAATAAAGTTTCATTTTTCTAAAAAAACAATTTTTTAATGAATAAAAAAGTCAAATATACAAAAGGTTCATAATCTTGAATCCCCCCCCAACCTCTCCAACAGAAGAATATTTGGTACCTTTACTGCGTGCAAAAATAGAATATGAGCGTGTCATTATTTTTTAACAAAATTTTGCAGGTACATAGAAAATAGATATATAAAATTGATTCAAAAGTTAGAAAAAAGACCCATCATCCCTTCAATGTCAATTCACTTCCAGAACAGGAATGAAGTTTTCAATAGCAATGAAATCACTAAAAACGTTAGTAACTGCAAAAAAAAACAGATTGCAATAAACTTACAACACTCTACTTTTAAAATATTATCTAAGTCAATATAAAATTCTAAAAAAAAGACGAGAAAAGTCCATCCTTTACAACACCTACCTCGAGCACGCGGTGAAAAAATGGTCACAGATTTTAACTTTAAAATCGGTGCCGTAAATCGCAGATACGCACATACCTAATTTGTAGAAACAAGTTTCCGTCATTCTAAATGCACGTCTCATTAATGGCGGTCATTTATAATGGCGGTTTTGTAAAATCGATTATATCATGAGTTAACATTTTTTCTTTCAGTTTTAACTGATCTATAAAAGCCATCTTAAATACATCTATACTTCGCCGAAAAAAAGGTATCTATGTATTGATCTAGTTTATAGATCTAATATGCGTCCAGAATTGGACATAAATCTCTGTAATTAGATGTTTTTTCGATGTCTAATATACGTCTAAAGCATACGCATCAAGTTAGAGTAGTCTCAGATGGCCTAAAAGACGTCTTTTGCTTGCTGAGTTAACAAAGGAAGGGGGGGTAGAGAAAAACAATGAACCTTGTTTCAATATTAAACTGATTGAAAACAACATACTGATGAGAAACTTATTCAATGGTGATAAATTCCCATTGCTACTAGAAGTAAATAAAAACAAAGAGATTGGCAATCTGTTAACTACAGTTTTTTAGATAGCTTAAGATTGTACTATGCATATTGATTTTTTGAGTATGTATAGTTAGTAAGACATTGAACAGTTCTGAATGAAAAAAGCTGTTTTATTACATTTTTTCAATTAGAAAATGTTTTTTTTAATTATAATTAAATGAAAAAATTATGGGGATGTGTTGCAAGATCTAGAGCATGTTCCTATGCAACTTGGAGAAGAGTAAACATGGTTATTACTCACATTTACGTATTAAAATGAGCACGGTTCAATTAATAGTTATAATATAAATAGTAGTGATAGCTCTTGCTATCATAGCTACATAAAACCTTTAAAACAAAAATGACTTGTACTTGTATTTTTAAAGGGCAAACAACTTACACTGAAGAGAAACTGCAGCTTTCAGAAGAACAAATCAAAAAAAGCAAAAATTACTCAGTGTATATTATCAATAAACGAATTAAATGCAAAGTACTTTCAACTTTTTTTGTTGCTACGAATTTAATACACTTAAAAAAAGGAAGCTTAATTAAACAACAAGCAATGTTTTTTAGCTCCGGTGACACATTTATACAAACACAAATAATTGCTGGATTTCAAAACACTGGTTTCTTCCACTTGATAAAAGGGTCAGATCATTTTATTTCGCACCAAACTCTGTGCGACAACATCTCTGCTTTTGTTAATTTTTGCATATTATCATCTAAATTATATAAATAGGTTAAATTTGCAATTTCAGAGTTCAAAGTGCAGCGGTTTAAAAATTATAGCTTTATAAATACTTGCTGGTGGAACCCTTCAATTTCTCGAATGGTAAAAATAGACAACTTTAAAGCCTTTCTACTTTTTTCTAACTTTCAAAAAGTGATTCATTTTTTCGAGAATTACTTTCTGAAAAATTCTGTCTTAAAAATAGTGATTTTTATTAGCTTATATATTAGAAAAAACTATACCCTCTGCAACTTTGGGAAAATTCTTAAAAGTACAAAAAAATGGCAAAATTAAGTAAACCGTAGTATTTTTATATTCACCAACAAATCTTTACATGTTAGTTGACGAATTAGTTACTGTTGTCTACAACAAACGGGCAAAATATAAGCAGCTTGTTAAATTTTAGAAACCAAATAAATCTAAAAATATATAGTCCACTCGACTAAACAGTCTTATTTGCAGCTATTTCGGGATTTGCTGATAGAATGATGTTTTGTGAGCTTACATATTTTGCCTGTTAACTCTTCTAGAAACTCGTTAGGACTTCAAACTATTGTTTCTTAAGAGCATCTATCAGTCTTCAATCATTGCTTATAAAAGATTTCATTTTCTGAATCCCCTACCAGTTCATTTAACTTTTTTTCATTTCTCTCTTTCCCAGTATACTTCTCATATTCATAAAACATACATGGTTTATTTTCTATTGAGCAAACAGTTAAGTCCATCATTAATTTTTCAAATGTTTTAACCATAAGATTTGGATTTTGAAGATAGATAAAAACACAGGCTATGCGCTGGCTAGATTTTCCAGCAACATTACAATGCTGCCTGGCCTTAAAAGAGCAAATGATATCAGTCTCACCTTAACTATACCATTCTTCAAACTGTTTCTGGTAAGCTTCTAAAAGATTGCATAATATGAGTTGCTTCTATATGTACTGTCAACGATTAACTGTTTTTATGCTAATATAATCCTTTGCTCTCGGTAATAACCAGCCATTACTATCATCCTGATAAAGTTAACAATAACTCCTGTGTTTTACAAATGAGATGCTTGAGATTTGTGGATCCGATCTAATCGAAAGGTATCTGATCTTCATAGTGTTAATTCTTGATACTTTTGCTGAGTGGTGCAACCTAGCATTTTTTTATAACTTCTATATCAAACCCTGTTATTTCATAGAATCTCAGAGTTCTCAAATGCTCTTCCCGGAGTATTTCCATCATTGCTGTTACAAAAGCCTACTTTAAGCTGGTCGACAATTAATAACACTCAATTTTCAGTGAATAAAGGCATTGTAAAGTTGTTTTAAATAACTGCATAATTTTTAAAAGGCAGTTATTTACAACAACTTAGAAACAATGTGAAAGAGGTGTTTATGGTGGCGTTGGTAATAACTTTATCAAAAAAGATGTGAAATCTCTCCATAAACGTTCATCTACCACAAACTTTTAATGAGATAGGAGACACTATTTTTACTAACCAGATCACTTGCTAATTTCAAGAAAGATTACAGTGCAATTGGAATCACAATAATACCAAAAGCTTATTGCATACATATCACATTGCAGAAGTAAGGGTTTCAGAGAGTGCTCATTCCGATTTCAAAAAGATTTGGAATAGTTACAAAGTTATTGCTAACCATTGATTCTATGAAAAAAACTTACTATGGGCAGCTGGTGAATATACTAGTAAAGCTTATATTAGTTATAAGTATATTATATGCCCCTAAGATAATCAGTTACAAAGTTATAGCCAATATAATAATGTTAAAAGATTATTTTAGAAGCCATTTTTAAACTTATTAAAATTTGATAAAGAGAGCAGAGGATTGCTTAAATAAATGATTGACGCAATACACTGTCCTCCAAAACATTAGCAACCAAATAAAAAAATGCTTTTTTCTACTTTGAATACTGATTAGAGCAATTTTATTTTTTTAATTACGCTTTGAATACAAAAAATGCTTAATATTACATTTAAGAAAAAAGGTTTGTACATAATAAGACTACTTGAAAATGAATAAACTTGTTTTTTTGTTTTTTTTGGTATTTTAACGCAAAAACGTGGTTCTCCAAAACATTAGCAACTTTTTATTATTATTCACAAAAACTCACGGAAAATCAGCAGTACAAGTGTGGAAATAATGCCCAAGGGAATTGTTGTGTTGAAATTATTAGCACTTAACCAATGAGAATCAACTAATTGTTAATTTTTGTCCAGAGATGGATATGGAGTGTTGCAATTATTACAATATTAATTTAAGATCGCGTATATATGCTGTTATGGATTAGAGTGGCAGGAAACAAGTAGACTTTAGCTTTTCGAGAACGTATTTTAAAAGATTACAAGAAAGGAGTCAAACAGAAGGAAATCGGAACGAAATACTCCATTAACAAGTCAATTGTATGTCGAATGATCAAACGATTTAATAAAGGTAGTCCTTTAGAAACGGAACATAAGGTCGGAAGACCACTCAAAATATGTCGTTTCACCAATCAAAAAATTATTCGTCATGTTAAAAAAAAATCCTTTTGACAGCACTAATGATACTATTAAAAAACTGAAACTTTCCGTGTCTCAAAATACAGTTTGTAGACGGTTACAACTTTCAAGACTTTTGAGTTTTAGAGCAGCAAAAAAACCTTTCATTTCTCAGAAGAATAGAAAAGCTAGAGCTGAGTTTGCATATTCTCATAGAGACTGGACTAGAAATGATTGGAATAGAGTACTCTGGAGCGATGATTCAAAGTAAAATTTGAAAGGTCCTGATGGAAATATAAAGGTACGTAGACCTAAAGGTAAACGCTTAGATCCTAAATACACAAGAGGAACAATCAAGCATGGTTGTGGAAAAAGTGCAATGGTTTGGGGTTGTTTTTCTGGTTTTAGTGGAGTTTGACCTATTTACCGAATAAATGGCATTATGGATCAGTATGTTTATCGTGATATTCTTAAGGAAAAACTAATTCCTCATACTGATAACTACTTTGATTGTAAGAGAATCGGAACTAAATAATTAAAAATTTAAAAAGATTCGAGTTTTATTTATTTTTAAGTTATAGCAGTTCATCAGTAACATTTTTCAAATGTTTCAAATATGAGATTGATTTGAGCTCCAAAAAGAACTTTTTTGTTTGTTTGTTAATCTAATGATTTTTTAAAATCTTTTTTTAAAATTTTAATTTAAGGAATATAGTTATTAAAACTGATTTATTCAAAATATGGCGATGACATGTTCAAACGTCTTTTTCAGTTTGTATTTTCTTTTGTTAAATTTCTGCTTTTAAATGTCACAGGAATTTAACAATGTCAAGGGATTTGCTTCGAAAAGCGTTTTTGCATGCACTGAAGCTAAATCAATTTTACCAAAAAGAGTGTGGTAGCTCTTAAAAATTTAGCGCAATTATCTTCCACCAATCTCAGGTGTTTGATATTTTCAAATTGTAAACAGAAAAATTAGGGTTTTTAATGTTAATTTATTAATTCAATGAATATATCAATACTCTTATCCTAACATTTAAAGGAACAAATTTTAAGTATATAACTCCCCTCATAAGAAAATATATATAACATAGCATAATAATAACATAGCATAAGGTAGCATAATGTTAAAATATCATAATATAAAGACTAACATATCAGGTCTTCCGGAAAGTTTCGTTCGTTTTCGGAATAAAACAATATACAATTTTTCTTAACATCAAGTTTTACTAAATACTGCAATTGTCGTTATTGTTAAAGATTTCTTGCCAGAAGGCAACTTTTATATCTCATTTTCAAAAATATTTTTGCTGCGAAAAATCAAACCAGTGCTTGTTTTAGACCATCTTCACCTTTGAATTTTTTGTTCTTAAAAAACCTTTGTAAGAAAAAAACAAGTGATAGTCGGATGATGCTAAGTCCGGGGAATAGAGAGGTTCCTAACCTACTTCTGCATTTTTTTTACGAGTCCACAAAGCACCATGTGACCTGGCATAAACATGATGCAGTATGATGTTCTTCCTATTTAGCATCGCCGGGCCCTTCTTAGACTGCTTTTTTTAAATTATCCAGTTGCTGACAACTTTTCTCCAAGTTAAGCTTATCGTTTAGTTTTTAAATATTATTTTTTTAATCCTCGAATGTCCTACCATGTTCACAAAATTCTCTTATCTAGAGACAAATTTGATTAAGACGTCGAAGAGAAGGTTTTCCGGGTTCACAATATGGCCTTTTCTGTACAATCTTTTCGTAGGTAAACTCATCCGGTCTAAGAAGGGTTCAACTTTGTTTCCAGCAAGCAACGATGTGCATATGACAAGTCTGTTATTCAAAATTTTCTCAGTTAAATATTTTCTTCCTTAAATGATCTAAAATAGTTTGGTTAGCTTAATTAATCCTTTCCACTAGCTCCGATGTTGTCAGAAAAGGATCTAGCTGAAAAATGGTCTTTCATCAAAGATTGCACAGAACCTAGCTTATCAGAAAAGTTGAAATCACCTGGTTAGACTTTTTCTAACCATCTTTGGTATGTCTTATCAGAAACAGCACCTTAACCTAACACTTTCAATAAATTTCAACATGCTTCTGTTGCATTTCTTCCTCGTTGAAAATCGTATAAAATACAGTGGCGTAAATAAACTTTAGCCAAGGTCACGTCATAGTTTTACTTATTAGAAAAATTGAAATTAACTTTACTTTAGTAAAATTGCTATGTGAGGATGTATACATTAAGTAATAAAAATAGAGAGGTACACATGTGCCAAATAAAACATAAGCTTACCTTTCAAAACTTGTTGTGATAAAAACGCATAGAACTTTCCGGTAAATCTTGTGTAATATAATTTGTTAACCCAAGAACAAATCAGCACAAACAGTAATTATGCAAGTATAACATTTCATGAAACCGGAAAACCCTTTTACATGCTCTAAGTTTAGCCTAAATAATGGTAAATACTTTATTAATTATACATATTATAAATACATGATTAATTATGCATAAAATGACTTAGTTGATATTTACTACATTTTTATTCAATTATTTTATTTTTTAAAGTATGTCCTTCCGATGATGCTGATATTGTACTTTATAATGAGAAGTTGTACACCTCATTGAGGTCGATAAATCAATCACACGATAATCTTTTTATTGATTGGTCCAATTACAATCAATGTGATGATGTTTCCATTTCACTTGATTTTTCAATGGAATTACCTCTAAGTTTGACGTCAATATATTCAAACAATTATTCAAGTTGTACAACAAAGGGTACGTCTTACATAATAAAATCATCATTTAAAGTCGGAATTTTGCAAGCTACGATTGGCTCATGTCGATTGCTTCCTATATATTTGTTAAACCAAGGTTAGTTTTTAGTTTTTTTTGGGTCTCTTTTGATTGTTAAAAAATATGAAAAAGTAATGTACTCTCCTGCTTTTGCCTGAATTTAATGGCATAACCAATTAAATTTTCTTTGTACTTGTGATAATAAATACAGTAACGTTTTGTGTTTCAATGTAAACTGATACAATATCCATTCAGTCGAGGTATTGTTAGCATTTGTTCTAAGGCTTTCTGAATGTGCTTAATCTAATAAATTTTCCATCACTGATAAAGACAAAGTTTGAAGTCCTTTTTATCAAAGATACCACTAATGTCTAAAAACTCAATCTAAAAAGTCTTTTCTGAATTACTGCTCATAATATATTTTTTTCTAAGAGAATTTCCTTTGCTCCTTATCTTATTTTCCAATAGTGAGTACATATAGGAGAGACGGGAAGAATTCGGCCTCCTCATGTATGACCAAAACTAAAGAAGAAATTCAATATTCAGTTCCACAAAAATATTTAATAAATAAAAGTTGACGCATATGCAAATACCTTTCTCAATGCACCGAAGCAATCAGTTTAGAATGCAATATATAGTTTAATACTATCTGTAATTATGAAATTGTATAAAGCAAGCTGATTCTGTTTCTGCTGTTTAGTAAGGCCAATAAACAAGTTAATTAATCTGAGGCCAATAAACAAGTTAAATAATCTGAGGGGTACGTCTCAAAGTAATTTCTTTTTTTTGGCTTTGGATGGGCAAGCAATCCAAAGCTATTGGTTAATAATTATGATTGAAACCATTACATTCATATGCTAAACTGTACCCCCCCCCCCCCCCTTACTACGTATTAATTACAAACACTAGACAGATCTAATGTGAAACCCATTATGTGCAGCTTTTAAAAAATTTCTTTGGTTTTGCTTTTTGAAAAATTTGGTGGATTACATTTTTTGGTTATTTTAACGAATTTTTTAGGAAGCATTGCTATTAAAAAGTTTTTTTCTGATTTCTTTTCACTATAAGTTTTTCAATATGCTTATACATTTTATTAACTCCTCCTTCCAATAGTTGCAAATGATGGAAAAAAGTTATCAGGCACAAAATGCTCTAATCAAATCAAAAAACAAAAAAGGTCCTGGAACTAGTTTACAGAATGAGGCCTTTAACAGAAAGATGACTTTAACATAAGCAATAGTTTATAGAAGGCATTCGATTAGTTTCTATTTTTTCATTAAACGACAAGTCAATTAGCTATTAATTAAATATTTTAAAGTTAGCTCTTATCTTTTATTGAAAAAAAAGCAATGTTTGTGAAAAGTTAATGAATGTTAGAAAAATGCAAAGAAGTCGATAATTTTGATCAACAGAAACAGAATTTGTTCTCAGATGCATATTGGATGCATTTTAAATATCTTTTTGACTGCTGCGACAGAAACAGAATAACTATTAAACACCAATGATCCTATAAAGTTTGAAAAAAAAAGCAAAAATTACGCTCTTGAATTGTGGTGCAATCAGCAATTAAAGATTTCATTGAAACGAAGGATGTTGTAGGTAAAAAAATGTCTAGACAAACGAGAAACTTTAGTAGATCTAATGAAAAACTTTTAAAAGTTGCTCCTACGCGTGATCGTTTAAAATTTAGCGCAAAACTAGCTGAAAGCCTTAGAAAGGGTAGCAGACACAGTAATACAATTTTTAACTGTCAAAAGATATTTAACAAAACCTGGACTACGAGACTCTGTAGCTGTAAGAAAATCATTTTTGCATAAATGAAATTAAGGTATGATAAAACAATTATGGCACTGAAAAAAACCTTGTAAAAAACAAAAAACACACAAAATAATTTATCCTTTTTTTAACTAAAAAATCAAAACTAATAAAGCACACTAAAAAACCCAATTGAAAGCCTTGTTCTGGGTCTAAGTAAAGTTTCCAAGTTTTGCTTATATTTTCCTCTTTGAAATGTTCATTGAGGCAATATCATATACCACATTAAATTTTTCAAGATCTTCAATGCTAATTCTTTTACCTGCAGGAATAGATAGATTCTTTTTTCGTTTGTAAGTTTCTACATATTCCAAAGTTTTAAAATTGTCTTTTAAAAAAAACCTAAAGGCAGTCTTCTAGAACTTCTTTATCATAAGGTTCTCTTTCTTTAAATTTTGTAAGAAGTTCATTGACATTCACTGGTTAGACACTTTATTTTCTAAAATCTGATTGTAAATTACTAGTCTGATTTGGCTCTACAGCATACAATAATATTTAAAAGTTCTTGGTAATGTTGTTTGTCAAGAGATGTCTTCGTGCGGCCTGCAGGTGAAGCTTTATAATCTGCAACAATTTTATGCCGAGCAATTTTCAGAGATTTAAAGAAAGCTATGTGGAAGACAATTAAACTTTAATTCATTTTTTTCACTGACTTTAATAATGTTTGGAGAGATGTGAGAGAATAATCTATCGCCTAAAAAGTCTTTAATTCCTAACTTCTTTTTTAAAGAAGGTTTAAACTACAGAAAAAAAATATTCAAAAGCTACCCCATCTAATCATCAACTTTTAGTGGTTTACGACCACCTACATACCTAATTGACCACAGATTAATAGCCTTAGAAGTACACTAAATGGTAAAATTTCACCTGGTGCATTATCTGATATTATTAAAGAAATACTTGTCTTGAAAGTGTTTCTTATATTTGTGGGGTATTTACTGTCTCTTTTTACCAAACATATTTTGAGCCAAGGTCAACGGTTAAAGTTGTTTCGTCATTTTGTATATGTTGCATGGTGGAACATTTTACATGGTTTTTCTAAGATATTGAATATATTCTTTTAGAACTTTTTCATTATCTTTATTTCTTAGCTCTGGGTGTCTCAGTAAAAATGACTTGATTTAATCAAGGAAAAGATTTTATATTCTTTTGCTTTTCTACCAGAACTATGAGTTTGTTATGGAGATAATTGTTTATGATATGACGTGAATCTTCTTAACCAATAGGAAAGTCCAAAATGACATGGTACAATTGACAAAGGCAGTCTTCTCTAATATGGTGAAATAACAGAATTTACCAAGTTTTAAGCTATGCTCTTCTTTAATTTTGTAACAAATTGTTCTTCGACTAACACCATACTTTGTTGCTTACTATTATGTCAGCTTTTTAGATTTTACATCTTCAAAACATTTGCATTTTCTTTGCATATTCGGTTGTCTTTGTATTTTCTGGTCTTAAGCTCCTTTTTGTAATGACTTGACATCAACATAAAACATTACTAACAATTTAATTTGACCCTAAGTTACCCAAGTATAAAAATGTATGAAACAACTCTGCCCTCATAAAATACTAGCATGAAGTTATAGAAAATATTATTATTGGATGACCGATGACATTTGTGGAAGCTTTGAAAGTTTTGCAAAATTACCATGATATCTACCAAAAAAATACTTTATTTACAAGATTGTTAAACTTTATTTATTTTTTTAACAATATGTTTAACGCTCAGTATACTTCAAACCAATACGTTATAAACATTTTAAGCAGTTTATTCACTTTTGAGATAAAAGTTGCAAGAAAAAAAATTTCTTTTCTATTTTGATGTTGTGACGAAACGAATCGTGTTGCCAGAAATTGCTTTTACAAAACTATTTTACTAGAATTTTGACTCTAGAACAAACCATCAGGTTCTAAAGTGATTTGTATTTGTAGTTAAAATTTTTTTAATTGATAGAGAGTAAAACATCTTTGACATATCTTTGCTGAGTTTAATGTGCGCACCGAGAACCTGGAGAATATTTTTCCGGAAAAGCTCATTTTAATAGTTTTTTTTAATGAAGTTTAATGGATGGTACAAATAAGTTAATGATAAATTGACAGAAAATAAACGATGAAATATGAAATAGATAAAATGAATAGAACTGAAGTAATGACTTGAATTGATGAATTAAAATAATGCTATAATTGTGAGAAAAAAATTGGCATTTAAAAAAATCAACTTCATTTTAAAGTTGAAAAGAACAAGTAAAAAGTAAAATTGTAAAAGAAATACAAGATGAAAGTATGGAATGTTTCAACTAATCCAAATTTACCTATATTTAGTTTATATATATATATATATATATATATATAATCAATTCATACTTTCCCAAACACTAAACAGTTTTAAGGTAGGTTCATAACTATTTCAAATTAAAAAAATGTTACTTTAAATTTAATTTGATAATCTTTTTTTTAAACTTTAGGAAATTTCTGTCCAAAAGGAATATACGATTTACTTCTCTTCATTGGCAACCCAGAAGATGAGGTATTTAAACGAGCATATAAAATATTTGTTGTTTCAGATTGTTTAAGGAAAAATGTCAATTGCAGTAGAAACTCGATATAGCTATTTCTCTTCGCTTTTCTCTGATATAACTTTCTAAATATAGAACAAATTAATTAAAGATATCATTTAAATATAAAAAATGAAGTTTCACTTAAATGTGTTAATGTATTAACTATTGCAAATTTTTATCTTTCCGTGAAGGCGGTGTATTATTTATAGCTTTGTTAATTTTTAAAACGAAGGGTTAGTAGTAGTAATAAGGAAAGTAAGAGATCTAGGGTTAAAAAAAAAAGAAATGAGAAGATTTAGGATGAGGCTTAAGGTCTGGAACTATTTGTCAGGTAAGGGCTAGGTCGGGGGACTAATTGCTTAGAACAGGAAAAGGTTAATTCGTTAAACAGTTTAAGTTGTATTTTCCGTCTAGAGCATTATTCTCTGTTACACAACATACCCAGCAAGCACGCATACGTTGGGCCAACGTCGGGCCGACGTCGAAAAATTGGTTGGCCGATGGTCGGTAACCGACGTTGGCTTAACGTTGATTTGGTAGTCGGCGCGACGTCCAAACCAACCGTTGGACTAACGTTGGCTCAACGTCGGATATCGACGTTGGGCGAGCGTCGCATTCTGGCGTTGGCCCAACGTAATACTTTAATAGTAATTATTATTAAAATATTACGTTAAATATTACTATTAATAGTTTAAATTTGTTTGCAAAATCATTGCTTTTGTTTACCTTTTGAATCAATAGTAAAGTTTTTGCAAACAAATTAAAACTAACTCTTTAATTAGTAAACTATTTCTTTAACTAAGGTGGAACTATTTCTTTAGAGAAAACGCAGCTATTTCTTTAAATAAAGCGCAGCTATTAATTTAAATAAAGCGCAACTATTTCTTTGTAATGTTTATTAAAATGTCCAAATAAGTTAAAGTAAAATTTGGCGCTAAGAAACAAAAGTAAACATTGATGCTGATTAATGAACCAACTTTAATATAATAATTACACAGAGAAAATCAAAATTTGTTATAATAATCATTATAATTAAGTTAAAATAATCATATAAATTATACACATATTTAAACATAATAAAGTTCTTTCTAATTGCTTGGCATCCTAACGAATCATGCATCTTTACTTCGCTTGAGAGCAACTACAACGTTCGAATGCTCCTCGTTATATAATTTGATAGTCTTTGATAATCTTTAATTTGATAATTTTTGATTTTGTATCTTTTATTTGATGAGCTTTAGGCATTGCCATAACTACTGTTAAAATCATAAGTATTATATTATATATATTTGTGTGAGTGTAAAATGCGCATAAATAAAAACAACATTTTTTGTATGTATCACCTGCACAAAAACGGTGAAAAAATAATAGGTTTATTTGTTGATATTGCATTCATTTTGGTCTATACAGAAAATTTTCATGGTCTATACAGAAATTTTCATGGTCTATACAGAAAATTTTCAATTAATAGTATCAGTATTTCACTGCAATAATTAGAGACAAAAAGCTTCAAAACTCTACTATAAAAATACTAAAAGAATTCCAATTACCATTAAAATGCCACAAATATATATAATTAATACACTACCAAATAACTGTTACCTTCTCCCTCTTTAACAGCTGCCAAATGAATTAAAAAATAAACGCCCCTTTGAACATAACTGAAAAAAAAGAACAATTTAAACAAAAGCTTCATTCAGTAAATAATTATAAATGTCAATAAATAATAATGAAACAATAAAAGATAAAAACATACAATACAAAAACTACACAGAAACAAGAAGTTATATAATCTATTATAACTTAAGGACATTTTAACAACATATAATTATAATGCAGATAAGAATTATAATACAGGAATGAGGTACACGTATATTTATTACCAATATCTTATCTTCGTAAAACACATGCATTTGCTAATACCTTTGTAAAATAAAACCATCTACTAAAATTATGTTATCTTTGTTAAACACATGGATCTGCTAATAAATAAATATTTAACATTAATGCTGATCAAAGAAGCATCTTTAACTTTGTACACAGAAAAAAATCAAAATTTGTTGTAACAATAATTATAATTATATTGAAATATTTGTACAAATTATACACATGTTCAAACATCATAATGTTCATTCTAACTGCTCAGCATTCTTACAAATCTTCTATATTGATTTCGCTTGAGAGCAACTTTAACGTTTGAATGCTCCTTATTATACAACTTTTTATAAACATTTGAACTTGCATCTTTCATTTGATGAGCTTTAGACATAACTACAGTTAAAATTATAGGTAATAGGTTATATATATTTGTGTTTGTAGATAACAGTAACATAATTTATATATTTTTATATTTAACAAATAGTCTATATCAAAATAAAAATCTATATTTGAAGTAAAAAAAATAGTTAATGACAAACACATCCAAAAAATATTTAGTTTATACAAATAAAATGCATATAAAACATAAAATAATTTTTTCAATCTACCTGCATAAACATGGCAAAACAACGTGATTTAAAAAATACTAATCAGTACATTTGTTGGCATTTCATTCATTTTGTAGAATACCACAAATGCATATAATAAAATGCAACACTTTATCGGTAATACTTATTAAGTACTGTCAAGTAATGAACTACTAAAGACTTAAGTGGTTAATAACTATTTAGACTGAAGAGTTATTAACTACTTAAGTCTTTAGTAATTAATAACTCTTTAATTGTATGTAACATACTATATGATACTGACTGCTTCAGCAGCTCCTGCAGAACTATCTAATAACAAGTTTTAGTTTAAGTATTGAAAATGTTCTCTCTTAAATTTTAAAAAGTTACATACATTTTTCATTTTACTTTAACATTTTAGTGCAACTGAGTAAGCAAAGCCTTATGAAAAATAATCGGTCACACTTACTATCATTATTCAGGTTGTTCAAAAAAATTATAGATGAAATATTAATGATTTGATTATTTCATTCTTTTATCTTGTAATTAATTATACCGACATGTGTGCAAGAATTTTGCAAATAATGTGAACATTTTTAACAGCTTGAATCCCGATTTTGTCTCTACGTTAATTTTTTTACTACTTGCAGCTTATATGGTGGAATCAGGACCTCATTTGTTATTCATTTAAAAGTTGATGGTATGGTAGTGACAGCTATGGTAGAAACGGGATGTTCAAGACAATTTCAAATAAAAATTTCCAACCCAAAAATTGACGTAGATGCTTAAACTCTCCAAACGTTTGAAGGAAAGGTTCATCATCGCATTAGATCAGCGGTCGTGGCTCTAAAGCATGTGCTGAAGTTATGCTAGAGGATTTCGAAGCATTTGGAGTTGCTATGATGCTTGGAATGAGTTCAGTTAAGTTACTAGGAGGTGTTTCCCTTTCTCCAATGGGAAAACGAAGTTTGGTTCGAGTGTGGAACAGCGGTTTCGAACAAAAAGAAAGTCATCAAAATTGAAATTAAAAAGAAAGATCATGCAACAATTTTTAATGGTGTTGAATGGAGAGTCAAATAGAGATGGAGAAATGGAGAAAGCCCCGCCTGGTTCTATAACAAAGTTGCTTAGTACGGAATACCAACATGCGCTAAAGCAGACTATGAAAACGAACTGCAGAATTGGATTGATCGAAAATGGTTATTAGAGCATGATGAAAATGAAATAGGGTCGCCCAAAGGGAAAATTCCCTTAAAGCTATCATTCAATGAAACAAAGACAACAAAACCCGACCTGTTCTACGCTGTAAAGAAGCTAACGATTTTATTGAGGCATATCGAAGAGATGCAGATGTGTGTGTGTAGAAAAGCTTTGGGAATGGAGAAGATATGGTTGCAAACCAGCGATTATTTATTTTCGAAAGTAAATCTTTCAGCAGCAACAGTCTTAGAGTTTTTTTCGTTCTTGGAATCATAGATGAAATATCGGCAATTTGATTATTTTTTTCTTTACATTACTGATTATCTATGCAAAGCATATGTGTGCCATATTAACTAAAAAACGTGCACCTATTTTATGGTTCGACTCAATTGTTAAATTAGTTATTATATAGATACTGAGAATAATATTTATCCTAACAATTGCATAAGCACTCTGCATGGTCAAGCAAAAATTTGTAAAACAGTTAATAAAAAAGGAAATTAGCTTGAATAGCAATCCACCGGTATTGCAACATTATAAATACAATATTAAGAAATACTATCATATAGTTTGTCCCTATTAAAGCAGCATAGTAAATATAATTTTTTTCCTACTATTTGTGGCTAATTCCACTTCTGTTATTTATTCAACGTCTAAATTAACACATGATAATTATTTAATGAAGCAAGGTTTTTTACAATAGCTTCTGCGGTTAACAATGGTAGAAACGGGATGTTCAATTTTTCTGACATCATTCTGGCTACATTTAAAAAAGCTAATGGCTGCATTTAAAAAAGATAATCTCCAAAAAAGCTACCACTATTTCAAATGTATCTCACATCTTTAGCAATTTCGCTAGTTATCCAGGGCAGATCATAAATAAATACAATGAAACAATTAAAAATTTTAGTGTCATGTATAAGGGTCTGCGTATCGAAACATATTGTATTATGATACGATACGATAAGGTATCGGAATGTGCGTATCGTAAGTTTTTTTATATTACGATAATATCGTACCCAAAAAGTTTGCACGATAAAGTTTCGATATTTATCGATTCATTACGATATTTATCGGTCAATTACCTAAATATCGTAACTCATATCGTAACTCAAACGATAACGATACTTATCGATTCATTACGATATTATTTTTTCCGACTAAAAAAATAATTTTTTTAAAAACCTAAATACTGTCATAAAATTGCTGACAAGTGCACTATTTAATGTAAAAAAAAAGAAATAAACAAAACTTTATTTGTAATTTTGATTTTTTAATTTATTCAAGACTTAAGTTGAAGCAAAAAGCAGCTAAAAACAAAAAATAATTTTTTACTTGATAAATTGTTGACGTGACATGTTTAACACGTTAAGGTTTGTGCCTGTGACTTAATATAAGAAAAAGATTAAAATTTAATCTCAAAGTCAAGGTTTATTGAAATCACTAAATCACTATATGGCAAATTTTATAAACTTTAAGCAGTAAAATAAACCAATGACGCCACTAAGGCAATGAACCAATTTAAGTTAGTCATCCATTTCAACTGCTGATGTAAGAGTTGAAGTAGGAAGTCCCTGACTTGAAGCAGCTGAATTCTGAGAGTTATTGGTAGAAGCCTCTTCAAACAATTCTTCTTTTTCATCCCGACTGGTTAGAAGCCATCTTTTGATCTGGACCTTAGGGTAGTTTTGCTGAATGTACAACAATTTTTCAACTTGTTCAGGCTGCAATTTTGTTCTTTTATAAGAGACAATTCCACCACCGGCACTAAAAGCTCTTTCTGAAGATGCTGAGGAAGCAGGTACACATAGCCATTTTTTAGCAGCTTGAGCAAGGAGAGGAAATTTGTATTTATTTGCTCTCCAAAATTCCAGCACGTCCACACCAACAACCCCTGGGAGTTTTTGAAATATTTCCCATTCAGTGACAATGTCCGACTTTGGAGGTGGAGCCGGACCAAAATAGGAAGTCATAGGTGCAGGAGCTTCTTCCATTCCAACATTATAGAAAGGATCATCTTCCGAAACATGACCTTGGATTTCAGCATGTAACCGTTCATTAAATAATGTTGTTGCAGCAATCCATTCCTGATAAGCATTGGATTGAGTAATCAGTGCCTCATAGACTTCATCAAATCCACCCAGTTTTTTCAGAGCTCTTCCCTTGTACAAGGGATTAAGCAAGTTGGCAACAGAGTAAAAAAGGTTTTGACAACCAATGTCCGGAAAACGAACATCCAAGTTTTCCACCAGCTTTTGGTTAAACATTTGTGCTGTTGGTGATCCCGCACCAGCCTTGATGAAATCCAAATGGAGCTGAGGATACGACGCATTTTTACAATGCTTTCCAACATCATAAAAGTTGAATTCCAGCGTGTTTTCACAGGAGTGATGATTTTCACAAATTTCAACTTATCCTTGCTAACAACATCACTGTCATCAAGCAACAGCTTTAGCTAAAAATTAAAATAGAATTATAAGAAACATAACATAAAAGTTGATTAGTACTATTTACTATAATAAAAAACTGATATTAACTATGTTATGTTTTTACTTTTTAAATGTTAACATTTTATCAGTTGAAAAATTTTGTCACACAAAGTGTACTAAGAAGTTTATATTGCGCTTGTATTGTATTAAACTATAAACTAAATTACTATAAAAGCGAAGAAAGATGTTAAACTAGTTACCTCTTTTTTAATTCTTTGCTCAGACAAAGATGACTTGTGGCATCTTGAACTTAATTCAGTTGCTCTTTGGATTGCTTCGTGAAGATCCAAACTGTCAAAACCTTTTGTTTCTTTGACAGTTGCTTCAACTGCCAAATTCAAAAGATGATCAGCACACAAAAGAGATTCATCTACAAAATTGCACTTGTTAATTGCCGCCTTCATATTAGCGGCTGAATCATGGACACACACAACGGACGAAACTCCATTATTTCCGACCAACTCTGAGACATTCCTGTAAAGCAAAGTAAAATTAGTTGTTTGCTTTTTGATGTTTTAAAATATAAACTAATACTTTTGTTGTTATTTTAGATATAAATAAAAGTATTAATTTGTGACATTAATTTTAAACTAAATGGTGGATTTTGCTTATCTAAATAATTCAAACGATTAACTTAATTTACAGAAATTTTAACCTAATAAAAATTAAATACTAAAACATACTTATCCAGAAGAAGAGCAATGGCTTCAGCTGTATGTCGTCCGGAAAACGGAGAAACTCCAATCACAAACATCCTTAATCGGAAGTTTTCACTCACATAGTGCAATGTACTGGCTTGGTATGCATCA
Organism: Hydra viridissima; assembly: GCF_058129835.1. Classification (NCBI taxonomy): domain Eukaryota; kingdom Metazoa; phylum Cnidaria; class Hydrozoa; order Anthoathecata; family Hydridae; genus Hydra; species Hydra viridissima. The sequence continues at coordinate 6,433,506 of NW_028324305.1, forward strand.
TTGTTTTTACTTTGCCAGAGGTCAGTTGAGATTGCAAATCCAGCGGTCTTTGGCAATTCCTCCTTTAGAATGTCATCCAAACAGATTTTCACATTTTTGTACAACAACGGCAACCTAAAATTAAAATAAAAATTATTGGTATTTCTTGTTACATATCAATATGGTTACCTACTAAGATAACCCAAAAAAAAATTGGTGTGGATTGGTCTTAAAAAAGTAGCTTTTTAAAAAATTTAGTTCTCTTGGAACTCCCATTGAATTGACTCCCCACAATAAAATTTTATTTAAAACAATTAAAATTTTTTGTACTTGAACCGGGAGTATGTTGTTGCAGCCTTCACATTCATTTTTGGGTTGCAGTAGTGAACAAAATCTTTAAAAGCTTCATGTTCAACCAAATAGAATGGCAAATTTAAACGGGCCAAAAACTTGACAATTTTAATGTCTCCTCTGAGCTGTTCGTTGTCTTGTGGCTTGTATTTGACCCAATGCTTTAGATTTTGGACCTTTTCTGCTGATGGTCCGGAAAGTCTTCCTCGTTTAACTCTACTGCCCAACATTAATGGTGTCTTATCATCTCGGACCTGCTCATAAGCCTCGTCTTCATTATAGGTCTAAAAATTAATATGAAACCCATTTAAATACCTAATATTGAAACATTCATCAGCATTTATCAAAAGTTATTGATATTTATCGTTAAATCTTGTTAAATCTTGGTATTGTAATAGTAATAATAACTAACACATATGAAAATAAAAGTTAATATTTAAATTAAAAAAGTAAAAACGTTTGTAAACTTTATTGCACCTGTTTTAACTCATCAAAAGCAACATGGCGATTTTCCTCCAGGGCTGCAAACTGAACAGGATGCTTCCTTGTCAAATGTGATCTCATGCCAAATGTGCTCCTGTCCGCCAACTTCCAAATTGCAAAACAATACTTGCATTTTGCTGTAACAAGTCGCTCTTCATCTGGTGTAGTACTGACCTCTTCATCAAAGTGATTCCAAATTTCGCTCCTTGACCTTGGCATTCTTCAAAATGTTGTTCAATTACAAATTTAATACTAATTCAAACTAAAATTTTAATATCTTTCCTTATAAAAAAAAATTTATTTTAAGAGCCTAATTATGTACATCTAAGTAATTTAAAGAGTATCCCAAAAACCTTTTCCCAGAGAGTTTTTAAAAACGTTTTTATTACAATTAGCAAGTTAATTTTGGTTCAGTAGAACCGTAATTAAAACCGTAACCAAAACCGAAACCGAAGTTTGAGTGAAGCCGAAATCGAAACAATCTGAAACATGAAAGCCAAATCATTATCAAAATAACATGAAATAACTATTTTACTTAACAGTGTCTCATAACTCATTACAAAAACTTATATATTATTCAAATGCATCTATCTATCGATCGATATTGTAGTTTTCTCGCAACACATCGATGAGATGACAACAATATTCTCTTCAAACAAAAACCTATCTTTACAAATTTAGTACTTCTTTTTTACCAGACAATATCCCTCAAAAACGTCATAAAAACCAACAAGATTACGGAATTAATAATTTTGATAGTTGTTACAAACAACTATCAAAATTATTAACATAACGTTCTAACAAATTTCGCAACGGAACAACTTATCTTTATATATCTCTATAGAACAATCCAACTGTTTATTTTTTTAAATAAAAACATACCGTTGTGTGACCTAACAAAGTTCTATGCTTTAAGAAAGTCCTAAGTTAAAAATTGACAAATTTTGAAGATTTTTGTTATTATTATCAAATATATATATATATGATAATAATAACAAAAATCTTCAAAAACTCCATAACTATGACATTTTTTTATCATTCAAATTTGTTTGAACAAATAAATATTTGAAAAAATAAAATAGATTTGTTTTTGTAATGATTTATGGGACATAAGGCATTTAAATGATCAGTATGTAACATGATTTGATAAAAAATAGAACATGTGAAAATATTTTAATATTTGATGATCGCTTAAAGAATGATTTGAGAATAGTAACTTGATTCAATTGTCACGTGATTTCAATTAATATTTACTTCAATTTTTGTAATTGATAATTGATTTACCCACAAACGATTAAAACATCAATATAATTAGGAAATCATCATGATCCCACACTAAATAAAAACAAGTTTTCTAAACTTAAAGAAAAAACCTCCCTATAAAAAGTTTTGGTTCATTACAGTAGTAGTTTGAACCGTAATTTTGCCCGAAACAGAATAAGTAAAAGGTTGTCGAAGCAGAAATTTTGAATTCGGTTTCGGCCGAAACCGGTAGCGAAAGTTTCCATTCGCTACAATTAGCGGCAACATTTCAGCTAGACGATATTTTAATCACATAAGTATTTTTTATTATTAAAAAAGCGGACTTTAATAATGAGTTTTAATCGAATAAACCACAATTGTTACGAATATTTAAAGAATAACTTTTTCTTTTTTAAAAAAATAAAAATATTTTGGAGCGCTTACCGTGGTGTGACCTAACAAAGTCCTATGCTTTAAGAAAGTCCTAATTCAAGAAATGACAAGTTTCGTATACATAAAATAAACATTTAAAGAAAAAAATTTAGTTATTTTATCTAACTAGATATCTAGTTTAAACAACAGAATTATTTTCCGCAAATGATTCTTTTATATATACGAAATTTGTCAATTTTTATTTTAGGACTTTCTTAAAGCATAGGACTTTGTAAGGTCACACCACGGTATGTTTTTATTTAAAAAAATAAACAGTTGGATTGTTCTCCTAACTGTCTGAGCCGTTTTTAACAACTTAATCTAAAAAACGGCGTTAAAAAATAGGCGATTATTATTTTTTATCAATATTTTAATCAATAAATTGAGAAAATATATTGCAAAATATTTTAACTTAACATTTAGTTAAATCTAATACAAAATATTGTAAAATATCTAATATAAAACAACTTAACATTTAGTTATATCTAATACAAAATTTTGTAAAATATTGAAAAGTTTTGAAAACCAAACGATATTTTATCGGAACGTATCGTACATATCGAAACTCAAAAATATCGTTATACAATTTTTATCGATGAATTATGCGATATTTATCGCTAAAAGCGATAATGATATCGTGCATATCGAAACCCAAACGATATTTTATCGGAATCATATCGTAACATATCGGATATACCAATTCATATCGAAACCCATTATCGTAAAAAATATCGGTTAGTTTCGATATTTCGATAACGATACGCAGATGCTTAGTCATGTAGTTCGCATCCTGCAAGATTCATAATCTTAAACTACTGCTGAAAAGAAACTAAACTTTTTTTAAGTATATTGTCTTTACTATTAACCGAAATCGATGCAGAGATCCAAGATTCCGCAGCGTTTTTTTGGCATAAATTCCAATCATTAAGTGCAATGTAAGAGAGTTCAATAATCATCTCAAGGATAGAATTTTTTTGATAATTATCTTTGGTAAGTATTTTAACATAGTTTGATGATACTCATCCGCAGAGACAAAAAATAGGGCGCATCGAAGAAGTTATTGTGGAGCGCAACATTAATGAGTCGATTTCTTAACCGGCCCTAGATAACTAGCTAAATTGCTAAAGATGCGCGATACCGTCTCAGTCAATTGAAACTGCTACAGAATAATGATTGCTAATTTTTCGTACACAAATTAGATAGGGTAAACTGACCTATATCTGCTCACATCGTACTTACTGCTTTAAAAATAAAAATTCATGTAGTGTTACATGAATAAATAAGTAAACATATAAATAGGAATATTTAGGGGTGGATGTAATTCAAAATAATTTTTGAGCAAAATCAAACTTGATATGTGTTTAAGCATCAGTTTTTCAGATGCTTAAACACATATCAAGTTTTTCAGATGCTTAAACACATATCAATTTTTGAGACTTAATTCTGGCCACTTCTTACCTAATTCTGGCCATCGGCTAGATTTAAACATAATTTCTTTTATAAATTACATGTTTTTAAACAGAAAAAAATTCAACTGAAAGAAGAAACATTACATAAGCAAGAAACAGGAACACCAATATTCAAGTTAAAATAAAATTAAAAGAATAATAAATTGTTCACGTTTTCTTTTTTTTTTTTTTTTTTTTTACGGTTGGGAGGTTTTATGTTTTTTTTCCTCTTGTTCTTTTCTCTTTTACATAACACTTTCTTCTCTTTTTTTTTTTTCTTTAATTATTTTTTTTGAACTACTTTATGTTTGTTATCCAGTTCTTCTTGAGATTTAAGTAAAAAATACTTTAGTTTCAATACAGTTTCAATAGAGTGGGATATGTTAAAACATCAGAATCTGAATCTCCTGCAAAGGATTGACTTTTAAATGGGAAGTTTTGATAGACTTTTGAACCTGTTATTTCATTCATGGCACCAATTCGAGTTTTATTATTATCTGTAGCTATATTTTTTACTGGTGATGGATTAGGAGTAGCATAGGTATGGTCAAAATTTAATATTAAAGAATGCTTTGTTGCTAAACATGTTCAAATAGAAAAGTCAACATCTGCTTCAATTGATTGATTCAATTGATCAATGTTGCATGCTGCTGTTTCACAATGGTCATTAGATACTTGAGTTATGTCACCTAAAGTATTTAACAGGTTCTCATTTTTTTTTGATAACTGGGTCCTATGTATAAAGAATTAGGTATCTAAGCTTCAGGTGGAATTATATTTGGATTATATGGATAAATTCCACAAGCTAAAAAATCAGATATAATATTATTTGGGGTTACAGATTCTTTCCAAGCCTGCTTCATCAATCCATAGAAACATACTCTTGAAACAAGTGTCCTACAAAAATTACTAATCAAATTTTCACATGCTTTTCTGTAAGCTTTCTTCAGTGGGGTAAATACTGTTCGATCACAAGGCTGAAGCCAGTTAGAAGTGTGAGCTTTCAATTCAAAAATATGTATTTTGAATAACTCTACAAAGTTGTGTGAGTCATGGCCGTCTAAAATAAGTAATTAAGGTCTGTCACAACCAATTTTTAGAAGAAATGATTTGGTAAACCAGAGAAATGCAACTCCCTGCTTAGTCCAACCACTATTAGAAATACTCCATGTGCTTCCTTCTGGTGCATTTTCAATTAGAAAGCTGTTGATTGACCTATTGGTTTTTTTCTTTTATTACAAAATGTGTTGAAAGAGAGTTACCAATTGAATTGACACAAGCTATAACAGTGATTGTTTCCCAATTACCTGATGTACGACTATGTAGATATTTTACTCCTTTTTCAGCAATTCTTTTCCCAGGGCGATAATCAAACTGGATTCCAGTCTCATCCATATTCCATATGTTCTGTGGTTTACTAATTTTCCATTAATACATTTTTAAGAATAGAAAAGTATGTTGAAACTTTACAAGCATTCATCCACTGATGTCAAACGGCAGCTATAACTTCTGGTTGACGTAAAGTTATCTGTTTGTGCCTTTTGTACATCCCACGCCACCATATTTAAAAAGGTGTTCTATTTTTGAATGATTTATTATGCTTTGCAGGAAAGTTTTCAGCATATTTTAGAAACTGAGATCCTATTCCTAATGCTCCACGATTGCATGCAAAATCAACTATTTCATTTTTTTCTTCATCATTTAGAAGGGTGGGGTGTCCAGGCTTGGCTCCCAATTCTGTTTTTCCAGAAAGCCAAACCTGCAGAGAACATCTTGGAACACCAAAAGCCTTACATGCTTCACGCTGTGAGAATCCATTTTTTACAGCTTCAATAGCTGACATCATAGCTGCATCACTATGTAAACTGTGTTTTCCTCGTTAACTTTTTTACTTTTCTTCATTTTTTTTTAGAACTTTGTACATTTTTTCCTATTTTTACTTTCTTAATTTTTTTCCATTCTGATAAGAAATTTCAGAGTTCTATAAAAAGCATATGTATTAAACTAAAAGATAGTTATAAATATTTAACGAATTTTCTTGCATTTAAATGCATATAGCCATAATATTATAAACAATAATATCTAGAAATAATTTGATAAAATATGGTACAAAAAGAAAGAACAATTAATACTTCGTATGTCCGCCTTTTGCGTTGATCACACGAATCTCCTGGGAATTGATTCATATAAATTTCTAATGAAATTTTGTGGAATATTGTCCCACTCTTTTTAATATTCGAAAACATTCTTTGACATTTTTGGGGTTGTATTCAGCCTTTTTTTTAACCAAATAATCCCAAACATGTTTAATAATGTTCAAATTTGGACTTTGAGGAGGCCAGTTCATTATTTCGAGAAATCCCTTCTCACACATGTCCTGTAAATATTTTTGGCCACTCGGGAACACTGTTTGGGATCATTGTCTTGCTGTAGAATGAAGTTATTACCAATTAGTCTCATTCCAGATGGAATTGCATGATGTCTTAAAATTTCTTTATACTGTTCTCCTTTCTGTTTGCCATCAATTCTGACTAAATCACCTACTCCAGATGATGAAATACAACCCAAAATTAAAACAGAACCTTCCCCATGCTTGATTGTTGGATGTAGACAATTAGGGCAATAAGTCTCTCCTACCCTTCTTCTTACATTCTGTCGTATTCTGCTACCGAACAATTCAAATTTTGATTCATCTGTGTATAGTTCATGGTTTAACATTCCTTCGTCCAATTATTATGCTGTTTTGCATATTTAAGTCTTTTTTCTTTATTGTCACGACGTAGTAAAGGCTTTCGAACTGCAACACACCCTCTAATCCCAGCTTTTAGCAAATGTCGTCGAATGCAAGATGAGGAAACATTTGCCCCAGTCGCAGCCTGAATGTCTTGGGCTAGTTCACTGGAGGTTTTTTTCCGATCTCGCAGAGACACCTTTTTTAAATACTTTATGTCATGTTTTTTAAGCTTTGGAGGTCTTACACTTCGAATTTTATCCACTAGAGATCCCGTGTTTTTAAATTTTTTTATAATTTCTCTAATGGCTGTCCATGAATATTTTGTTTTTTGAACAATTTGTCGTTGAGAACAACCTTCTTCATGTAGCACGATAATTTTTTTACGTTCCAGTAGTGGAATTTTACCTATTTTATTACTTAAATAATAATAAAAGTAATAATACAAAAGAAAAAAAAAAAAAAACGTAAATTAGAAGAAGTTTCGCTCTTAAAAAAACAAAAAATAATATTAAACACACAGTATCTATGATATCTTTGTAAACTGTACTATCATCTAATATGAAGCCTTCACAGCAATAAATAAACAAAAATGCAAGAGCAAACTAAAAACAAACGAGCTGATACTAATTGGGTTCAGATCAGCATACAATAAAAATAAACACGTTAGATATCTAAGTACAAAATCCATGTAAAATTTTGATAAATATTGCTTTTGTTTGTTAAAATAGTGTTTAGTAATGCTTGAAGTTCGACATTTTATATAAAAAGATAATCGGAAGCTATTATTTAAAATCTGTTAAGAAAACACGAGTTTTAATAAGTGGGCTAAAACTTATTCACAGTACTGTGTATAGGCTATATAATGCAGTATATATACATTAGCGTTTATAAAAACCGACACATGTACATATAACACATAATAATTGCATAACTATATACTTGATCATTAATATAAATTTCGCGCATAACATAGTTTTCAAAATTACACACACAAACATACACATTTATAAACATGTGTCATTTTTAAAGTTATAGATGTTTTATATTTTAACAAATCGTAAACTTGTCTATGGCCAGAATTAGGAATAATCTTTGGCCAGGTATAGGACATTTGGTAGAAAATATATTACAAGTTTATATATAGAAATTCACATATAAATAGATTTTATATACATTATTCAAAACTAGCATAGTTACATATACAGTTTTAACATAATATTCTAATGCTACTTTTTTAATTCAAGCGATTTACAAACAAAATAATATATGAATGTAATTATCAAAACTTTGAAAATATCAAACGTCGAGTTTACGGAGGAAAAAAATAATCAAATATTGTCATTAAGTTTTCAAAGCATATCTATACATTTTCTTAACTGCACATTTAAAAGTTAAAAAGATAAAATATCATATTTTATTTCATAACAGACTGTAAACTATTACGTTAAAACATTTTGGTCTTCTGATAATCGGCCCGAATTTGGACCCGGCTAAATATAGAGCAGTTTACCGTAAATGCGAAAAAGCTGTGGTTTCAACAAGAAGAGGCCACATAAATACAGCGCGCACCTCAACCAATATTTTGAAGAAAACATTTAATGTGAAATCCAATACAATCACCAAAATATTTAATTTCATTTTAATTTTTTAAAAAAGGCCTCATACATAGCTCTGTGATTGAAATTTATTAGAACATAATGAAAATCATTTTCAAAGTTTGGTGATGTACGAGTGTAAACAACTTCACCTACTGATAAACTCGATTTTAGGATGTTTTATTGAGCTGTTGTTTTATGTGTTAATTGTATGATGCTGTACTTCCAAGTGCTAATATATTTTTGCTGCATATGTAATTAGTATGCTTCATATGTAATTAGTATTTCTTTCCTTTTATTTAATTTTAATTTATCTTTCATAATTCCTTTTTGTTTTATTGCACAGCTCTTTTATTTCTATTTAATGAGGTTTTAAATGGTTCCCTATAACAACTCTTTTTTTGCGCGGATGAGTGTACTATTTCAAACAGAAAAAATTAGTAAACTTAACGCTCGGTTTCTTACTAAAAATATATTTAAGACTTTGCTGTAGTATTTAAAGCGATTAATACATTTGTTAAGCTTAGAAAGTTGTAATTATTTTAAACAACAGTACAAAGATAAATTCCAGATAAATTCCAGCAAGAACATTCTTTTCCGATATAATGAGTCAGTTTTTTTAACCATAACTTACAAGTAAATGAATAATAAGAACCTTAAAGTTTAAATCAGCCACTTATTACACATATTTAAAAAAATATTCTACAATAGAGATATTTAAATCGAGCGACTTGCTCTTATATATGATCTTTCTTTTGTTTGAATTAGTATTATTCCTGAAGAGGCTTCTACTACCAGCCCTGGGAAACATTTGCAACAAAACCAATTCGGTGTCTCAATCACCATAAGCACCAAAAAATCATTCAACAGTATTAAACTCTAGACGGAAAATATTAAGCAACTCTTATCTTAATATCAGGGAACATATTTCAGCCTTAAGAGCAGTATCATACTCAATGATACTTCTCCAAGGGTTGCAAAATTGTTTCATATGGCCTCAGCTAAATGTTATTCTAGAATACTTGCTCCATGAGAAAGGTATTCATCTAACAAATTTAAGTCTTTTTTTGATAAATGATGTCAGTAAGAATTTCATCCTTTCCGGAGTTCTCTTTAATGTAACTCAACGTTTTGCATATTTTCACTTGAAAGTTATCATCTTAGATCTAAATTATTTCACCATGATGCAAAGATAGCAGCATTTTGTTGGATTAATTAGAAATAAAATGACTTTTTAAATGTTAAGTTGCTAATTTTATTTATGATTTTCGTTCAGAAATACTTTTGGATGAACTTAAAAGAATTTGTCATCAATATCATTTTTCAGAATGCTATATTAAAAATTTCTACCTGTGGGATTGTTTGAACCATGTCTTTAGAAAGCATTTTAGATTTTGGTATGCATTTTTCAACGAGGTAAAGCTGCTAATACACACCCACTTGAATTTTTGCTGGGATGGGAACTTTCATTTAACGAGTTTTGAAATGCAAAAAATTCTCCATTTTTTTAGAAATTTAAACATGTACATCTTGAAATTTTTTTCATCAAACTTGAAATTCTATTCTTATTCATTCAATAATATCTTTTGGATATTGAGAGAAAGCCACAAAGCACAAGTTTTAAATAATTCTAACAAGAAATTTTAAAAATAAAAAAGAATACTCAGGATAAGTTGATTTAATAAATTGTCAGAGATTATTACGGAAAAACAATTCTTAATGTTCAAATAAATGTAGATATTGCTATTCTAAAATTAATGAGCCATTTCTACATTTAAGTTTTTTATCAACTGCAGCATATGCATCCACCAATGGCATTTACAACTTAATAAACGTTTTAGAATTTTTAATGTTCAGCCTTGAATCAAAGTCATTTTATTCTTTGTAGATAATCTTAAACTCACAAACAATATTTTCATACTAAAATGAACTCGAAGTTCAGATTCTAACTTATTTCAAGTCTTAGAAAATGTTTTCTGGAATCTAATCTAAATCTTGAAATGTTTTATTAAAAGAAAGACCAACTAAATGTTTATCTAAACTAAAAAAGAAGCAGAGAGTTTATTTTCTTACCGTTTAAAACGGCATGGCTTCTTCGTTGTTTACCTGCTGCTGCTCTTTATCTACAATTGGCAGATGATGATTTGTTAAAATTTGTTTATACAAAGTAGTAATATTTGATATAATTTTTTAGCATTGAACATAAAATCAAAAAATATATTACTAAAATTTAAAAAATTGAAAAATTAAACCAAGTTCTTTTTGTATTGAGTTTAAAAATTAAGTATCTCATTCGACAAAAGACCTAAGTTAGTTGCAATTTATTACAGTAACTTCTGTATACCATAAGTTAGCTGACTTTGTTGTAAACTGAATTATCTTTAAAAAATCTCCATTCGAAATTAAAATCCCTGTCAATAAGATTTGTGTTGAAAAAATATTTAAATATTTTCACTTTTCTTAGCGTTATATCTACAAATTAAATCTCATAAAATAGCCTTAACTTTCAATAACAATCAATATATATTAATCGTTGAAAAAAAAACTACAGACAGATAAATATGGATTCTCGTTTAAAATAGTCACTAGCGTTAAAATCTAAAACTCGACCTAATTTAAAACTCGACCTTTCTTTTTTAAGAATTCCTGTTAAGTTTTTATCTAATATATGTATGATGATAATATTGCAACAAAACCTTTAAAGCAAACTACATTTGTTTTCATTTGTTTCAGGGCTGGAAATATTCAGAGAATATTGATACTGAAAATTCAAAGTGGAGTTCATTTTCACTCAATCAATATGAAACCATCACTTCCGCTAATGACATTAAGTCATCTCATTACAATTTGACTAAATTTAAAAGTTATTGTTTTCATTTATATGAAAACAGTTGGAGTAATGATGATGATTGGTTTTTTGTTTCCCCTAACTTAAACCAAAACTTGCATTACCTGTTTTCATTACCTGAAGTCCAATTAGATAGTATGCTTTATTACAACCATATAACTGGTAAATATTTAATTTGATTTATTTATAGTATAGTGATGACAATGTTGAAGTTGATGATGATGATGATGATGATGATGATGATGATGATGATGATGATGATGATGATGATGATGATGATGATGATGATGATGATGATGATGATGATGATGATGATGATGATGATGATGTTTTTAGGATTGATTATCATTTTAGAGCATTTTTTTATTTTATTTATTCAGGTTATCAACTACTTCTCTCTCAGGGTTTTCATATAAATTGTAAGTTTGGTAAAATACAAAGCTTGAGTCAACTTGTCTATTCATCAATTTCATGAATATTGTAAAAAAAAGAAATTGTTAAACTTATGAAATTGGAGTAACAAAGCACTTCATACTGTTATTGCATTTTTCTGGTTTACCAAATCATTTCTTCCAACAAATTTCCTATTTCATTTTAAACTCCTACAAAATCCGCTAAAAATAGTTTCTTGTTCTTGTTGAAATTATGAAGATCATGCACTTAAGTATTACATAAAACATCACGTAAAAAAGTTAGGATAAGTATTTTGCGTTAAAAGAGGCCATTTCTGGTTATAAACGGATATCTGGTCAACCTTATTTCAACTTTAATACTAAATTTTCTTTATTGGAAGAACTATTAGGATTTTTAATTTAAAGTATTAGGTAGTTAAGGTAATTAGTTTGTGAATATTATTTTATTGAAATTTTTATAAAATTGATAATTAAAAAACTGATTAAAATAAAGCAATATTACTTAAAAAGCGATGCTTCATTTACTTTACTTTTAAAATTATCATGGCTGAACAAAAATTATTTATTTTTATTTTTTCTAGATGATAGTGTATCACTAATGTTTGGATTCATACTTCAGTATGCTGAAAATATATACTGTAGAGGAATGGGATATAACTTTAAGGTAGATTTTTCAGTTGGTTACTTTTCTACCAATGGAGCGAGTTGGATGTGTAAAGGAGAAACATTTGGTAAGAATATTACAAAGCTACATTTATATAAAAACTTTTTTTCAAGGGTCACGAAATCTCAAGGAAAAAAATTAATTCAGTAGTCAGAAAATTTCTTTAAATACTTAAAAAACGTACGAGAATGTTATATGCAAAACCGTAAATAGTCTTTGGAAAACCAAAGCTGTAAATTCTGTTACATATCTATTCAAAATTAACACCACAAATATTCGAAGTTCAGAGAAAAAAAGCTTAAAAAGTATAGTGGTTATTGTTAAAAAAATATCCTGGGCACGGTAAATCAGCATAAAGATACTGGAGATGTGAAACCAAAAATTGAAAAAGCAGTAATTTGTTCTCCAACAAACATGAGTTTTTATTGCAAAGAAAAATAGGATGTTTAGTATAGTATTTGTGTCTGTGAAGAAAGATAAACGTTCCATCATAACTAAAACAATAGACACAAAGTAGCGGCAGTAGAAACAACTGCTGCTTTAATTAGATTTGTGAAATAAGTTGTTTTTTTTTTCAGACTACCAGCAAAAAAACTTGAAAAAAAATATTTTTTTGGTTCGGTTCTTCAAACTCAACTTTTTGAGGCGAAGCTTTTTTTCTCAAATAATCGTAAGTTTAAAATTACTAAAGAGAATTTTTAAATTTTAATTTTAAAAACTGTATTATTGGCAAAATGAAGTCGATGTGGTTGGTCGGTTGCTTTCAACTCCTTTAACATGGTAAATTTCTAGGAACATATGAAACATTTAAACAAATGAAACATTTGAAGCTTTTTACGGAGGATATGATGAATGGATGTTTTAGGGATAGTATCATCTGAAATTTGTTGAGTGGAGCAGTAGCCTCCAAAGTCTCAAAGCAATACAATTCAATGATTCCTTCACTACCGGTGTTCGTGATTTCTGCTGGTCTAGAACATTGCCTGTTTCTTTGAACTTATCAGCTAACTTTTTGATGCTGTGTATGGTGAATGGGTCTTTTATTAAGCCATGTGTTTGTTTGAACTTTTGAAGTGCTACTGTTGCACTTCCACCACTACTTCTGAAATGCATTAGATGATGAAAATTCTGTCTTCCATAGAAATACTCTTCATGACTGTATTCACAAAAATATTTTTGAAAAAAGATATTTTAGAAATACTCTCATTGGCGAATTAGTAACATATGTGCATTACTTATTGAAGACGCTGCTTATAGTTATGCTATTTCAACATATTTGCATAAAATAAATATTGTTCCAACTCTTCCTTGCTTTGGGGATAAACTGAATGCATACTTTACGCGAATACCCCATAGATTCCATCATTGTAAATGTTAATTAATTTTGGATAAAAAATCAGTGAAAATGCCCCATTTTCCTAGATATCTGAACACTCGCATTAGGTGATAAAAAATTTCATGTAATCAGTAAAAATCTTTATTTTATTAAGTTGTATTTGTCACGATTGATCATAATGTTGATACTGATGGTTTAACAAATTGACTAATGAGTTCTCTTTAAATAGTGAATTGTTTTTTCAATTGCAATTCAACCTGTTGAATAACTGGCTTCTCTTTGCTTTTCACTTGTAGATTGTATTGCTGTAGATCTTCAATAAATAACTATTTACCTTTCACAGTTTTTTTCATGGACAAAATCACTCAGACCTTTTTATTTTCCCCTCATGACACATTGATCATCAGTATTCAGCGCTCTGTCAAGCTTTGTTATATCATTTGACTGTTTTTGAAGTTTCTTGGATATTTCCGTTAATCGTAACTTTTTTCTTTGATTTCTCCTCCTACTTCAATTCAGAGAGGCATTCTTATAATTCTAGAGACAAATCTTACGAAGGCGATTATCCTCTTTTTATTTCAGTTGCCGATATTTTCGTAAGTATTCCTCCAGGTATACTTGTTTCTCTATGTCTTTTATTTTGTGAGTCATTATGCAATATAAATGAAAATATAAAAGCATCTTACTAAATGTAAATAAATGTAAAGTCCATTTATAAATGGTAATGGAAGTCAAAAAATCGAAATCGAAATCGAAAACCCTAATGCGCCTGCAGCTTTGAATATTTTTTTATTCATGTACATATTTGCTTTAGAAATATTTTATAACTTTCTCTCAAACTACGGCCTAATTTACCTTTTTAAAGCTGGATTATCTTATTGTTTTCAGAATGTAATTGAGGATATTTACAAGCAAAGTTTTTATTATCAAAAAAAAATTTAGTATGAAATACGTGAGGTCCGAAGAAAAAAAGAACTTACCCAAAAGTTCTTAAAAATTCTTTGTGATTTTTTTAAGCATCTTAAAACTTTATTGCTAAAAGCTCAAGAGTATCTCATAACAAGTACAACATTTAGACGTATTCGCTAACTATTATATGCTTTTTAAAGATTTAGTAATAACGTAATAAATAAATCAACTCCTAAGGTTTAACATATATATATAAAAAAAAGTTATACAACTGGTCAAAAAATCTTTAATCACAATATATATATTTATAAGTTTTGGATCAAATGAAATTATATTTTATTTTGGTTGAAAAGTATTTTGGCAAAAAGAAATTATGAAAAGAGATTAAAAGAATTACATGCTAATATAAAGATAATAAGTTCATTTTTTCAACGAATTCTAAAAAAAAAATCAAGAAAAAAGAATGTTCATTGGTTTTATGTAAAGTTTCGTATAAATTAAAGATTTATATTTCTTACAACCTTTTACCAATCATTTACTTATTTAGTTTACTTTTATAATCACAGTTCAACATTCTAGTTTGTTAATCTGAAGAATATTTAAATCATCGATTTGTTTTTAGTATTTTTTCAATTTATTCAATACCATTACAATAAGTTTATTTTTTTACTCACTCTTCCCCAACACTTTTTACCATTGTTTTTTTTTTCATTTTATGCAATTCTTTAAATTGCTTTGCTAGAGCTGGTTCCGGAAGATACTGCAGTAAATAAGCAACCATAGTCCGGCAATAATTCTTTTCACCTTCATCAGGCTTTGATAGCCTTAAAAGTAAAGTCTTAAACATTAAGTAAAAGAACGTTTTTGCTAATACGGAATAATGTTGCAGATATAACTCCAGCACTTGGGCTTAAGACTTTATATAAGAATTTTGACTTGTTTTTTGTTTAACTTTACTTGAGAATCGAATAAACTAGTTCACCATGGTTAGCGATATATTTTAGGTTTGTGTTATAAAAATTGACCCTTTAAACTAAATTTTGACATTCTCACAACCAGTGTTATTCTAGTTTTAGAAATCATTTTAGTTTTTATTTCGTTTTTATTAAACTTTTTAGTTTCAGTTTTAGTTTTCGTTTTAGAACACATTTTGGTTTTAGTTTTTATTTCGTTTTTGTTTATTCTTTTTAGTTCTAGTTTTAGTTTTAGTTTTTAAAATCATTTTAGTTTTAGTTTTCGTTTTTATTGAAATTTTTTAGTTTTAGTTTAGTTTTAGTTTTAAAAAACCAATTTTGCTTCAGTTTTCGTTTTTAAAACTTTTCAGTATTGTTTTTTTAAACATTTTATGTTCGTTCTTTTTTGATCAATGTAATTTTATATAAGCCAGACTATATTTTGTAATGTGTGTAAGTTAGTGTAACAGTTTTGATATACTTAACAAAGTCAACAGCATTGATAATCATTCCTCAATATTTTATATTAAAATCTTATTCGATTATCGAAAGTGGATATAAAATTCTTTAAAAGAGAATGTACAATACCCCACTAAAACTTTAAGCAAAATTGTGGTATAAAATAAATATTGTTGGAATTAGATTTATGATGTATAAACTATAAGACTTGGACATAATGTTGGTTACAATAATGTTTCACAATAAAATTTTCACAGAAATAGTTAACTATTCTTTATTTGTAACATAATTTATTGAAAACATTAGTCTTGACATAATATCAGCTCCTGCCTAGAGTGCCTATGAAGCATACATGAGCTAAATAGGGTACATGATTAATCTAACAAATAATGGATTTTTATTACTTAGATTAAGAAATTAGATTATTGTTAAGCTTGAGAAAAACTCTTGTTTCCAATAATGTTGACATTCTGTTTCTATTGCCCACTGTTAGATCCCCGCAAAGCGAAAATCTTCTCTCAACGTATGCTTCACTGGCAGGAGCTGACATTAAGTCAAATGCTAGCGGTGCTAATATAGGATAAGTCGTTTTGCGTTCAATCCAAAAGTTGATAGCACCGCGATGGCCTTTATATTTATTGCAAATAGTTGAACTATGAATTTCAATTTGATAACGCAACAGTTCTGTTTTGCAAGCTGCTTGCATAGCATGTACAGTTGACTCTCGGCTGGTGGATGAATTTTGTCTTGGTAATTAACTTGTGAAGAGTAACATTGGTAGAGGGGAGAATGAAAGGCAAAAATTACCCAGGACGGCCTCGGATGCAGATGCTGGATTGCATCCTTATGAACGCAAGTTATGAAGTAATGAAGAAAAGAGTTGGAGAAAGAAAAAAATCGAGACAAAAGAGTAAAGGACATGCCTTTCGGCGGAGAACTGCATGAATAAATAAGCCATATGGCGCCTATATAGTCTTTATACAGTTATACTTTATTAATATTTGTTACAACGCAATTATTGACGTAAAGAGCTGGTGCGGCTGCACTGCATGACTTTGCAGATTTCTTCACTATTGAAAAACGCACGCGCGTGAAGCTGTATCGCAGTATAGTATGCTATGGTTGTATCAGCAATAGTGATCCCACAAGCATCAGACCTCATTACAGCGCCTGCGTCTGATCGAGTATTTAGCATATACGTAAGGTCCCTGGAATCGTAAACGGTGCGTGATTTGACCATTGACGGCTGGAAATGAAAACCGCACTTTTATCATTCTCGTTTTCATAAGTCTTTCGTTTTAGTTTTTATTTCGTTTTTTATAAAATCTTTTTAGTTTTAGTTTAGTTTTAATTTTCAAATTTATTTTCGTTTTAGTTTTAGTTTAGTTTTAATTAAAAAAATTTTTTTTCGTTTTAGTTTTAGTTTTAGAAAAACAGTTCGTTTTTCTAAAACTAAAACTAAAACGAAAAAAAAATTTCATTTTAGTTTTCGTTAAAGAGAAAAACACTGCTCCCAACCCTTCAGTTCATTATAATTAATGAAAATTTTTAAGTAAAAAAATGAATTGCAAGTTTGAAAACTCCAATAAATATTAAACTGCAAAGTTTTTAAAACTAAAGCAGTAGTATTGCAGAAGCTTAATATAAAATGTGATTGCCCTTTTTAATGCGTTTTAAAGAAAAATGAGATGCATTAGCAGACATTTTTGGGAAAACCTTTAATTTTGTAATACAATAAAATAAAGAAACTCATTATTACTTTTCTTGGTAAGCTATTTTGAATTAAAAACATACCCGTAGTTAATTTTATTACTTTGGGTTATTAAATTACTGAGAGCAGATAAAATTTGAGAAAACTTAATGAAACATAAGTTTTTGTAAAACTCAAATCCCTTTTAATATAGCAAAAAAATTTGATTTTTTTTTGTTGAGAATAAGAGTGGCAAATTAGTTCATGACAAAAACTTTTTCTTAATGATATGTTGTTTGGTATTCTCTCCCCTTCTCTTTAAAAATCAATCGGAAACCACAGAAATATTTTGGGTTTGAGTTCTAGGATTATAATTTTTATAAAGCTAGTTGGAATCACAAGTTATTAAAAAATGTAAGACTTTTTCTAAAAATATTTAAAGGTTTATTTAGACAAATATTTAGGTTTATAGCTAGAGTACTCTTATAGTTGCCTATATTAATAATTTTGAGACACCCCCCCCCCTTCCTGTCTTTCCCCTTAAAAAGGATTTTCAGTCAAATGATCATCTAATAGTATTCTGAGTAATTTAATAAACGTAAAATATCAGTTAAGGGATATTACGCAAAAGATTTTATAAATTATATATACTGATGACTGAATATTAGTGCATATAATTTTACAAATTATATATACTAATTCAGGCTGTAAATTGCACTTTAGAATGCAATATGACCATTTCTTAGGTTTCCATGACATCGAAAGATACATCAACAAAAGTTTTGTTAGAGAAGATTCTGATTGTGGTTCATTGTCATTTGGTGATTGTGGGGTTGGAATATATCAGTCATATTGCAAAGCTAAAGGAGCTTCAGCAAAGTTCTTCTGCCCATCTATTCCAGTTTGTAATGTAACTTGTATATGTGCGTTACTTTTATTTAAGTTGAATACTTATTATTTGATACTTATTTTTTGATACTCATTTTTGGATACTTATTTACAGGCAATATATTGCTCTAAACTTTCTTTCTAGTGATATCACCCTCATTGGTAATAAATGAGACCAACAAAAGTTCAATTTCAGTCTACTGGTCTCCATTCATCAAAAACGGTTTCTCTAATATTAGTTACAAATTACATTGTTGCTACGTATCATCTTTTAATACCTCAAACATCTGTACCAATATTGACGTTGGTTCATCAACGAATTACGTGTTTAGAGACTTATCACCTGACACAATCTATAATATAAATCTCGAAGTAGTCTCATCAGTTCCAGCTGTTAGCATCAGCTCTACCATAACGGCGAAAACAAAGAGAGGTAAGTTACACTAAGATTTTTAACCCGTCAGAGGTTGTTAGTAAAAGCGATTATTGAGAAAATCAAAAGAAATTTAAATAATTTAGTGCATAATATTTTTACAAAGCATACTTTTATAATTTAAGAGAGATCTTTCCCAAATTAATTTTAATTAAATTTAATTAAAAAGAAAAAAAAACTGTCTCAAAAATTTATCTGTACAACGTTTTTTTGCTCAAGTTCAAACCTATGAGTTGATTTACAAGAGGGGTCAGCTGGCCTACTTTAAGGAGCTGGCTCGGTTTGGTGAAGTTTTTTGTCTCCATAATTTTTTTTGACCACTATTACTGACTGTAAAAACCTTATTGACTGCAGTTGTTGATGCAATTAACTATTTAATCTATTTTTGCTTTTTTATCTTTTTTTAAGTTTAACATAATTACTTTACTTAATTATTTAGAAAAATGTTCCTCAGACAGATTTAGGTAGAACTGATGTAAAAATATAAAATTATATTATGCCCGGTATTCCTTGATTTTAAATAACTATCATGTTACCCATTTCTAAAGCCAATTATAAAATTGGTTACAAAGTCTGTTTTAAAGTCGGTTGTTAAGTGGGTTTTAAAGTGAATTATAATGTTGGTTACTAAGTCGGATATAAATTTGGTTATAAAATCGGTTAAAAAAAAGAACAATTATTTTTTTCAAGCTTAATTTTTATTGATTTTAATTTTTGTAACCCTATGATGATTTATTAGCGCTCATGCAAATTTTATAAATTCGAGATTTCATTTTCTTGCTCACTATCGTTTATCGGCTATAAAAGTTCAAAAATATGTTAAGTTTCAACTTCTTTTAATTTTTTTAGAATATGATCAATTAAAAGCTCGCATTTATGGTAACCTCAAAGGGTAAGAACACTTTTCGTCACCGTTTTATTTTCATCTTTTATAATTGAGAAATATTTTTATATCGAACAGTCTGAAAAAGGAGCGAAATTTGGAAAAAGGACCACAATCAAAACTAAACATAGTTTCAGAACCTAAAATTAAAGATTTTTGACCTTTTAGTTAACATTTATTGACCTTTTTAAAAATCAATAAAAAACAATTTAAAACAAATCTGCTTACCTACGTACGCAGTTGAATAAGAAGACAACGATTTAACAAAATAAAAAGTTCCTAAATTTTTCTGGAGTTAAAGTTGAATTTTTGATGGACTTAATGAGGTAAGATTGATAAAAGTCAGCGAAATGTTTATATATATATATATATATATATATATACTTCTTATATACATATCTATTTAACTGACATATATCTGATTATCATATTTGCACTTCTTTATTTTTGGATCAAAAATAAATAGAGCACAATAAATAAGTGGATTTTTTAGTTTCTATTTTGTCGTAATAAAATGGCTCCAGTTCAAGAATTAAGCTTTGAACAGAGAGAGTTCTCATTGTTTTATTTAATGAAAAAGGTTTTTCAGAAAGAAAAATTGCCGAAAGAGTGAAAATATCAAAGATTGGAGTTCACAATACAATCGAGCGTTTCAAGGAAACTGGTCAATATTGTGACTTACCACGACCTGGACAGCCTAGAAAGATAGATGAACATGGTGATCGTCGTATTACGAGATTATCTATGTCAAACAGAAAATTAACAGCTCCACAAATAATGAGAGAATACAATGAAACTGCTGAAAAACTTGTTTGTGTCCGGACAATAAGAAGCCGTTTGATGAAAGCTAGACTTAGAGGGCGTGTAGCTGCCAAAAAACCGTTGCTAAGGAAAGCAAACAAGGTGAAACGACTACAACAGCCTCGCAAACATGCCAACTAGACAATAAAACAATGGAAAACAGTAGTATAGAGCGATGAGTCCAAGTTTAAATTATTTGGCAACAAGAAAAGAATATTTGTACGCAGGCACCAGAATGAACGTTACATTCCGCAGTGCATTGTGCCTTCTGTTAAGCATGGAGGAGGTTCAATAATGGTATGGGGTTGTTTTGCCGATTACAAAATAGGAGATTTGATCAGAGTTCGTGGAATTATGAAAAAGGAGCAATACAGAGAAATTTTGGAGAATCATCCGTTCCATCTGCTCATCGAATGGTGGTTCGATGCCAGCCTGTTTTTATGCAAGATAATGACCCAAAGTACAAATCTAAACTTTGTACAAATTATCTGAATCAACTAGTACAAGAAAAAAACCCTTACATACTGGACTGGCCTGCGTAGTCACCAGACCTCAATCTCATTGAGCTTCTTTGGGATGAAATAGACCGGTTTGTGAAGAAATTCCAAGTAAAATTTGAGGAACATTTATGGCAGTTGCTGCAAAAAGCTTGGAAAGCTGTAACCATGGAAACTTTGAACAAATGTAATCTTTCGTATGCCAAGAATATGTGAAGCAGTGATGAAGAAACGTGGTCGTTATTTTGATGAACGCAAAGTTTGAAACTTGTGCAAATTAATAGACTTTTTTATGTTTGTTAAGTTTTCTATTTGTTTAGAAATATTTTTGAAGAAAACTAAATGAAGTATATTTCTTGAACTAATTTGTAGTTTCTTCATTCACTGAGATAAAAAAAAACATAAACGAAAGTATAACTGATAGATTTAATTGATTTTTAATAGAATTACTGTTTTCTCATCACTGGTCTCAAATTAATTGCCAGTAGTGTAGTTCTCCTCATCTTTCAGAAAGGTTTTATTAAAAATAACCTTGATTTAAAATTTTAGAATTTAAAACTTCCAAATTTTAAATTTGGTTTTTGATTAAATAATTGGGGTATAATAAATTTTTTGAAACACAATTTTTTTAAGGAAAATAACGGCCATCAGTTTTTTCAATTTAAATTTTGATAATAAATTGAAAAAAAGATATATTTTATTTCAACCCAAACTTCTTGTAAAGAAATTATAATTATGAATCTTAATATTATCATAGAAACATGCTGAACCTATCTCTCGAAATGACTGGGTATGGTTATAATGTAACAGTTGAGTACTTCCTTCCATCTTTTGTTTCATTTGCTTCTGATAGTGGTTCGTTAGATTTTATAGAAAATGAATTTTATCACCATAAATATACAGTAAGTGTACTCAGATTTTTTCATAATTTTTTTGATTTTACTTATTTTCTTACTTTCTTGATTTTTTAAATCTCTTTTTTTTTGCTTTTAAAACTTCCAATTGTGTATTACCTTTGTAATTTATTATATTGTTCATTAGTTTTTCGGCAGTTTTCTTTCTTCCCGTAAAATAAACCATAGTATCTCAATGAAGTTAAGCAAAAGAAAATGTGCTCAACTTGGTATTATTCTTTTCTATATCCCTGTGAAACTGAGTTATGAAAATATTGCTGGCATACCTGAAATGCTAACAAAAGTATACAAAAATAGTCTCCCATGCGTACAAGCAACTCTTAAAATATCAAGGGATATACTCAGCCTTCCAGGTGAGTTTTTAATTTTATCACTTACCTTACGTGAGTTGATGTGTGTAATAAAAAACAAACGACTGTAATATTTCCGAAATATCTAAATGATACATAAAATAATATAATAAATATATTCTATTACTATTTATAGAATTTTCAAGGGATTTTAAGTGAATGGTAATAATAAATTAGTTTAAAAAACAATTTAAAAAAAAAAGCGTTTGAAAATTCTTATATCTTAATGGTTTTGTTTTTGATTTATCTTTATTGATTGTTGTTTCTACTTTTATTATATTTATCATGGAACCAATTCAATTTTGCATTATATCATTTAATTGTTCCCAACTCTAAACTAGAATAGTGAACTTTAGTTTAAAAAAATTGTCATTTTTAAAACCAAGTTTGTAAACTTAATTTGTTCTCATCTAAGAATATTACGGCCGTGGAATGTATTGGGATGCAGAAAATTCATACATTTACATCTGCATGAATCAACATATTGACAGGTGAAATTTTGTCAACTTGGTTTTATCTTCCTTTCTAAGTACTTTTTATTTTATTTAACTGATCAACAAGTATACCAATATAATCTTCTTTTTTTCAGCACAAGAAGTGCCTGTTATTATTCTAGTGATGCTGGTTTCTTATGGACAGGTAAAAATACGTCTTCATTTGTCGTTTCTTCTAACAGCGAAGAAAATCTAATTTAAATTAGAAACTTTTGAATTGATAGAAACGAAAAATTAACTTCAAGGGTTTAACAAAATCTTCAAAAAATTATTTGATATTTTTATTACTTATTATAACTTTAATGCAATTTTTTAATGAAAGTGATCCTCTTGGTTTCCTTTAAAATATTTTACGTTCAATATGACACCCATGAAAGTTACTAACTTCCATTTACCTTTATATAATATTTCAGTTTTCAGGCCCCTTTTGAATTTTGGATTTATAGAGAAATAATTTCATACAAAAAAAAAATTTTAAACTGTAAAGAAAAACAAATTAGATTGAGTTTGGGAATAGGGTTTTAAAAGTTGCCAGAAATCCGTTTTAAAAATTGTTTTGATCTTATTACAATGCAAATATTTAAATGAAAGTAGCTTAAATGATAGTTTAAATGAAAGTAGCTTGATAGTTTCCTTAATATGCAGTTATCTTTACCGTACCTGGTCGCGTAGATTTTTCATCCCAGCAAGCACACGACGTTGAAACAGACGTTGATCAACGTTATTTCAACCTTGTTTCAACGTCGTGTGCTTGCTGGGATGTTTTACGGTAAAACTTCTTAATATTTCTCACGCAACCTTTACCATTAAAGTTTAGAAAGTTAAATGGTGTGATAAATATTTAGTTTTATTTTAAAACTTTTGGAAATTAGTTTAGGAGAAAATTAGGAGGATTTTCTGCCAGTTTTTAATTAGCTACCATATAATTCAATTTGATCTTCATTTTTTTAAATAACAGACACTTGGTATAGGTGGAAGGAATAATAAGTACTGATAGTGTTCATTTTTCATCGGATTCTAGACTCGTTTAGTAGATGAGTTTAAGAAAAGTAAAAATACAATGTAGGAAAAGTTTTTTCGATTTTTATGGCTGATTGCAGAATGCATAATCTTGTTAACGCGCATTGCCAAAATGTTTATTTTGAGTCTGGCCAAAACTTAATCTTTTAGAAACCATGATAAACCTCTTTATCAATTTTCTTCTGCCACTCCTGCTTTTTTGTTTATGTAGATGGAAACTTTATCTTTCGTTAGTAAAATGTAGATGGAAACTTTATCTTTCGTTATGTAGATGGAAACTTTATCTTAAATTTTTCGTTAGTAAAACATGGTGTTTGTTGATACTCGTTGCACTTTGCGAATAAATTGCAAATAGTCTCGGATACACTTTAAACCAAATGGTTTCTGTTTCCGAGTGTCCAGCGTGAACACTTTCGCCAACGGTGGCTCTTCGGCTTTTATCCGCACTTGGTTTTAACGTAGTGATTATTTTTATGTTACAACTGTTCAATACTTGTGTGGAAACTCTTTGGACGCTAATCATGACCTCTACATGCAGTATAGAGCAGCTGAAACTTCAAACTGAATTTTGTCCGGATTTTGGCACTGCACTCTGTATAGCAAGGTTTTTTTAACTACCTTGAAAAGGATCAGTGAACAATTGTGTCGAAAATGTGTCAGAAAATAATTTTTTAAACAGACTAAGTTTTTGTGTAATGGTTTTAAACCGCTGTTTTGAACAAACTTCTGTTTCTTAATGCCAATTTTAAATTAAATAAATATCTTTTAGACATGGATGCTCGCGTGGGATATGTGCTTGGGCATCATTCGGTCACAAAAACGTTCTATGCAATCCATCGCAATCAAAAAACTTATTTGTATTTTCATAGCAATCTTAAAAAGTGGTTGTCACTAACCAATCAGCAGTTCATGAAAGTGTCTTCAACCAATTTTACTTCAAAAACGAGCAAGAGTTTGGAAGGAGATGATGAGCAAACTTATACTTTTGGTGTGAACCAGTGGATGGGTAAGTATATTGAAAACTACCTATTCTGTAATGCAGATTTTGTAGTTCTTATGCAGCCTAATAATGTATTAAAGGTTCTTAAATGTGCGGAGGTTCGCAGATAGTTCAAAGACATGGCGTTAAAAAAGATAAATTCAATAAGCATTTATTTATTTGTCCGTGATTGCTATTTTAGTTGGTGTATAAGGAAATAATATTCTCAGAACAAAGCAATAATCTAACATTCCCAAGAATAAAACCGATAGAAAATAAACAAACGGTAAAAAGTTCGCCAACTCTACGTCAACTTTGTTTCCAAAAAAGTATAACAAACACCTTATTTCTCAATAGTTGATTTTAAATCAACTCCAAACATGCAAATGCTCACCATTAAGAAAATAAAAAATTTGCATTTCATATAGAGTTACAACATTCCAATTTTTATTTTTTATTATTTACGTAAACCATTCACTTTTGGTTGATTCCGTAGAGATATATAAAAAAAGAAAGATTTGGTATTCAAATGTATTACATTCTATCAAAAATTTTACTCAAATTCCGATAAATAAGTTTATGTGATAAGTAGATGGTTTCAAATTATTTATCTTCTACTGCAATTATTTATCTACTACTGTTTGTTTGACTTTGTGAATGAGATTTATATAACATAATAAATTTTATTGAGATGTGAATTTCAATTTTTTTAAAAAGGAAACGCAGACGGGTTGTTTTATCGCAACGATTCTACAAGCAACTGGTTACCAAGAATCAAGTGGCTTTTTTAAGTTTTCTTTCCATATTTCTAAACGACAAATATACCTTTTGTAATGAAAACTAACTTGTCAGATTTGAGAGATAATAATACGTTATTATAGCATTTTTTTTTTTTTTTACTGTGGTTTATTTTCTTTAAAACAAAACTATTTATAATTAATATTGATGATTAATTTCCCAGCGATGAAAAATGAACAAAAAACAAAGTTGGTTATCTTGCTTTTTCCAATAAACTTAAATTTTAAATTTTATTTAATTTTATTTAAAAGTAAATTTTTTTTTTTGAAGATTCTTGTTTTTAAAACGTCTTCTACACCTTAAAATAAAAATTTATTAGTATCCAAGTTTCTGTAAAACTGATTTATGACATGAATCTAATGTTTAAATTTAGCATATGAATCTGAAGTTTGAATTTAGCAAACTTGCAGGTTGACAATAATAATAACTAGTAAGTGTTCGCTTTAATTACTCATTTAATTAGCGAGAAACTAATAACTGGTTTAGGAAGTAAAACTTATGAAGATAATGAATGAAGAATTAGAGATTGAATTGAGAACTAAAGACAGAATTAGTTGAATATTAAGTGGAACTTGAAGAGCCTTTAACGAAATATATCTGTACCTCGGAGGGATACAACACTATGTCCATTTTTTTCCATATTGACTTTATTACAGAATTAAAATCAACTTTTCTCATATTTCTTAGAGGAATAGAGCACTATGTCCAAAACCAGTTAGAATCGGATATAGCATGTTTTAAAACAACACCAAGTCCTGTGCCAATAACACTTTTTGTTGAAAAAAAGTTTAAAACTCCTCTCCTGTAAAGTTGTGAAAATGGACATAGTGTTGTATCCCTCCGAGGTACAGATATATGTAATTTGTTTGCGTATAATTTTTAGTAAAAATAGTGCGAAAAACTCACACTTTTTTTTTTTTTTATTCGACTTCTGATTGAGATATGGAAAAAAACACTTATTATTATTATTATTATCATTATCATTATTATTATTATTATTATTATTATTATTATTATTATTATTATTATTATTATTATTATTATTATTATTATTATTATTATTATTATTATTATTATTATTATTATTATTATTATTATTATTATTATCATTATTATTATTATTATTATTATTATCATTATTATTATTATTATTATTATTATAACTGTTATTATTATTATCATTTTTATTATTATTATTATTGTTATTATTGTTATTATTATTATTATTATCATTTTTATTATTATTATTGTTATTATTATTACTATTATTATTATTATTATTTTTATTATTATTATTGTTATTATTATTACTATTATTATTATTATTATTTTTATTATTGTTATTTTTATTATTATTATTGTTATTATTATTGTTATTTTTATTATTATTATTATTATTATTATTATTATTATTATTATTATTATTATTATTATTATTATTATTATTCCCAGCTAGCCAGCCTGTAAGGTACCCGGATGGGTCCCAGCCGGGCCGCAGGAAGGGGCCCGTACGGGTAATCCAGATGGATCCCGCCGGTTTTTGTCCGCGGGATCCAGATGGGACCCGTCCGAGATTCCCGGCAGAAAACGCAAACGGGACCCAGCCGAGACCCAGATGGTATTCTGAAGGGATAGCAAACAGAACCCATTCGGAACCCAGCTGGTATTCAGCTGGGATAACCCACATGGATCCCACAATTATCCCAGGTATTATAGGTATAATGATAATAATAATAATAATAATAATAATAATAATAATAATAATAATAATAATAATAATAATAATAATAATAATAATAATAATAATAATAATAATAATAATAATAATAATAATAATAATAATAATAATAATAATAATAATAATAATAATAATAATAATAATAATAATAATAATAATAATAATAATTATAATTATAATAATAATAATAACAATAATAATAATAATAATAATAATAATAATAATAATAATAATAATAATAATAATAATAATAATAATAATAATAATAATAATAATAATAATAATAATAATAATAATAATGATAATAATAACAATGATAATATCAATAACAATGATAATAATAATAATAATAACAATAATAATAATATCAATAATAATAATAATATTACTATTGTTATTAATATTAATAATAATATTAATAATAATAATAATATTAATTTTATTATTAATATTATTATTATTGTTATTATCACTATGTCACATTACTAAGTCCTGTAGCTATATTGCTGGCAGATAAGATGCATTTTATTAATGGTAACAATAACACTGCAAAAAATAATTGCTAAAACTGATAAGCATTTAACTATATGCAAGAGTCTATTTAAAAAAAAAGCAATTACAAATCTTAAACTAAAATGTTTTCAAAAAATGCACCAATACTATCATATAGCATATAAATGATGCAAATTGCATTACTGCATCACTGCAAGTCATAACTGATAGAAAATATACCCAGAAATACACATGAATGCTTATAGGTTATAACAATTAGTTAACTAAATTTTCAACGAGCATAATTGAATTAAACAAATAAGAGTATTTGAAATCAGATTCAGTGTGCTATAAGGCAAAATATATTTACAGGCTGGACAAACCAGTATAATGTATACAGTGCTTGAAAAACACTTTGGGTACTATTTTCAATAAATCATAACTTAGACCATGGCAAACAGTTTGTAAACTCTTAACTGATGCTAGATCAAAAAACATTGTTCACTGTTTAACATTTGTAACTGTATCATCAGGAACTTGTATTACATAATTGACTTCTGTTGCATTCTTCCTTTTCGGCTTTCGACTTCCTTCTCCCGTGATTTTCCACGATCCCGTGAATTTCCAAACCACGTAGAAAGTTCCTTCTCAAGCATCTCCTTGGTTGTGTCCTTAGTGGCAAAGTTCTGTTTAGCAGCACCTAAATACACATAAAACAATTATGTTGATGCCGCAGTATACAAGTTAAATTATTATTTTTGTTATTACACCATTAAGCAAATATTACTTTTCTGGGGTAAATGTTGTGATCTAAATAAATAACTCAAGATTAATATATTTCTTTTATATGTGGGCATACAAATTTGAAGTGAATACTTTCTAAACAAAATCTGAAAGTGTTGCAGTGCTCAAAATTTGATTTTGCTTCGTTGGCCAATCAAGCTACACTGTTACGCTTGCTTAGATGTCATTAAATAGGCCATGTTTTGCTTGATAAATTGTGTCAAGCTGCCTCCACCATCACTAATAAGAACTAGGAAAGACATTGTTACCCTCAAGTTCTACAATCGAACTAAGAATTGGCCAGACAGAAATGTTTGAGCTGTTAAACAAAGGAATACCATCAATATTTATGTGAGTTGTAAGCTGTGTAATATCAGATGAAATTGAAGGTTTATTTAGGAGCAAAGATATCCAGTTTTTTAATCCTATATAAAAATATTCACTACCAGCTACGGAAGCAGTAATAATGTTTCAATCAGTTCTAAGAAGTGTTCTAGCATCTTTAGGCAAATCTAAATTTGATTTTTGCAAATTCTAAAGCAAATTATTTATAGCACTATGAGATATGTTAAAAATAGTATTATTATAAATTAAATGAAGATAGATTTGATAAATTTAATGCGGTAAAAATTATTAACAACGTATATGTTGCTTTCTCGAGGCGACCGCAACGTTTCAACTCTACATTTTCTCTTCTAATAAAAAACTCCCATCCACAAAAGTTCGCCTTCAATTTACACTTTACAAATCAACTCAAATATGCCCATAAAAATACCGCTCAAAGTATGTTTATAGGATTTTAAGGAAACTGAGCAATGTCCACTCTTTGTAATTGCTTTTGCGCGTATTGTAATTACAGTATCTCAGAAAACTCAAAACCAGTGTTTTCAACTTAATGTTTCAATCAATTTGCAAAAATCAACATAGAATTATATATAAATAGTTATTGCAAACATAACGAAAACTTAATGAAACTGCAATACCTAAAATACTGTTAATAAAAAAGTTATCCTCAAAAAGATTTTACTATAATCAAACAGTAAAAATGTTGTTCTTATCTGACAATTGTAATTTAAAAACGGATAACATTAATGAAATATTTGAAAAATATATGCAAAAAAATATATACCACTATTTGAAAAAGAAACAACATTAAAGCGTAAAAGTAATATAATATTAACAAAATATCGCAAAAACTTTCACAGAACAAAATGGCAATATCAAACTTCACGCATGAAGTAAATTCTAATACCGTCGATATGTGGCGTTAACGCCCGGGAAAACCGTACAGTTCCCGTCTGACTCCCGGTGCCATAACCCAGATGATAACCAGACCAGATCCCCGGTTCAATACCGTACGGGACCCGTCTGTATAGGCCAGCTGCGATTTTTATTATTATTATTTTTGTTGTTCTTATTATTATTATTATTATTACTATTATTATTATAATAATAACAATTATTATTATTATTATTATTATTATTATTATTATTATTATTATTATTATTATTATTATTATTATTATTATTTTTTATTATTATTATTATCATTATTATTATTAATATTTTTATTATTATTATTGTTATTATTGTTATTGCTATTATTATTAATATAATTATTATTATTGGTATTATTATTATTATTATTATTATTAGTATTGTTATTATTGTTATTATTATTTTTATTATTATTATTATCATTGTTATTGTTATTATTATTGTTACTATTATTATTATAATTATTATTATTATTATTATTATTATTTTTATTATTGTTCTTACTACTGTTATTATTTTTATCATTATTATTATTATTATTATTATTATTATTATTATTATTGTTGTTGTTGTTGTTATTATTATTATTATTACTATTGTTATTTTTATTATTATTATTATAATAATTATTATTGTTATTTTTATTATTATTGTTATTTTTATTATTATTATTATTATC
Source organism: Hydra viridissima (assembly GCF_058129835.1). Classification (NCBI taxonomy): domain Eukaryota; kingdom Metazoa; phylum Cnidaria; class Hydrozoa; order Anthoathecata; family Hydridae; genus Hydra; species Hydra viridissima. The sequence continues at coordinate 6,464,069 of NW_028324305.1, forward strand.
ATTATTATTATTAATATTTTTATTATTATTATTGTTATTATTGTTATTGCTATTATTATTTTTATAATTATTATTATTATTATTATTATTATTATTATTATTATTATTATTATTATTATTATTATTATTATTATTATTATTATTATTATTATTATTATTATTATTATTATTATTATTAACATTATTATTATTATTATTAATATTATTATTATTATTATTATTATTATTATTATTATTATTATTATTATTATTATTATTATTATTATTATTATTATTATTATTATTATTAACATTATTATTATTATTATTATTAATATTATTATTATTATTATTATTATTATTATTATTATTATTATTATTATTATTATTATTATTATTATTATTATTATTATTATTATTATTATCATTTTTATTATTATTATTATTACTATTATTATTATTATTATTATTATTATTATTATTATTATTATTATTATTATTATTATTATTATTATTATTATTATTATTATTATTATTATTATTAATATTATTATTATTATTATTATTATTATTATTATTATTATTATTATTATTATACTTATAATACCTGGGATAGTTGTGGGATCCATGTGGGTTATCCCAGCTGAATACCAACTGGGTTCCGTATGGGTTCTGTTTGCTATCCCGGCTGAATACCATCTGGGTCCCGGTTGGGTACCGTTTGTGTTTTCTGGCGGAAATCCCAGACGGGTCCCGTCTGGATCCCGCAGATAAAAAATGCCGGGATCCGTCTGGATTACCCGCACGGGCCCCGTCCTGCAGCCTGGCCTTGACCCACTCGGGTACCTTATGGGCTGGCTAGCTGGTTTGTTTCTTATTAAAGTTAGTCTACAGAAATGATCTTTAAATTTGTTAATGAAACATAAGCGCTCCAATTTTTATGGTTACAAGAATATAAATAAAGCTTCATGGATTATTATTATAAATATAAATAAAGATTCATGGATTATAAAATAAAGTTTCATGGATTAGGCTTATTAACGGTACACACCAAACAGTCAATAATGTTTTCATAACAGTCAATAATGTTTTTATAAGTTTAAATTCCTTTGTGAATGAGGTTAAGCTTGAACACAGATTCATGTCATCGATTTTGTATGTGGCTATCTTTATCTCTCAATAACTTCATCCAAATTCAAAAAGGGTGGCTCTAGCAAATGCTGATTTTATACATTTACGAACCGATGGTAAAAAGAACAGATGGTCAAAAGAACCGATAGTTAAAAGAACTAATGGCAAAGCAACCGCTGGTGGCCTATAATGTGCAAGGTCTAATTTGAAACTCGCTGTCAACAATTAAAAAATCAATTATTTAGTGAATAACTGCTGTAACGCTGATGGACATTTTACACCACTATTCGTAGCATGCAAATCAAAACGAAACTTTTTATTTGAATGGGTTTTAAATTGTCGAACTGTTCAGAAATATTCAATTTCTATTTCTGGTTGGATAGAGCTTAATTTGATTATCAAAGTTATTGATAATTTGCTTACTTATCATTTAGATGGACACACAACTCGCATAGATGTCGCAGTGTTATCGCTATTTTGTGAAAATTGTATAATCTTGATTTGTCTACCAGCTCATTCGTCTCATTTTCTACAGCCGATGGACTGAAGTGTCTATTGTTATGTTAAACAAGGTGAAAGACAATTTTTACCAATTGTTTTACCAATTATTACAAAGACACAAGTTGTAGAATATTTAGGTGTTTGAGAGTTACAAAAGTTTCACATGTTTGCCCACTGTTTTTCGTTCTACTGCGAATGAAAAAAGAAGAGAGAAATAAAATGGAAATTGTATTTCTAGAGAAAAATCAGTTTCTTGCAAAAAATATTAGAAATAAAGTTATTAACTGCAAAAAGTGTTAAAATTAATTCCATTCAGAAACTGAATTACTTCCACTCAACCTAAAACGTCACTAGTCACCAGAAATCATCTCTCTCAGAAACAATTAATCCACAAATTAATTTTACTCTACATCCGACAATAGTCTTTTTTAGAGTTTGAGTCATTGGTGGATTACAACAGCTGTCTCGGCAATGAAACAAGTTTACCAACCAAACTACAAAAAATATATTGCTGTTGTTGGTATAAAAAATGTAAAAATTAATTCTATTTTTATTTCTGTATCCCATGTGTATTAAATTGGTTTTTAAAATTAAGTTATTGATTATATTTTATTTAAATTGATTTGAACAGATTTTCTACCTGAGCGCAATTTTTTTACTTTTTGTTTTTATATTTAATTCAATTTTCTTGATCTTTGATCATATTTTCCGTCTATATTTTGCTTTTTCAAATATTAAAGTGTTTTTTATTTTTCGTAAGAATAAAAAGGTTGAAGTATTTAAAATGTTAAAAAGATGTTCGGTTTTAACAATTAATGATCGGTTTGCTCCAATTTTACTCAACTAATCATTCTTAAGTAAAATAGATAGCCCCCTTTTAGCTGACTTGAAAGCACCACCTTTTTAGAGCAGTAACATGGCAATCTCTCTTAGCTGCTGTCTCCCTCCTCTAAAGCGGAATTCATCTGAGTCTAAGGTTACCTTAGACTTTTTTTAATTTTAGTAAATTTCCAAAGTGAATTTGTTAGCTCACATAGCATTGAAAGTCTTTAAATTGGAAAGTTGTGGGGTAAATTTAACTTTTCCTTAAAATATGGAAAAATCTCCCGGACTTACCCTAAATTTAATGAAGAACAAAAGATGAAATTAGTGTAAAAATCAACTAGAACTAAAAGATCTTTTAACTAGTTATATATGCATTTTTTATTAATCAGCATGTTTCGGACAATATACGGCGTATATTAAACTTATAGTTAATTCTAGTCGGTTTTTTACTCAAAGTAAAAAACAACAATATATAATCAAGAATAGCTTCCTTCGTAGAAAATACATGCATGAGTTCATTCCACATGACTCACCCAACACAGTTGATATTTTGGGGATAGTGCCCTTCCAGCTAACCCGAAAAAGCCACCTATATGGAGTGATAGTGGACACATGTTGGTGACCAGAAATGGGAGTTTTGAAATCTATCTATTATGTCCGAGAAAAAAAACAATTTTAAGTTAAAAATTTCCCAATTTTTTTACTGTTTTGATTATTTACTAAACAAGCCATAAAATTAAATTTGGTCATTGGAACTTCATGAAATTTTATGGTGTTGTACCTTTTATGATATTTGCATGAAATTTTATACATCGGCTACCAATGTATAAAATTTCATGCAAATATGTTGCTTGGTTATAAAGTTATTGGCCAAAACGTGTTGCAAAATCATGCATTTTGAAGGTGTTGGTACCAAAAGTTTTTAGTTTTTTTAAAAAAATTTTGTCTGATTGCCCTGACATTTTGTGTGCATATTCTACAGGTTATAAGTAACAAGTTTTATTAACACTGTTTTGGAATTAGGACCATTGCTGAAAAACTGTGGCCACAAAATCATTTATAACCACAAAATATCCTTATAAAATTGGCAGATCAATTTTCAATGAAAATGACCAACTGAGGTCCATTTTGCATTTTTTTGCTACTTTGAGCACCAATCAATATAAAATATTATAGAGCCTATTGAAAAATATCAAAAAATTGCAACTTTTAGGTCAGTTTTTAGATTTTCATAAAATAGGCCTTTTTCGTGTACATTTTCTATGCATTAGTATAGGTTTAAAATGGAAAAGTAATAAGTAACCATGGCTTTTTTTGCATGAAAAATTAAAAAATAAAATTACTCTGTAAATTATAATTGAATGCATGTACACATAACAGAAATTGGGGGGTTTTGCTCAATAAGTAAATTTTAAGTCTTCGTCTTCAAGCACCTTGGGGCTTTAGTAAAGGTTCAAAGCTGAAAATAACTTTTAGATGCAATAAAACTTGAATTTTAATCAGGTAAGTCACCTGAAATAGTTGAAATGAAGAGTTGAAGAAAACTCAAATATTAGAGGTAAAAGCTTTTAACTCAAAAATTTTATTTTCTTCTTAAATTGATAACTTAACAATTTACTCTCAATCACAATTTAGGTTTTTTTTCTTGATTCAAGAAACACCTACTTTCTAATTTAATTAAACAGTTCTAAAATAAGCTGCACAATTTTAGAATTATAAAATGTGGCTTTTTTGGCAGAGTAAGACTATTAAAGGTGCTTGCTGTTGTAGTCTACAAGGCAATATTTAAGTCTTAGAGCGTATTCTGGATGAGATGGGAGTTGTTCGTATCGTTGCCAATGATGAGAAAAGTCTTGATGAGCTGCTTCAACTACCTGGTCGCTGTAAATTCCAAGTGGTGACATGTGGCGGTTCACAAAGTATTTGATGTGGTGAAATACCATATGGATCTTGGGTGTAACACTAGCATTTGGGATGGCAAGGTATGAGCCTTGAAATTGTTGGATTTTGTCCAAAAAGTCATCTTCAAGGTCTGATCAAAAGCAGCTTTTCACTACAGCATCAAACTTCCTGAGCGCTTCAATGAATCCAAAAACTTGGAAAGCCGACTCAGCTTCTGCCAACTGTTGAAGCCTATCCACATTCCGAAGAAGTTTGCGACAATTGTTTCCTTCAAACATGCCTCCATGAGAGGGGCTCAGTTTCATGTTAAGAGAAGTTGGCCATTTTTCTTCATTGGGCCATACACTTTTCATCTTCTGAAAAATGTGGTTAACAACTCCAAGCAAAAGATACATTTCCGGTGGAGGCAAAATTTCCAGAATGAGAGTATCATCGGCTCCACTGAGGATAGGTGGATGGACAACATTGCTGGTGTGTTTTGCTTTGGCAAGAATACTCCTTGCACTCAAGAAGCTTTTGTAGCTCTCTTATTGACACAAGTGTTGACCTTAATGACCCAAGTGTTCTCAAGGCTCCGGCCTTCTCTAGATTTGTGAAATCAGTGCTACACCAAGAGCAAGAGTGAGGGCATGAGTGAGCTTGAAGCCCACAGAGAATATTGGCCAGTTTCAAGTCACAAGCAACAATGGTCTTTACTCTTTCGAATTGAATGAGCGACCAAATTTGGCGGACATTCTCATAAGTCTCGGCAAGCTCTTCTACAACTGCCAAAAGCATCTGGCGCTTTACCCCGTATCTTTTCCAAGCCTGTCAGTCAAGAGCCGCTTTTGAGGTGGGGACTCTTTTGTGGCTCGATGACTCCCAAACAAAACTTCAGAAATCCCTTGGCACCATCGATTCCGATTTTTATAATTCGCTCAGTTGAAACATTTCGATATGTGCTGATTGTGCCAATAAGGCCAGTGATGTTTTTACAGTGGGCAACAGTGTAATCTGAACCAGTTTCACCTTTTGCATCAGAAGCCTTTATATTTGAGTGGGTAAAAAAATCACTCAGTTTTCGACCAGCAGCCAGAAAATGTTTGTTGAAACTCGGCTCAACAAGCTTTGTGCTTGAAGTCTGGTTTACTACTCTTGCCAATTTCATCATTCCCACATTAGATAAACCTGTGCTGAGCTAAACATTGACCATATCTTGTGTCTTCAAAGCAGGAGAGATGGGTTTTGGTATATCTCCGCTTGGCCCTGTAATTACAAATTGGCCTATGAAACATTTTTCCAATTACTAAACTATTGAGGAGAAAAATGCTTCTTGAATAAAAATATTTGTCGTGTCAATGTAGCATTACTTGAGGTAGTCATTATTAAATGAAGCACCTGGAGTTACAAAAAGAGGTGGTCCATCAGATGATTTTGATAGCTACACAGTGCCTTTTGGTAAAGCTGTTTTGCTTACAATCACCTTTGCAGCAATCTGTTCTTCAACTTTCTCATCTTGAGCAGCTAGCCCTTTGAGGTTTTCACGAAATGTGGATTGGTTACAATTGTGTGGAAAGCCTTTCCTGATGGGACTCAGACAATCGTTGCAGCGCATAGTGGGCCCTTTCTCATCAGCTCGAGAAACATAGCGGATGTTTCTCATTCAGCTTTAGACGCCCAATCCTGCAGATAAGACAGTCAAAGTTTTCGCCACGAGTTTCCAATCTGACACGGATAGACTTGAAGTAATACAATGATGGTAGAATAACTTCTTTGCCTTCATCTCGCTTCTTCATGATTGTCCGGCATGCATCACATATTCCTTGAGGCACTCTTGCATCACCCAAGTCAAAGTTGATGCCATAAATTTTTGACAAACGCTCCGCTTGGAATGAAGTTTTTTGCCTCATGCACTTTTTAAGGAAAGTTAGACAGACAATTTTTCTGTTCTCCTCGTGGCCTCTTGCATGATTTGGCATTGTGAGAAATTGCTTAGTCTCCTGTAAATGCAAGAGTATTCAAATAGTTTTATCAGCCTTGAAATTTTAACTATCTCTTAGTTGTGCAAATCGAAAGAATTAAAAAAAACAGGCAAATGTTTGTAGACTTATAAGCCAAAATATAATTGATGTTATTGACATTATATGCAATTGAAACGAATCGAAACTTTACCTGTATGCAGAAATATGGACGGTCACAAAAGTGAGGGTGAACCTTTTATTTGGAGATTGGTCTAAAATTTAAGCAATGCTTTGTCACAAAATTTAAAATAATTTAATTTCAGAGCTTTAAAATATATTTATTAGGATTAAAAAAGTTTTGATATAAGAGCAAACTATTTTCATATCTACTCTCCTTTTAGTTCATTTACCCACTTTTCATCTTACAGTATTTTATATATTATACTTTGCATATGTGTATAGTGCACACTCAACTTTTTTAACAATAAATATGGAATACATCTATCAAATAAATACAATTTTTAAAGTGTGCACCTTTTTCTTTAATATCATTTTTTTGTAATAAAAGTGCGCACTATACTCAATAAACTTTTTACCACTTCCTACTTTTTCCGCTGAAAAACATTTCCATCTTAAACATCATATACCAAAAACTTTCCTCAGAAGTTGAAAATGTAAAAAAAGAATCTTACCTTGATAATTGTAGTTTTGTTGAAGAAAGATATAAATTCCAAATGCAATAAAATGCAAGATTTGAAAACAATAACAAGTGATTTTTTTATGGATTAACCCGCTTAATTAAAAAAATAGGGAAATCCGTTCATTTCTTTTTTCGGTAAAAGTTTTCTCTGTCAAAAACTACCCGTCAGATTTCAAACAAAATTTACACGAATGTTCTTTAGTATATTGCTCACCAATGATATATTATATATACTAGATGTCTAACTTCGATCCGAAAAGTGAAGCCGTGGAACCCATTTCTAATTCGGGCAAAAACATTCATTTTTAACTTTTATTTCGCGCGTCGGATATAGCATTTGCCCTTATTACAAATGGCGGATTCAATTTTTAAACAAAAAAAGCGGCTTCACTTTTCGTCCAATAAAATCCCGCAAGTTAGACATCTAGTATATATAATATATAATTGTTGCTCACATTAGGTTTAATTTTTTACTCGATAGCTCAATTTTTCCGGCCTCTGTAATGCTTTTTCTGAATGAAATTCATACGGATTTAATGAAAAGATCGAATTACTTAAAAAATCTACTATTTTAAAATCTACTTATTTTGCTAAACCCCCAATTGTGTTATGTGTACATGCATTTCATTATATTTTACATAGATAACTGCTCAGGGTAGCAAATGCTTTAAATATTTTCCTCAGAGTTGGTCATTTCACTCAAAAATTGAATAATCCATATTATGAGGATATTTTGTGGTTACAAATCATTTACAACCACAAAATATCCTCACAGTATGGATTATTCAATTTTTGAGTGAAATTTTGACGGTGTTGGTACCAAACGTTTTTAGTTTTGTTATAAAAATTTTGCCTGATTGCCCTGACACTTTGTGTGACAATCAGACAAAATTTTTTAACGAAACTAAAAACTTTTGGTACCAACACCTTGAAAATGTATGATTTTGCAAAACATTTTGGCCTATAACTTAATAACCAAGCAAGATATCTGCATGAAATTTTATACATTGGTAGCCATACTATAAAGGTACACCACCATAAAGTTTCATGAAGTCCCAATGCCCCAATTAAGTTTTATGACTTGTTTAGTAAATAATTGAAACAGTAAAAAAATTGGGAAATTTTCAACTTAAAATTGTCTTTTTTTTCTCGGACATAATAGATAGATTTCAAAACTCCTATTTCTGGACACCTACATGTGTCCACTATCACCCCATATAGGTGGCTTTTTCGGGTTAGCTGGAAGGGTACTATCCCCAAAAATATCAACTGTGCCAAAGTTTTTTGAAATTTTAGTTTGATTTATTTATTTTAAGAACGACCTACTAGTGATGTTCTTCAAAATTTAATTGTTTGCGAAAGAATTTTTTTCTTTACATCTTAAATAAATGTTATCTTTGACTATTGCTTTTATTAAAACTGATGCAAGCTACCTATTAAAATGTTGTCAACTTAAAACATCCCATTCTGATTATATGTTTTATGAAGCTTGATAGAGGTCTTTGATAAAGTTGAAATGAGTTTCTAGTATGAGATAATGATATTGGCAATAAACTCCTATTGTTTTTGTGAATTGTGGCCTTCAAACACAAAAAGTTCTTGAGTTAGATAGCCTAGGTTAAGCAAAAACGTAGTGGTGAACCACAATTAAACTACTTACTGTTTTACCCTCCCATACTTAAACTTACGTTTGGTACTATATGAGACTATTATTAACAGAAGAAATCTTAATCACTTACTTCTCGGCCTAATGGCTAAGATCAAGTGTAGTATCCCAAAACCCATCAAAAATTCGGTACATCACTTTTGTGGTGTAAAAAATTCGATGAGGTGGGACGTAGCTTGGTCATGAGCTGCTTAAGTCGGGCAGGGGATGCGGGTCTTATTCGATTTCTTTCGTTTTTTCGTTTGTATTTCGGTCACCCGGGGGCCCCAAGGTAGATTCGTTGTGCGGGCAGATTTTCTGACTTCAAGACGTTAAACGAGGTGATATAGGCAAGCATCAAACATCCCACCTTCCGAGAGGCATTCTAGCTGTTTGGAAGTAAAGCCAAAATTTAAAAAAAAAAAAAATCCTAATGACTTACCTGACTGGAAAGCAAATCTGATTAATATGGAACTCGCCCTCCATAAAACGGTCATCAGGAACTCTTACACAAGAGAACGGAATCTTCGATTATTTTCTAAAGCAAAGCCAAATTCTGGGATTTGCTTTCATAGGGTTTTCTCGGAACTAAGTAGAATTGCAGAAGAACCATCACGATGACTGTTACTTTTGTATGATTGCTATTACGAAGTAGGGAAAAGCTAAAGGAAGACAAGCTCTTCAATATCCAGACATACCATCATATACAGCACCTGTTTCACATGCTGACAAATTACCAGTACCGCAACAAATTTAAACATATTTCTCATCATACTCTCCAAAAGTCTTACATTTAAATTAATTAAACATGAGGTATTTAATATGCATTTATTTTTTAATGAAGTTTTGAAAGTTACTGTTATTTAAGACTATGTTAAAGTTTCTTTATGTAATTTAATCGTTCTTTTACGAGAGATGTAATGAATATTTCATTACATCTCTCGCAAGTGTCAGCAAGTAACAGTAGCGAAGACATGAGAAAGATTTTGCACCAATAACAACTTTTTAGCCTTAATTTCCAAATCAAAGTGAGCTAGATAATTTAATCAGAGATTTAGGTCTTACTAATTCAAGAGCTGAACTTCTCTCATCAAGGCTGATCGAATGGTATCTACTAGGCGAAGACTGCAGAACATGTTTGTACCGGAAACAACATAAAGAACTTGAAATTTATGTTATTGCAAAGATGTGACTGGTTTTTTTAACTCTCTTAGGCTCGGGCATGATCCTACACAATGCTGACTGTTCATAGGTAGCTCAAAACGGAGTCTCAAGACAGTGTTGCTCCACAATGGAAATTAATACCCATCTTTGTCTCTTGCACACTCGGTACATAAAAAAGAAGACTATGATAATGTCAAAGAACTTTTTGACAAAGTTAGTTATTCTAAATTAAAAGGGATGCTTGCGGTGATTTTAGGATGCTTGCTTCTTTGCTTGGCTTACAAGGGGAATACACAAAGTATTCATGTTTCCTTCGCTTATGAGACAGCAGGACTGATGGTGATCATTACAAGAAAGTTCATTGGTCCCCACGAGTGAAACTACAACTAGTATTGTTTAATGTTCTTAAGCAGCCTCAAGTAGATTCCAATGAAGTCTCATTACCCCTACTTCATAAAAAACTAGGATTGGTAATACATTTTGTAAAAGCTTTAGATTTTGGAGAAGCTTTTCAATAAATTCTTCTCATGTTTCCAAAGTTATCTGAGGTATAGATCAAAGGTGGCATATTCGTTGGGCCTCAAATAAAAGTAATGTTGAGGTCAAAGAAACTCAAAAGAGAGATGACAAAATTTAGCTTGGTATGCATTCGGTGATGTAGTTTTTGGATTCCTTAAAAAATCTCAAGGACACTAATTAAAAACAACTAGTTAAAAATCTTTTTGAAGAATTCATGAAACTGGGTTGTCGTATTTCCATATAGATTCATATTTTGCATTCACATTTAGATTTCTTCCCCGAAAACATGGGTGATTTCAGTGAAAGGCATGGTGAGAAATTTTATCAGGACATTGCAAAAATGGAAAGTGGATATCAAGGACGATGGGATACTACTATGATGGGATTTTATATATGGTCTATTGTTAGAAAATATGAAAGCATGCACTTAAGAAAATCTCGATCGTCAAAGCATTTCTAATCTTGAGCAAAGGATTTACATTAAAGAATTGTATTGTTTCTTTTTGTTTTCACTAATATGGCACTTCCTAAATACTTTTCGAAATATGAAAAAGTGCTATATACTACCATCGAAAAATCTGTGGGCAAAACCTTTGTTATATATATTGTGTTATGAGCAATTTAAATTTTTCAGATCTGATGATATTGAGCTCAGTCTTATGTTAGAGTAGTCGATGAAATGTAATCACTATAAAATCGATTTAAAAGTCATAGTATAGTTTAAACATATATACGAAAGTTTTAAAAATTTCCAGTTATTTTACCGCCTTTAGAAACGCTTAATTTGTAAACAAACGAGCAAGAGTTAGAGGAGAATATTGTTCACATTTCTTATAAGTTTTTACCGGTTTCTGCAATTTTAGAACTAGGACGCAGCTCCTGAAACACGAAATTTATTTTGATGAAAAACAGTTTAAAAAACACCTTTTTAGGTTTAATTTTAAACTAATTTTGATAAGTTCAGTAATTAAATAGGACTGCGTATGCAATAGTTATGAATGATCCTCTCAAACCAATATAGGGTCAGTATTTTAAATTATATATGCTGGACTTCAACATCTGAACCCACTTTTCTCTAAATGCAGTTATAGTAATTTATTTTTTGGTTTTCCCTTTTGTCTCCATATATTCGTAAAAATCATAATTATTGTCATCATTATGCCAAAATTCTTTTTTCAGTTTATTACATTTCTTTGTTATTACTTTATGTCTAAGAGCGATAATGGCATTTCAATTTTAAATTGAGGTGATGATCACGGTAAAAAACTAATTTTTATGTTTTAAATTTTTTTAAATACATTTAAACAAATATTGTTGGCTTAAAACTTTCAGAAAGAAACAAAATGGTTTTGTCAATAATTCTTTAAAATGAAGAACTGACCACCAATTGCCAACTGGTGTTTTTGATTTATTGCTCTGATATAGCTCATAATCCTATTCGCAAGCGATAGAAAGGGAGTTCAATCATGAGCTGAAATTTAAGAATTGAACTTAGTTGATGAAAATATATTATTTTTATGTTAAAATTTTAAACTTCTAATTAAAACTTATCTTTATTGATAGTTTACTAACAATTTAATTATGAACTCAACCGCTGTACTTTTTTAACTGAATGGCTATTGTTTTATCTCTACCTTTATTGTTTTATCTCTATCTTTACTAGGTTACTTGCTTTTGAGGAAATTTTTGAATTTCAATAAACTACCCTTTGAAATGTGGGACATTGGTGATAAAAATAACTTTGGAAAAAAATTAGCTTAATTGGACCACTCTTGTGCCTCCCCAGAGCCCATTTAATTAAAAAAAATGGTCAAAAAAACGCCAATAACGACTATGTCCGATAGACTAGGGGGAGATGATAATATCAAAAAACTATTAACTGATTTTTTTTTTATAATACAGGTATTGATTTATATTTTAAATAAAAAGGGTAGTTAAGGCAGAATATGAATACTTTTGCTGTTTTATTGTGTTAAATAGTGTTAAAAATTTCAAAAAAATGAATTATTTTTACCGCGAATTATAAGTATAATTAAACATTACAATTAAAAATATTTTATGAATGACGATTTATCTTTAATTAAATAATAATTAAAATAATGTTAAAGTTTGTTGTATAAATTGTTTTCATTTTTCAATCATTTTTGCCATTGTAGAAAGTGAGTCAATCAACCTCTTTTTAGACAAACTTGAAGACTTTTTTCCTGGCCTTTTTGTAGCAAATCTAGCTTTATCAACAGTTAGCAGTCTGTTCTGAATTTTCTTTTCTTTATTGTATCTGTGTACAAACTATTGCATCATTCCTACTGCTCTTATAGCAGGATCATTTACGACAACTAGAGATTTAGCAAAATCTTTGAAGATTCTAAAACTTGATTGTGTGCACAAATACTGAGGTGGGAGGGTAAGCCAGTCTCTAATCCTTTGTTTATCCAACCCAATTCTATCAAAAATTAAGTAGGAGAATTGATCAACTAGTAATGATAAACTTGGGGGATCATTATAAACTCTCTTTTCAATCCTAATCTTGTTTCCCACTTCAATGAGCAATTTGTTGTTCATTTTAAAATAATCAGAGTTTGGCATGTCATATTGAAGCATAGCAGAAGCAATCTTACTTTTTTCTTCATTAGAAACATCTTTATCCAACAAAGAAAGAGGTACAATTGTAGAATCAAGATACCAGGAATGTTTGTAAAATGATTTCAATACTTCTTCAATCGCCTCTGGTTTGGCACAAACCTCTTTGTATAGATGCATTTTATGTATTGATAAAATATCAAGATATGGTGCTTTGATAGCTTTGTCAGATTGCAAATACCATTTTGCATAAAAACATGCTATGAATTCCGCCATGATATTTATTTCTTCTAAAAGTAGTTTATCTTCTTGAACAAATTTAATCTGATTAAAAAGCAATTGCAATTTTAGATAATATATGGCTTTTCCAAGGAACCTTGTATGGTGGACAGCTCCTGGTTTCCTAATTTTTACACCTTCAAAAGACAAATAAACAACAACCAGCTCAGTTGTTCTTTTCTATTGCCTCTAAATATATTCTTACTTTTAATATACTTTTTGCAAAAATTAAGTAACTCAACTGCAGCTTATTCGATAACAGTTCCTTTTGTCTTATCCCAATCAAATCGTGTAACATCATTCGTATCATAATGAAAATCAGGACTTTCAAATATGCCTTCCAGATGTCTTTCTTTGTGTCACAACATTACAAAAGTGAACAATATTTAGCTCTAATATGTGGTGTCTACAAGCAAGAAACAATGGATAGATATCTAGATTTTTTGCTATTCTAAAAAGAGAAGCTTTTTTAGTTCCAGTATTACTGGAAGTTGTATCAAAGCATAACCCTCCGATGTTTCTTTCGGTTTCATATTCTTTAAGGAGATTCATCACGCCTTTATACTGATCTTTCCCTGAGGATGATGCTAGGGAAGGTACTCCGAGAAGATAAACCTCTCCATTAATATTTAAAAGAACTGCTAATCTGTCATTTTTGAATCGCTTGCCTTTTTCAAATTCAAATAAGGTTTTACCATTTCAATGAATGATAGGTGGATATTTGGAGGCTTTTAAAGCAGCTTTAATGTCATTTCTGGCTTGTTTACTTATTATTAAGTTTACCTTTTTCATATGTGATGAGGCTGCTGAAATGCTGAAATGAAGTTTACTTACATCCACACAAGATTTATGAACAACAGAAGCGATAACTTTCTGGAGAACTGCAGGAGGTATATCATTGTTGCTGCAAGAGCAACACTACCACGGTAAATAGCACGTAATTGGTTTTTCTTTTTCTTTTCTCCTTGTCCAATTTCCAGGTTCAAAGTCTATATCATTCAAGATTTCTGTATCGTTTTTATCTAAAATTGGTTCCTGATCTAAATTTTCTGACTCCTGAATTTTTTATTTGAAATTTTGTAACTCCTAGAGTGCTGTGCTTTCTTTTGCATTTTTTCTTTCTAATACTCTCTCTAGACATTTGACTATATTTCTTATCATCGGTTCCGACAATAAACTTTCTATCGCTTTCTCGATCATCTAAAAACTTCAAATCTTCGGCTTTGTCTTTATCTAATCTTTTCTTGTCGTTCATTATGATACGTCTAAGATTTGGTGTACCAATCCAGAACACTTTCTTTGTCTTCTGTATAAAATAGTTTTGTTTTTTTACTACTTAGATGCTTTCTAAAGGTTTTGTCAGAAACTATTGGAAATCCAGCTTTAATCAAAGAAAATATGCACTTGCATTTGTCATTTTTACATTGATTCTTTTTCATTGTATTAGGTATGCAATATAGTATTAATGACTTTTTCACATTTTTTTCCAGTGAAGATTTGATGTAGTAAAAGTTTTTCAATATTTCATTTTATCCATTCCTGTTGGAAGTTGCATACCTTAACAATATAAAAAATGTATTTGTTGATGTGAATAATATACATACCTTAATATTTCATTACTTAAACTAAAAGCTTCTTTTTTTTGGGAAACATTAATATAAACAATAGCCTTATCATTTTTTATATAAAGTACTCGTGTATGCATTAAGTTACGCATACAATGTATCATTTTAATGCAAAATAAAAAGTATATAATTATCAATCAAAATAATTACAATATAGCACCTGATATAACTGGATTAGCTTCTCCAATAAGAAAAAAAAACTTTTTTTCTTGACCTAAGCTCTCTTTCTTCATCTCTGTTTTCAGTTTCTTTAATGTTCATCATAAAACCTGAAATACCATAAGTCATAAAACATGGATAAATGTATAAATAATTAGTACTTTCAAAAATAAATTTTATTGTATGTTCAAAAAAAGAAAAAGAAAGAAAGACAATTAGTTAACGTACCTGTAAATTCAAGAAAACTGCAAATTCATTAATTTCGGCAACAATAATGCGAATAAAATTTGTGTAATTCCGGAAAGTTCTAGAATATTTAATGACGTTAGGGATTTAATAGCTTTAATAATTTTTACCAAAAAGAATTGTAAATATGTGTTTGTGGTAATTTATGACGGTTTGTGGAAGGATATTTTGGGAAAAGCATGGGGTATATATGAAGGAGAAAATTTGTAAAAAGATAGTTTTTTAGTTAGGAGAGAAGATTATTACCAGTTATAGATTTGTTGATCGCGAGAAAAAACTACAAGCTAACCGGGCATGGAACCAAGTATGAGATTATTTGATATGTTTGAAACGTATGATGGCACTTCGGATGCTACTGTCTGGATTCAACGAACGAAAGTGATTGCTGAAGTTCAGAAATTAAAGCTTGAACTACTTTTTCCTATTCTTCTCAGAGAAGCTGCTTATGCAGTGTACGATGCTTTAACCGCGAAAGATAAAAAAGATGAAGTAGAAGTCGAGCGTGTGTTATTAGCAGCGTTTTCTGTAGATGACTACACTGCATATGAACTGTTTACAAAACGAAAGTTATGTAACGGAGAAAAAGCAGAGGTGTTTTTGGCTAATTTAAGAAGATTAGCCTATCTTGCTAAACTATCAGAGAAGTCCGTGCGTTTAGCGTTTGTTGTAGGTTTGCCAGAAGTCTTATCATCAAGATTTCGAGCCGTAATGGACCCGATTGATATAATGTTACCCAGAGTGAAAGCTGCTTTGAACTGTGCGAATGTGATTGACAGTGACGCTGTTGGCGCTGTATCTAGGCGCCATGCTACAAAAATGGCGTCAGTGTGTTACAACTGTAAAGGTTCAAACCACATTGCAAAGAACTGTTTGTTTGCAAAGAATTTATCCCGGAAGAAGATTTTTCGTCGTTTTAAATGTGGTCCCCGACAGGATAAAAGACCGCCTCACCGGGTAGAGTTTTTAAAATCAAATGAGGAACTTTCACGTCGACCAAACTTGAATCTTCTTCCTCGTCGAACTAAAAATCCGACTCTTAAAATAGCGGACCCTAATGGTGAATGGAGTCCTGATGAAACGTTTTATGATAAAATGGACCATATGGAGGCTATGAAGATCAAAGGAGAGTCGAATGGAAATGCAGAAAGAGAGAATTCCCTAACCGGCTGGGTAAAAAAGGATATAGAAGTGGTAAAAGCCAATTTGATAATGGCAGTGGAGAAGGGTGGAACTTTGGCGGTAGGAAGTTGCAAGCCGCATATTATTCTAAAGGAAATGGAATTGTGGAAAGAAACCACCAAACAAATAAGAGAATAGTAGAACGATCGAAAATGTCAAGGCCGAAGGCGCTATATTGGTATGATGTTTCAACCGACAAAACCGGTGTAAGCTCGAAGGGCAAGAAGTATAAATGTCTCATGTGAAACACATTAGACCTCGAAATGATACTCATTCCTGAATTATCCCTGACGTGGAAATAGAGATGAATACTGTAATAGGTCAAGAGAACGCTGAAAATCAAGGAGAGCAAATTAAAGATGTATTAGAGACGAACGAGGAAAATATTGAAGCTGAAGATAGACCCCAAGAAATCGACACGGTTTTACGACGGAGTGGTCGGGAACGGCGCGTGCCTTCGAAATACTTTGATTGCTATTTGGATGATCCGTAAGGATCAAGGAGGAGTGTAATTCCGGAAAGTTCTAGAATATTTAATGACATTAGGGATTTAATAGCTTTAATAGTTTTTACCAAAAAGAATTGTAAATATGTGTTTGTGGTAATTTATGACGGTTTGTGGAAGGATATTTTGGGAAAAGCATGGGGTATATATGAAGGAGAAAATTTGTAAAAAGATTATTACCAGTTATAGATTTGTTGATCGCGAGAAAAAACTACAATTTGATAGGGTAATAAGTTGTTTTTTTTTATCTTATTATAGTTTAAACGAGTATAATTGTTACTGTCTCACAAATATAATAGAGAAAAGAAAATAACTGATCAAAAACAAAATTAAAGTGTAAAACAAACAATTTCTTTATAATATAATTCCTACAGAAATGCTTAATTTTCAATGTTTAACGTCGTTTCGTCATTAGTTACTAGGCTTTGAATTAGTTACTAGGCTTTGTAACTGCACTTTCATTAAATGCAAGCGAGAATTGGAGAAAGATCTTTTAAGCGAGTTAAAACATTTTTCCTTTTGGAATTTAATTATTAGTTTAGATATATTACATAAAGAACCATGTTAATCAATTATATACCATATTATAATTGAAGTAAGTATATGAAATACATGTTTTTTTTTTAAAAGCATATGAAATTTTTGAAACAGGCTCGGGTATGCTTAAGCAAAAAGTTAAAAGGGGCTCAAAAGTATGCTTAAGCTTAAGCATATTTCTAATAAAATATGCTTACTTCAATACTTTCTTAAAGTGTGCGCGTTACTAAAGGTTAATGGGTATAAGAAAAATAAAAAGTTGACTTATGCTCTGTATTTGCTTTGGTTTTAATGTAGCTGAATTAATATTATAGTATAATAACAAAAAATAAAACATATATACTATATACAAATGCTATCAATGAAATCAAAGATATGAACTTCGCGTTCCTTCTCGTCCGGACCAATAAAGGTGTCATCTGGAAGAATTTTGTTGGCACTTTCATTTAGAGCATCATCTACCTCCTCCGGCTGAATATCACCCTGATTTCCTATGGGTTGATCACTGCCAGGATCTGTAATGGATGGTGGCAGCACTTTGTAACTATCAAGGCCCTCTGGTTTAACAAGCAAATCTTCTGAGCCATCAGAAGTCATTAAACACCCAGTCATTGTCCAACATTTCTTCCTTTGCTTGTCATACGTTGAAGTGTTTAAAGCTTTTCATGCTTCCCCTCCCCAATGTGTAATCAAAATTCGTCTCTCTTTTGCAGTGTATTACTGAACCATCTATCAAAATGATTATCTCTATCGAGCCATTTTTGATGTTCAATCACAATAAGTCTTTTCAGAGTGGCAGCATATCCTGCATCAACTAGTTGCCAAAGGTCAGTGACACTTGGTAGACCGTACCATAGAAGTCCTTTAGCAGCAACCACAGCATCTTTAAAATTCTCCTGCATCTGTCCCTTCAAATTGTCCAGCAAAAGAACAAATTTATCAAGCTTTTGTTCTTTTACAAATAATAAATTTAGAAATATATATATTTAAAATTTTTAAATAAATGAAATTCAAATTTTTAAAATAGTTTATGGAGGCTCACGAATATGCTTACATATGCTTATTTTTTTTCCAAATCTGAGCCTCCATATGCTTATAAGCGTTATGCTTATAAAAAAAAAACATGTAGTGGCGCTACTCGAATTTCTCCCCCCCCCCCCTAATTTTAAGATTGATTCTGATAGAGAATTTTATGCTGATTCATAAAAATATAAAAACATAGACCTGAAAATCAACGGAAAGTGCTCTAATTCGAAGTCAAAGTTGTAAAAAATCCCATTAAAAACCCTAATATTCGCCATTTTTTTTCAAAACGCTTTCATTTTCAACAAAAATAAATTACCATTACATTGCGCAATAAACAAACCTGGTTTCCATAAGCCTTCGCATTATTATTTTAAAGTATGGTAACGAAAGTGTTATAAGGAAATGAAATTAATAGAAGATTTCAAATAAAGTTTGAACGTAGAATTTGAGAATGTAGAAAAATTGATGAATAATTATTATTGTATCGTACGCTGGTTTTTTTTGTTAAAAAAAACGGTTTTAAGGTTACATTTTCTAAATTTTACATGTGATAGAACAACTATGAACTGAGTTTCAAAAGTTCTTCTTTTAGGCAAAAAAACTGTTGAATTCTCTTTTAAAATTTATTACAAAAGTACATTACTTGCAAAATAGTTTATTCTCTAATAATTAAAAAACGGCTATTTTCATTGCCACAAAAAATTGCGCAAGATAAACATACTTTAACGACTTTTTTAATGTAAAAACCATGTTATTAATGTATTGCTTTTTTCAGCTAAAAGTTCATTAAGTTATTATTTTCAAAATGGCGAATATTAGGGTTTTTAATGGGATTTTTTACAACTTTGACTTCGAATTAGAGCACTTTCCGTTGATTTTCAGGTCTATGTTTTTATATTTTTATGAATCAGCATAAAATTCTCTATCAGAATCAATCATAAAACTAGGGGGGGGGGGGGGGAAAAGTTGAGTAGCGCCTGAAATAGTTATATATATATACATTTTTATTCGATAAAGTAGAAAGGATTTTAATTTTTTAAATCGTTTATATTTTGTTTGTTTTAGTTTTTCTTTTAGCAGTTTTATTTTTATTATTTTATTTTTTAGAAGGAAAATAGGGGTATGGATGTTATTTAAAGTTATACAAATGCTATTTCCATAAAATGGTTATTACTATTTTGAAATTTCTGTGATGCTATTAACTATTTTTGTTCTTTTTTAGAAAATTTAGAAAAATAAATAAAGCTTTTGTGCCAACACTGACATGGCATGTCACATGTTATTGTATGTAAAGGTTAAATTTTGTTATTTGGATTACAGTTCTTATGAAGAAAAAAAAGAAGGTAAAGAGTATTGTTTGTAAATATATATTTTGTTTACTTTGAATCTTTTTAAATTTTCTTGCATCATTTTTAAAATTTTTGTTTGCACCTGTTTATTGTTTGCATATATGTTTTTTTGATATGTATGTGTATGTGGTAATAGGTGCTTTATAGTTGTTTTATCATTGTGTTTTTATAACAATGTAAAGTGTATTTTTATTGTTTGTGTATATTAATGTGTCAAAAATGTTTTAAAAAGGTGTTTAAATATGTATGTAAGTTATAAAAATAAAGCTAATTATTCTAAACGCATGATTTTTAAAACCAATTAATGTTGATTCATTATCAATCAATGAAGAAGTGCTTGAATGTCTGCGGGGTGAGGTCAAAATTTATCTAAGTGCTGATCAAATTGATACTGATGACCTTAATGAAAGAAATAACTTTCCTGATGAGTTTTTGAACAGCTTAACTCCTTTAGGTATGCCACCTCATTGTTTAAAGTTGAAAATTGGTTGTGTAATTATGCTACTTAGAAATTTAGAACTCAAAGCTGGGTTATGCAATGGTACTTGAAGGAAAGTTTGTGGTCTTCAAAATAATTATATTGATGCAGTGGTTTTGACAGGTGTTTCTGGTGGTAAACAGGTTTTTGTTCCTCGAATTCAGTTGGCTCCACCAGATTCTAATTTACCTTTTGTTCTTAAACGCTGTCAGTTTCCTGTCAGATAGGCTTATTCAATGACAATTAATAAAAGTCAAGGTCAAACATTTGATAGAGTTGGGTTATGTCTCAAAAAACTGTGTTTCTCTCATGGTCAACTATGTTTTGCATGTTCAAGAACTAGAGCATTTAACATTTTGTTTTTCAAAATTGATAAACATCTCATTCAAGGTATGGAAGGTGAAAAGTGTTACACAAATAATGTTACATTTTCTAATGTTCTTAATTTATGGTCTTTAGATTTTAAGTCACACCTCTATAAGTACATCGCTTGGCTGGCAAGATTGATAACCTTGCCAGCCAAGCGATGTACTTATAGAGGTGTGACTTGACAGCATTTAGTGCCAGGCGGTGTTACTGCTTTAGAGCTAGGTTGTGTTGTCTAGCCTTTTTTAATTATTCTGGAAACACATAATAATGTCTGTTAATGTTTAGCGTAATGTGTATGAGAGAGTATGCAACCTTGATCTTTAAATCTAGGGTGTTTTAATGTCCGAAATTTGAAGTAATTGAATAACTAATATTGAACATAAAAACAAATATACTTTTATGTATTTATATGTTTAGTAAAAAGATAAATATAGTTAACTTTAAATTGGTTTTCTAATTTTGCCTTTCATATTTTAATTTGGTTTGTTATTTTCGCTGGATTTTAGGATCAAGGGTGTAAATATTCTATTGTGATGTGTTATTGTTGTGATGTTTTGTGTTGATATTCTTTTTTTAACAATAGACACCTTCATGTTGGTGATT
The DNA here is from genome assembly GCF_058129835.1 of Hydra viridissima. Taxonomy (NCBI): domain Eukaryota; kingdom Metazoa; phylum Cnidaria; class Hydrozoa; order Anthoathecata; family Hydridae; genus Hydra; species Hydra viridissima. The sequence goes on from NW_028324305.1 coordinate 6,485,310, forward strand.
ATTGTTAAAGATGAATAATAGGTAGTTTCATTATTGGAACTTACTGCTTTTTTTTATTCACTAAAAGCCAAGACAACATGCTAAAAATGCAATTTATATCTTAATTTGATTTTTTTTTTTTTTTTTTTTTTTTATAGCATTATTAATCCTTTTGTACTTCGAAATAGATTTTATAGTTACATTTTCGATGAATATTTATATTAACTGTCATGTCAAAATAGGTAATTCTATAAATAGGTAAATTGATTTTCAGTTTTTATGTGGTGTTTTATTTTTGTTTTTTTTTATTGTTGTAATTATAGTATCATAATTCCTTTTTTTTTTTTTTTTCTTTAGGATTTACGATTGACGCATTTATACGATTTATAAAAAGAAATCTGATTACCTTTTATTGTAAATTTTTGTCAGTTAAAATGATATAAATATATGCAATTAGTTAAATTCTTTTTTTAATTTTCTCTTTTTTATGTCTAATAATTTGTTGTACATAACTTAGGGGATCTTTTTAAACGGGGGAAGAATATTGTAGTTTTGCGCATTTGTCAAATATCGAGTTACTTAAATTTTATAAGGTGTTTAAGTAATTAATTAGCTTAGTTTGCATTTGCTACACTTTTGAGGAAAGAAAAAATTATTATACATGTAAATCATTGTTTTACATTTTATTATTCTGGTAAAAGGTCTTCATCAAAAACTTGATTACTCTTAATAAAAATAACTCTATTCTCCTGACCACCATTAAGGCAAAAGCGGGGAAGGGAGGTCCTTTACTAAAAACTATTGAAACAAAGAGGGCAGATATAAAAATGGTCAGATTAGTGCCATATATAGTGATGGTCAAATGGTCAGTTATTTTTAATAAGTTTATTTAGTTGTGTGCATTTACCGTTTTAAAGACAATTTCCTTTTGTAAAGAAACATATCAAGGGGATACCAAAAAATTAATAACTCATGTATAATATACGTTAGCTTTATATAAATCTTATTAAAGTTCATGTTATAACAAATATAAGAATTTAGCCTTACTTTTTCGTCAATTTAAAGCATGATGAAGTGTTATTATTTAGTGTCAGTAACTAAAAACGTATTGTTTTGAACTTAGTAATATCGAGGAAAATGGTTCTGCCTTACAATGATATGACCTATGTCACGGGTAGGAGTATTTGACAATTTTAGCTGGCCAAAATTATTTATCTCATTTTAACAGCTGAAAACTTTACCATATGACAAGAAATTGTAAATTAAATGTTTTTTGTACAAATCCAAGCCAGTGGCGTTCAATATAGGGGAAAGATGGGTACTTTAGGGATTACATTTTATTCTATTCAATAGGATTTGAGGAAATAAAAGATATATTATTTTTCAAACTTTATTATGGTAAATAACATACTATATTTTGATATTTAATTAGATTCCACTTCGTCATTGTCAGAATATTCTTCATTTTCGTTGTTTTCAGTGTCGGAATCTTGGACTTCTCCAGGAAGAAGCAATTCCACAGCTTCCTTTGAAAAAGGCTTTGTAAGTTTGTGTTTCTTTTTCCCAATGCTGGACAACAGAGGGTCGAATGTTAACAATAACCTATTGATGATATCTTGGTTACAATCTTTTCTAGAAAATTTTCTAGCATAGCTAAGTCTGTACTCCCGGAAATGTTTGTTTCTGGCTTCGGCAGCCTCTTCCGACAATTGTCCAATTGGCAAAAGCGCATTCTCCACTATATCAGGACCATGTACTAAAACTTTATGCAGAGTTGGAGTCATTAGGCACCAGGGGTATAGTTCAACATAAAGCTTCGCAGTATCCAAAGTATACTGTCTGAACTTTTCTACATCAATCTTGTGGCCACTGGAAGTTACTTCTAGGATAATTTTCATTCTGGAAATTAAACGGAAGTCTACTCCAGTGATATCTGCAGATGTTTCCGGGTCGTTGAAGAATCTCCTGCTTGTGTTGCCGTTATTGGTATTCCCAAATCCAACCTTAGGTATGTCGACGAGAATGCCCATTTTGCTCTTGAATTCATCTTGGATTTTCTTTTTCCTATCTGAGATGAGTCTCTTCTCATCTTCATTCAGCCTTTTCTGCCATTTTCTTACAGGCAATTTATATGATAGGTGAAGGAGACTTTCAAAACACCGTATTCTAGCATGCAGAATGGATAGTCCAAATTTGTAGCTGCTTTGATTTTCAACACATGTTCTGTCCAAATCATTAAATTGTCTTGATGTTGCACAAATATAACATCGCATGGTCGATTTAGTGGTGGTTGCTGCGTTACAGACTTTTCCGTCATTCATAGTTAACATCATCACATGATCTACTGCTATGTCTTGAAGTTGAGTTGGTTTCAAGCCTGCAATTTTGTTTTCCATGTAAGCAATTTCTTCAGCTATTACATCAGCAGTTTCTTTTATGAACCTAATTCGAATTGGCCTGCAAAACCTTGGAGACGATGGTGTAGGGTTTTGCCAGATAACCTTTTTATTTACTCCACAAGTTAGCTGTAATGGAACCATTGAGCATTGAAATATACTGGCATCAGAATTAGAGTCATCCTCAAATTTTTGATTAAACTGTGTCTGCTGGGAGCCATCACAACCCCATTTCGTAGATAATTTCATATGTTTACGCCCCCTTTCCGTTAGAGTCTTGATAACTTCTTCTAAATACAACACCAATCTTTCGGCAGTATGGTTTAACAGACTTTGTAAGTCTACTTCAGCTAAACTTTCTGTGACTGTGAACGAATCAGGATCAGGATAGTATGTTTTTTTTTTCTTCGACCAAAATACTGTAGCAGGGCCATTGCTTCTTGTCACTTGTACGTACGATTTCATATTGAGATTTTGTTAGGCCTGCGTCAGTAAATATTAAAAGAGCCTCTAACGGTGTCAATGATTTTTTTGTTGGTTCAAGACTGCTGCGATAGACTTTTTTATACTTTCCCGCTCGTTTGGGAGATGTTTTAAGATCTTTGAGGACGGTTGCAGCACTTCTTTTGCCACTTGTTGTCAAACAAGTTTCAGCTGCAAAAACAACAGCTTCTGGTTCCACATCTTTCCTGAGCTGTTCTGTTTTTCTCCTCTTTGAACGTTCACTAGAATCGACAAAACTTTTTCTTGGTCGTCCTGCTGATGATTGAGTGGATGGGGTACCCGGTATTTGGAAACTCCCTTGCAGCCAAGGGCCATGCTTCTTATTAAATATTTCATGAGTTCTGGATGAAGACGACCACATTTTTCTAAAAATAGCTTTCAACCTCGACATTTGACGCTTGTATACTGTTTTTAGTTCTTCGGTATATTGATTTCTTGATAACAAATTTTGATCAGCTAAGTCCATTTTTTCATTGAAATTTGGAGCCTCCTGCTGCTGAATACTGTTGTAGAAATCCAAACGAGAGATTATTTGCATTCCTGATGACCCATCTAGAAAAAAAAATAAGTTGAAAAATTCATCTTGGACCTTGATGTGCTTAGAACATGATTAAAATTTAGATGGCATCAACAGGCAGTTGAAATTAAGATTTTTAAATAGCTAGTGGTATAAACTCATAGAAAAACGAAAAAAACTAAGAGGGTTTCAATGCTCACTACAACTTTTTCACTTTTAAAGTCAAAATTTTTTTTAAAATTCGTTAAAAAAATGCTAAGTTTCATGGTACATAATTTTTGTAGTAACTAATATTTCAAAACGGTAGTAAGAGTAAATAATGTACATACCTGTCATAGATTAATCCATGATATAACACTGTAAAACTTCTATTGTAAACACTTGTACACAGCTTCAATAAACACCACTAAAATCGCTCGTAAATAAAATGAACCACGCAGTCATAGATCGGATATTTAACTAGACTGTGTAGTTCCAATTACTACTTTTATAACCAAACCATTAACTGCTCATTAAGCGACCATTATCGAGAGATAATAAGGGTAGGTAATTAAGTGGGTACGGCCACTTTTAATAATTCCAATTTTGGCCAGCTAAAATCGTCAAATGCTCCTACGTGTGTCAGTTGTAAATTACTCAAATAACGTCAAATAATTGGTACATTATTTTACCTCCGCATACTTTTTAACTTAATTTTACAGATGGTTTGATTTTTTCAATTTGAAGTCGTTTTTCTAAAAGGGTATAGTTAAGGTTTCGCAACGTTAAATTGGGGAAAACAGCCACTATAAATTATTGGGTTGAGGAATAATTCATGAGCGTTTTTTTCAAATTTAAAAATGCACGCAGAAATAAAATGCATTGGCAAAATGTTTTATGTTGTTTGAAAGAGAATGTTTTTCTCTACAAGATAGTGTGTTTTGATTAGTTAGTTTTTTTTATTTTTGTGCATTTTCAGATCATTAAAATGGAATGTCAAGTGGACAAAACTGAGCATTTTCGACACCATTTGCTTTTTGCATCGAGGTGTTAAGGCCGCCGAAGCTGCTCGTGAGATTTGTGCTGTGTATGGAGAAGGAGCAATGCCTGAAAGTACCGCCCGCCGTTGGTTTTCGCGCTTCAAAAATGGGAATTTTGACCTCAAGGACGGATCACACACCGGTCGACCATTGAGTTCGACGAAGAGCGATTGAATCAACTTCTTCACGAAAATCCACGTCAAACGACCAGAGAATTGGCGGAGCAGATGGATTGTGATCAAAAAACTGTGGTGAACCACCTTCACTCAATGGGCAAGGTTCGCAAAATCGGCACTTGGGTGCCACACACTTTGAGCGAAAACAACAAAAATCAACGTTCCACAATCGCCGCCGGTTTGCTCGCTCGTCATCGCTCAACACATGGTCTCAAACAGCGTTTTCTTTACCGCATTGTCACTGGCGATGAAAAATGGTGCCTTTACGTCAATATGAAGCAGCGTAAAGAATGGCTCAGCCCCAAAAAACAAGCGACTCCGCGAGCAAAAAAAGACCTTCATCCTCGAAAGATCATGTTGTGTGTATGGTGGGATTGGGAAGGCATAATTCATTACGAACTGCTTGAGCGCAACCAAATAGTCAATGCGGAGCTCTACGTTCAACAACTGCACCGACTCAACGAAGCAATTCAGCAAAAATGACCAAATAGGCGAAATGGCGTTCTTCTGCAACACGACAACGCCCGTCCTCATATCGCCAATATGACCAAAGCCGCGATTCAAGAACTCGAATGGGAAGTGCTGCCTCATCCTTCATACTCTCCAGACTTGGCGCCGTCAGATTTTCATCTGTTTCAATCGCTTTCGAACGCTTTGCGCAGTGTATCGTTCAATAATGACGTGGAATTGAGGGCTTGGTTGGACGAATTCTTTGAGTCAAGACCGGGAGATTTCTATCGCCGAGGCATCGAAAAACTTATTGAACGATGGGAGGAAGTCGTAAACAACAACGGAGAGTATATTACTGATTAAATCGTTGTAATTTTTTTGTTTAAAATAAGTTTGAAAAAAACGCTCATGAATTATTCCTCAACCCAATAAGTAACAGACCGACCATAACCCGTATTACGGGTAGCTTTTTGCTAGTTCTTAAAATTCGCGGCAAAATAATTCTTTTTTTTGCTGTTTTTAACACTATTTAACACAATAAAACAGCAAAAGTTTTCATATTCTGTCTTAACTACCCTTTTTATTTAAAAATATAAATCAATACCTGTATTATAAAAAAAAAATCAGTTAAAAATTTTTTGATATTATCACCTCCCCCTAGCCTGTCGAACATAGTCGTTTTTGGCGTGTTTTCGGCGTATTTTTTTTAATTAAATGGGCTCTGGGGGAGGCGCAAGAGTGGTCCAATCAAGCTAATTTTTTTCCAAAGTTATTTTTATCACCAATGTCCCACATTTCAAAGGGTAGTTTATTGAAATTCAAAAATTTCCTCAAAAGCAAGTACCCTAATCGTTATGTTACACTACTTTCGTTGGTCTCAAACTAAAAAAATGAGAAAAGGATGATCACTTTATTAGAAAAACTTTCAATGGAAGTAATTATTTGTTTTACTTTTTTAAATATGATGTTGAGAAATTGCTGATATGAGCAAATTGAAGAACAATTTGCATAAATTTTAAGAATTATGTGGTGATTATGAATTTGACATTTGCCTATAGCAAACAGAAAAAGTTACACACAGGGATTTTAATGAAACTTCAACAACTAATTCTTTAATTTTAATGATTACTTATTACACAAATGCTTAATAAGTAATTTTTATATATTTTTCAATAGGACGTGACGTTTAAACTGTTAAAGCGCAAATTATTTCTTTTGTCTTCGTAAATATAGACATACACAAAAAGACATGTTACTTCAAAAAATTTTGTAAAGAAGACTTAATAAGCACTACAAAAGTAAAATAAAATTGCACACAATGCAAGGTTTCTGTTAGAAGCTGAAAAACGAACAATTGAATAAAAGTCATAAAAAATAGATTTTCCATGTAAAATGAAAATACTTTTTTTTGGCAGTTCTGTTAAAACTTTATGAGCTGAATCAATGAAATCAATAACTGAATGGCGATAGATCATTCTACACTTTACATTACAGTTTGTTTGCCACCAAAACGAAAAGAAGAAAAAAGTAAGAAAAACATATCTATGGCAAATACTGTAATAGTAAGTGTTAATACTTTTTGCTAATTCTTTTTCATATAAAACTGAACGTAAAAATCAAATAAAACAAAACTGAGTAACTTTAACGAATTACTTTTTCACTTTTAGTGGTCTTTGACAGAAATGAATTTCAAAGGGAAATAAAATTACTTTTCAAACTTTGTTAAAAATGTGGCATCAGAAGTTATTGAAATAAATGATGACGCAACATTTTTTTGAAGGTCGTTTATCTGTGATTTTCATTTTGATAAATTTTTTGAAAACTTAATGTTAGATTATATCTAAAATGTACTAGTTAAATTTTGGAATATTTGCAATACAACAATGACTTTTCTTCAACAATTTTAATATGGCAAATGTAAATTTAAAATTTTAACCTTTAAGTTTTTACACGTTTCTAGTAAATTTTATTAAAAGTTAGAAATAAAATACAAGTCAAATTTTAAAACCCTTAAGACTTTTTTGAGTTTTTCAATAAAACTATCTTTTGGAAAACTTTTTTTAGAATTTGGAAAACTGGTAAATATTTTCAGCTTTGTTACTTATAATTACTTCTTTTACTATAACAAACTCAGCAATCATAACTCATTTTTTTGTCGTTCATATGAAATTTTTGACAGATTATCTAATCTTATAAAGTTTTGGCAGGAATATGCGGAATTAGTTTTATAAAATATTCTGGCGTACTCTAATGTCAGGCGGATAAAAAACTGTTTATAATTAGTGTTGTTACGACTTTGAACTTATTCGACTGTCGACTAAATCTATTAATATATTTTTCTAAGTCGACGAAAATCGACAAAACATTTTTAAAATCGACTTAGTCGACTAAAAGTCGATTTAGTTGAAATATTTGAATAAAAATTTTATCATAATCATATACTTTAACCCTTTCGAGACTCTCGGTACATATATATTGATGATGCTTTGAACACTATTCTCCTATCTCTGGACATATCTTCAGCATTTGATACAATTGATCACAGCCTGCTGATTTCCCGTGTTAAAGATGAATTTGGTGTCACAGATATTGCACTAAAATGGCTGACATCATACTTGCACTCTCGAAAATCTTTTGTTTCTATTGGATCAACAAAATCTAGACTAATGGCAAATTCAACAGGAGTACCACAGGGTAGTGTATTAGGCCCATTTCTATTTTCCATGTTTGTTTCACCTGTATATCGTATTATAGCTAAGCTTGGTACCAATCATCATCAATATGCTGATGATACCCAACTTTATACTGCCATCAACCCAGGCATAGATAGTATTAATAAAATCAATGTGTGTGCTAATGCATTAACAAAGTGGTTTCTAGAAAATGGACTTCTGCTCAACCCAAATAAAACAGAAGCTGTTTTATTTGGATCTAGAAAACAAATTAGCAAGCATAAAAATGATTCAAAAATTGTTTTTTCTGGAACAACACTAAATATGATAAATTCAGTAAAAATCCTTGGTGTCACCCTAGATTCATCGCTCTCTATGGACAAACACATAAACAACACTATTAAATCCTGCAATTACCATATTCGAGCACTACGCCACATTCGGCCGTGTCTGACTAAAGAAGCTGCAAATACAATTGCATGTGGCATTGTTAACTCTCAGCTTGACTATTGTAACAGTCTTTTATCTGGTACTAATCAAAAAAATATTAAAAAACTCCAACGAATTCAAAATAGCTTATCTCGAATCATTTTCAATTCTGCTATTCATTTAAATTCAGAAATATTGCTGAAATCTCTTCACTGGTTGCCAATAAATCAAAGAATAATCTATAAGATATCAGTTATCACATATAAAATTTTATTATCTAAATCTCCAGCATATCTATTTGAACTCCTAGAAATCCGAACTTCAAAACATAATACTAGGTCATTAGACAGTTGTCAACTTACACGTCGTCAGCAAAAAACTTCTCTGGGCTCAAATTCTTTTTGTATGACTGCACCTCGAATTTGGAATGGTTTATCTATGAACACGCGAAACTCAACCTCTTTAGAAACATTTAAAAAAAGACTAAAATATGAACTTTTTATAAACGCTTTTTCAAACTCTTAGCTAACTTGTTTTAGTGCTTCTGAATTACTTCATCACTATTGTGATTGTTGTAAATAATGGCACTTTAATCTCTAATTATTATTATTATTATATACCACTTAATTACATTGCTGATCAAGACGTTTTTTGTGAGTAAAATTCGCTTAAAATGCATATATTTTTATTTGTTGATGACGCTTTAGGAGCGTGCAATAAAAATTGAAAATATTTACCTAAAATCAATAAAAAGCTGAAAAGAGGTGAGTATTTATTTTAGTGCAGTAAAGATGGACTGCTATTTGTGAAATGGCAAGACACGAAAGAAGTGCTTATGTTGAGTAATTTTCATAAAGATGATGTTACAGAAGTGACGAAAACTTTGAAAGACGGCCTAAAATCTAGTGGTTCTTGCCCAGAGATGATTGCGTTTCATCGCGAAATTATGGGAGGGGTGGATTAAGCTGACCAAATGATAGGACTATATGAACTGGATCGTAAATTGAATACTTTTTCTCAATAAATGTTGTACATCAAACTATACAATATTTATTGAGAAAAAATACTCTATTATATAATAATAAAGAATTCAACTTTTTTCAAGAACAATATTTGTATGGTACTGATGGTACACATATGAACCACAGAAGACTACTGGTGCATGTTTGTACCACCACCCCACCGAACCCTAGATAATTTGTTTGCACTTTTCCAATAGATTAGGTACTATTGACTTAAAAATTTATAAAAACAAAAAAAAACATATTCCTATTTTTTTAAAAAAAACCGTCTCGAAAGGGTTAATGTTGCTTGACAATTTATTTTTTAGAAGGAATGAAACAAGTAGAACTTTAAGAGAGTAAACAAAAATCCTAGGTGGTATGCAATACTGTTATAATAACACATGTTGTCGTTATATCAAGAGCATTTTCTTTCAATTTTAATTCATCTAATTTAATAGATGAATTAAAATCGAATAAACAAACAAAATAAAACGGAAATTACTATCGCAAACTAAAGAAAAAAATACAGATGTGCATTTTACATCATTTTTCACAGCAATTAAAGCAAAAATCAACAGAAAATTTGGTTTAAAAAAAAAACGGTGGCGTAGATAGGTGGGGAAGATGGGGGTGCTAAACTTTTTTCGGGGTGGCAGATTTATAAAACATTTTCGCATCCTTAACTGAGTACTATAACACATTACTTAACATTTTGGTTTAAAAATCAACTGGTTACTATAATGAGAAAAAGGAAACATTAATGAAGTGGTGCTACATACAGTAAGCTAAGAGTTAAGTTAATGTGATACAGCAACTTAGGTTCAATGCTCAGATATTTTAGTTGAATTAAAAAACCGCTATGAATGATATTTTTTTACGCATGGCTCAATTGTTATAAATAATTTATCTTTACAAGATAAACTACTTATAAATATATCTCTTTACTAATTGTTGAGCATCGTAACAATATTAGGACGATTACCCGACTAAATCGACTTTTAGTCGATTAGTAAGAGATCCATAGTCGATTAAATCGACTATTCGATTTTTCAAAGTCGACTTATTTCGACTTTCGACTAGTCGACTTTTAGTCGATTTAGTCGAAGTCGATAACAACACTAGTTATAATCAGAGGAAATCATTATTCTATTAAACAAGTTGCACTTTAATTTTAAGCAATATTTGTCTCAAAAATACTTGAAAACAAAAGAATACTGAAAACTGGTTAATTATAATTTAAAAAAACACAGATAGTTTTTTTAAACTATAATTTGGTATGGGAACTTTTTCCACACTGTATTATTTAAGTGTTTGTAAATGATGAGTTTACTTAAGTAAAAAAGACAAGTAGCACTAATAGGATGAAATGAAATGAAAATTTTTCCTTTTACAGTATTTAAATGTGATGATTTAATATCTAAAATAATAATCCGTAGATATTTTGCATTTTAATTTGTAAGAAGGAATGAAAACTTCAAACTTAAAAAAACGTTAGCATAACGTTTTTAGCGGTATCGTTATTTTTATTATTTAAGTATTTAATGTGACATTTTATTGTATAAATTTTTATATTATTATATTCATGGTAGAAATGGAAAGTCCAAAAAATAAAATTGCTTTAAACAAAACAAATAAAAAATTACAGTCAAGTTTGTTTTGCTTCTCCACCAAAATTACAAATTTTTTAAGCTTACTTACCTTGCTACCACAGATATAACTGTTATCGTTTTACAAGCTGCACAAATATTTTAACGTTTTTCATCTAATTTAGATTGTGTATGCAACTGGTATAGTATGGCTGATGACAAATATCGGTTTAATTTTTACAGGTTTGTTTTCATTTTTAATTTAAACGTGTTGGTAAATCTGTGTAATAAATAAAAAAATAGGAAGATTTTATAAGCTTGTTCCTATAGCTCTCGGTATTTCACAATTGGTACCGGCGATTAAAGAATTTTATTATTCGAAAGAAATTCTGAGATGGAAAAAGCACATTAAGGGTCATGGCATAAATTTTTTATGTTCTTTCAAATGATAAGATCTAACTGGGGAACTTTTAAAGGGAGAATTTAAACTTAGGTATTAGAGCCGTTCCGTAAATATCAAAAAAAATAGTAAATAAATTTTCTAAAAGTAATGATTTAAAGTTTATAAAATGAATTGCAGGACAATTTTTTTAAATCGTTCAGTTATAAAAAAAAAGGTGACTCTGGTGATAACTATGTTTAAAAAGGCGTAAATGGTGAAGAAGGCCTCTTCAATCTAATCAATCTCTTCTAATACTGTAAATATTTTACAAGAGTGTTGTTTAGGGTTTTTAGACTCAAGTCAATTTGTGAAAAACTGATTTCTGCTGTGCGGTTGTATATGATTCCAAACTTAAAACTAAAAATCATGGCCTAATTGTTTTAGTTGAAGTTATCTATGCAGCTGTTATAAAATACTAAAAGTCGAACTCATGTTTTACGATGTTCACTTCAATTAAAATGCTCGAAAGAAAGTTTTATCTAGGTTGGATCTTCAACAGACATTCTATTCAAAAACACCCAAAACTAATAGCGTATTTTATTACTTTGCTAAAGTTAGTGTGAAATGGATGCTGGCTTTGAAAGATCGAGCAAGAATGTTTCAGAGAGTGCTCATTCAGATTTCAAAACCATTTGGAGCAGTTACAAATTTAAGAGTGACCATTAATGATATAAAAAACTTGTTTACAGTTAGTGAATTATGTTAGTTGGTAGTAAATTTTATGCCCCTAAGATAATAAGTTATAGCTAAAACATTTGGCTATAACTTAATACTTATTATTTGGCATTGATTATAAATGATAATAAATTATTATTTCGCAGCCATTTTGAATTTTGTCAATATTTCACGAAGAGAAATGAGGATTTTTTTAAAATTAGACTTATTTCAAGAGAACTGCGATGTGCAGCGATATTATTTCACAAAGTTGAACATACATGTATGAATATTTTAACATGTATGTTTTTTAGAAACATAATTATCAGGCAAAGGAAAGTGTCTAATTTATGATACATTTATCATATTTGTCAGACAAATTTTATTTTGTATACACATTTCCGTAAATAAAACCCCTATAAAAATCATAATTTTAATTGCGGTAAGTGTGGCCAAACATTCTATACGATATATTTTTGTTTTGAAAAGTTATCCTTCTAATTTTTCGCTCCGAAAAGCAAGATATCCGGCCGTGTAATTATAGTAGGGCATGTGCACATAAAAAGTTTTTTTTAGCTCTAAATATATAGCTCCTAGAAAATTAGCGCTACAATTTCCCCAATCTCACACTTTCTTTTTTTTCAAGTTATGATAGATATGTATGTCAAATTACAGCATAATAATTAACACTAATATATAATGTAATCTGTTAAACCAATAAAAAAATTGCACAAGTAATAATTAAGCAAAGTAGCATTTAACGAAACCGGAAAACCTATTTATTTGTATTAAGTGTTTTAAGACTGAATGGTTTTAAATACATAACTAACTATACATAAAAATCACATGTTGATATTAACTACTTTTTTGTTCATTTTCTTTTTCAAATTTTTATTTGGTGTTTATCTTTTTCATAAAGTAAAACTTCATTATTCATTTTTAAAGTATGCCCTTCTGATGATGATGGTACTGTAAATTATAATAAGAAGTTGTACACCTTATTGTGGTCGATAAATCAATCGTACGATAATCTTTTTATTGATTGGTCCGATTATGATGGATGTGAAAACGTTTCAGTAACACTTAAATTATCAACTGACTTTCCTCAAATTTTGGTGCCAATATATTCAAACACATACTTAAACTGTATAACAAATGATACATCTTACGAAATAAGATCATCATTTATTGTTGGAATTTTGCAAGTAACGATTGGCTCTTGTTCATTGCTTCCTATTTACTTGTTTAACCAAGGTTAGCTTTTAGTTTTTTATTGAGATTTAATGTAAATTACATCATACAGGAGGCAGTCTTAATGTTTTTTCTAAGACTTACTGTATTTAATTTTTTTCATGGAATTTATTTCGCTGATAAAGACAAAGTTTAAATGTCTTTATCAACGATACCACTGACTTCTATAAAGTTAATTTTAAATAGAGCATGTTTTATATACCTGAATTAGAAAAAACATTTTCGCTTTAATTAAAACTAAAAAAAGTTCTCAAACCTTTATTTCTGATTAATTGCTTATAATTATTTGTTTCTACAAAGATTTGTTTTGCTCTTCATATTATTTTTTTTTTTTTTAAAGAAAAAAAATAGGAAAAAAGTCAGGCAGTAAAAACTTAAAACGGAAAAAGGCTTAAAGAAAATCATTTGACGAAAAGCAAACAACTGTTCCTTTTCAAATAATTAAAATATTCTTTTAATTATCCCTTAAAAAAGTGATCTAAAATATTACCAACTCAAATGCTGCAAAAACTAATTGCATTTTTTCAAGAACAACCACAACCTGTGAATGTCTAATCTGCAGAATTGCAAAGGTTAAGAAAAACCATTCTCATCCTCTTGCTGCAAATTCCCCACTAGAGAACTTTCCAAAATAAAGAATTGTCGAGAAATGGTATGTTTCCGCAGTTTATCATTAAACTTGTTTAAAATATTTCTTATACAAAATTATTCGTCGGAAAAGAAAGAAAAAATTCTAATTAATGCGCATATTTAATTTGAAATCACATTCAAGAAATTTAATTGGTTTTGCTTTTTAGAAATTTGTTGGATTATTTTGTGACAAAAGAGATGTTTTATGACAATATCAAGTGTGACTAGAATACAAAAAGTTTATTTGTGAAAACAATGTTTATAACAAACATTTACCAAATATAAGTATCAGAACGGAAGACTTTACCACTAATTTTTCTAAAAAAAACTTGGAGCCCACATTTAAAGACATATATTATCATAAATTTTTAGATCAATTACTACTGTGTATTTTAATTTATCCAAGCCTAGAATTTTCATGAGCAGAGAAATATTGCAAAAGATTCAAGAAGAGTAGGGACAATTGATAGCAAAAATGAAGCGATTCTAACTTCTGCTACTTGGTTTGTTGCAAGAAATAATTATTTCTTTTGCATCATTTAAAAATCTAAAAAACTCTTCAATATTTTTATACTTAATAATGTGAAAATGTTACTTCGTTATTTAATATCTACTTTTAATGAACAAAGATGTTCTTCCCATATTTAAGATGAAAAAATATCCATGTGAAATGTCTTCGCTTGTTCTTCCCCGTTATTTAAAGGCCTTCTCCTCGAAATTTGCTTATCTTATTCCTCGAGTGTAAATTTGTAAAAATGGAGTTTTTTCAAAAACTAATCGCGTTGTTATTTTGAAGATATTTTCTGATTTTACCTTTACCCTGTGAAACAATCTTGTGAAGAAGCTAACAATGTGTTTTATAACAAGGACAAATGACATATGATGAAATAGCTCATTATGAAAATGATTTAATTGCTGCCCTTATAAGGTAACCACCACCCAACAAGCCGTCTTAAAAACAAATTGAAGACGTCTTGAAATTGGTCTTAAAGATGTCTTAAACTGGTCTCAAATTAAACACAGTAAGTCTTCTTATTTAAAACGTCTTAAAGTTGTCTTATTTAACACGTATTAAAGACGGCTTTAACTGGTCTCAAATGAAACACAGTAAGTCGTCTTATTTAAAGCGTCTTAAAGTTGCCTTACTTAAGCCGTCTTAAATTTGTCTTAAACTGGTCTCAAATGAAACACAGTAAGTCGTCTTAACTAAAACGTCTTAATATTATCTTATTTAACACGTATTAATGACGGCTTAAAAAGTCGTGTGTGTATATATATATATATATATATATATATATATATATATATATATATATATATATATATATATATATATATATATATATATATTACCTTTCAGTCTCCTGCCAACATAAATATATATATTTATATTGTATTAGGAGACTGGAAGGTGGTGACAGAAAATAGAAAGGTGTGAATATATAAACTATCCAAATGCAATAACTGAAAATAGAGACATGATTTACTATAGAAAAATACTTCACAGCATCCACAAAAAAAGAGTACATGATTGTAAAATTTTATTAATATTTTCGTGATGCTGGTACGTTTTTTAACACACCTTGAATAAATTTACGGACTGTCTTCTCCGAATCCTTTGGATATGTCTTTCGGACAGCCGCTAAAAAGAGAAAATTAATGAAGCAGTAATAGGTCAAGAATATCATTGTTTTTTTGTAAAGCAGCGTTAGAAGACACTTACCAATTATACATTTATAGTATAAAGGTGGGTTTCTTTAAAGTTTCTCTATCCGCCTCTCTGTCGATCCATGTTGAAATTTATCATAAGCGAACAATTTAATTTCTAAATTCGATTAGTTTCTCAGAAATTTCTAAAATATGTGCTTATATTAACCTAGCCATAGGCCCTTTACGGAAGTAGTTCAAAATTCCTTTGAATTATTAGTTGGTCTTTTGCATATAGTCAAAGCAGAAATCCGGAAACATATGTAATACCAGTAGCTATAAGAGGAGACTATATCTTTGATGTTACTTATACGACTGGCAACTAAAATCGTAATCTGTCCGCTTGCGAAATTCTTATTCTTCATTAAACTATTTTAAACATCATTACTACTCTTCCTTCCCAAGAGCCTTTGATAATGCACCCTTTAACAAGAATAATATCCAGTATAAACAACAGTCCATTTTAAAAATGATTTTGCTGGAGCATCACAGAGAAAAGTTCTAACTTTAACAGTGTGTTCAACTGATTTTATTGTCAGACCGAATAACTTTAAACCACACAATTCTTGTCATTCTTCCGTAAATGGATATAAAGACGTAATTAAAAAGGCAATTAAGGAAGGAATTAAAGCATGGACGTATAAGAGTGGACGTGCAACTTATTACAGTTTAACTTTTTGTATTAACTTAAATTTTTATAGCATTTTTTTAATAAGACTGTTCATGATAAAGTAACTACTTCATGTTTTGACAAATTACTAAACAAATTACACCAAGATAAAGAAAATTAGTTGTCCGCACGAACAGGTTTTATCATTTTTTCAAGATAAACATTTGTAAACTTGAAAACTTTTTTCGTGTAAACAAAGTCTGTAAATGATAAAATAGGCCTGTAAGGATAAATTTAAAATGACTAAAAAAAGTTTAGCTAAATATAAAAAAGCTTAAATATACTTTTTTATCAAGATCTGATTTCATTCAATTCTTTCGTCCTTCATTCGCCAGCTTAGTCCTTCATTCATCAAGCTATTTTATAATTCATTTGATAATGCGAAACCTTTTCAAAAATTATTTAAATTTATAATTATCTTACAAAATGCGGCAGATATTTCATGTTTTCGTTTTTCATATTTCATATATTTTTTCATTTATCATAAAAAGCACATAACAACCCATTAGTTTTTGTTAAATAAAATTAAGGTTATATATAGCTGGTAAATCGTATTATGTTAATATTAAATTCTTAGTTCTTCTTGCGGTTTGCCTTATATTGGCTTTGCTAAATTCTTTAAAACTGTGACAAATTATTTTTGCTTTCTTGTATTCATTTTATGTGTAAGTTATTTAACCATAACTGTATATATTTCTGTTGTTAAACATATATATATATATATATATATATATATATATATTACACACGTCTTTTTAGGCCGTCATTAATAGGTGTTAAATATGACAACTTTAAGACGTTTTAAATAAGACGACTAACAGTGTTTCATTTGAGACCAGTTTAAGACATCTTTAATATCAATTTCAAGTCGTCTTAAATTTGTCTTTAAGACGATTTGTTGATGGGTGGGAAACGTCCATGATTAAAGACATCTTAAACTGGTTATACCGAAAGACGTCTTGTTAAGATGTCTTACGAACGTCTTAAACTGGCTGTACCGATAGACGTCTTGTTAAGATAAGTTAAAGACGCCTTAAACTGGTTATTCTGAAAGACATCTTAAACTGGTTATACTAAAAGACGTCATAAACTGGTGGTTGCAACAGACGTCTTGTTAAGATGTGTTAAAGACGTCTTAAAATGGTTATTCCAAAAGACGTCTTGTTAAGATATCTTACGGACATCTTAAACTGGTTGTTCCGACAGACGTCTTGTTTAGATGTCTTACGGAGGTCTTAAACTGGTTATTTTGTAAGACATCTTGTTAAGATGTCTTGCGGACGTCTTAAACTGGTTATTCTGTAAGACGTCTTGTTAAGATGTCTTGCGGACGTCTTAAACTGGTTGTCGGAAGACGTCTTAATGAGGTGTGGAAAAGCCGTCATAAACACGTCTTTAACAAGTTGCAGACGTCTAGACGAGTTAAAGATAAGTTACATACGTCTTAAAGTCGTCTCATGTTGGGTGGGCAGCATATTATATAAAGATGTGTGAAAAGAACATATACTTGATGTTTTATTATCAATTCGGTTTTTCATCTAATTACGATATCTGATTAAACTTTAAAAATGATATTTCACTATTTTGTTTAAATATCAGCAATGACTCTTTTTAAGATACATTTAAAAATTATAAGTGTTTTAAATAAATCATGTTTATTAAAGAAACTGGTATTATAATAAGTGGGGTAGGGAGTATATTTCTCTAGGGTAGGTTGTGTTCTCAGACAATTTTAGGCACTTTCGGATATATTTAGGACAATAAATGATTTTCATTTTACAAGTTTTTTTGTTCTATTTATTAAATGCGTAAAAAAGAAATAATAACGTGAAAATCTCACAGGAGATGATTGCATGTCTTCAGTCATTATTATACCTTGTTGAAAACTATATGGAAAAAAAAACCGGCTTGATAGTATTGATTCATATATGTAAGTAGACTGCTTTAAATTCTTCTTTATTTTGAAGGTGTTCAATAAATCTTGAATTTGTGTATTAAACTTTAATGACAAGATATCTGCTAAAACTAATTGTGGTCTCTGCGTCAGCTTTTCATGAGCATCTGTTCGAGAAATTGAATTAGTTATTGTAATCAGTTATTCTCATAACAGTATTTAGGATTTGTAGATCTTAAGGCTAAACCTGACGTGCGAGCCTTACCAGCAGTTTTGGGGAATATTCTTATTAAAACGGGGCCTGGGGAAATTTTTTCAAATTGATTAAAATTAATTAACAAAGCTTGATTCATGAAGTTTAGTGGATAATATAAGTATATTATTGATTTATTGGCAAAAGAAATGAATGATGAGATAAGAATCTAAATTGATTTTAAGAGATAAAATGATAATATAAAATTTGAAAAAAATAATTTTGAAAACGGAATATTTTAAATAAACTTGTAAGACAAATACTAGATGAAAAAAAAATTGGATATAATCAATTCAGTTTTTATCTATATTACAGACGTAAGATGAGAGTGGTTACATAATAATTTGAAAATACGGGTACAATAAAAAAAATTAATTTTGAAATCACTTATTTCAAAATTTAATTGTTCAAATCATTTTTTGTGTGGATATGTGGTAATTTTAAATAACTTATTTTTTGTGTGCATATGTGGTAACGTTAAATAACCTGGTACATATTGAGTTACAAACATTTTTATATAATGAAATTTCTATATAATAATTTTTTTTTTATTAATTTATCTTTTAATATTTAGGAACATACTGTGAAAAAGGAATATACGATTTACTAATCTTTATTGCCAACCCAGAAGATGAGGTAAATTATTGAGCATTTAAAAAGTATGACCAGGACTTTGAAGAAAAAAGTTAATTACAACAGAATCTTAATTCTGTAACCCCAGATCAAATGAATTTCTTGATATAGCAAACTAAACTCTATTTCCCCTCATTTTTCTCTAACTTAACTGCCAAAAAAATAATATTTTTGTGAAAATTAACTTGGTTTAGGCATTTTAAATTTTTAATGAAATTAAATTTTTATGTCTGAATATATATTAGAGTTTATGTTTTCATTTGTTTCTGTAGTATTATAAAAAAAATATGCCCTTTTTTCGTTTTCATTTGCTGTTGGCAGAAAAATCGGATGGTTGATAAATGGAATGTCTCTCATATCCCTTCAGGATTCTTTTTATGAAGAATCAACTTTTATTTACATTAAAAAATTTTTTTTTTGAATCCCCATGGTTTTGCAAATAATACTAAACTAGCAAAAAGCAACCCGTAATTCGGGTTATGGTCGGTCTGTTAAATTAAAATAAAAAGTATGCGGAGGTAAAATAATGTACCAATTATTTGACGTTATTTGAGTAATTTACAACTGACACACGTAGGAGCATTTGACGATTTTAGCTGGCCAAAATTGGAATTATTAAAAGTGGCCGTACCCACTTAATTACCTACCCTTATTATCTCTCGATAATGGTCGCTTAATGAGCAGTTAATGGTTTGGTTATAAAAGTAGTAATTGGAACTACACAGTCTAGTTAAATATCCGATCTATGACTGCGTGGTTCATTTTATTTACGAGCGATTTTAGTGGTGTTTATTGAAGCTGTGTACAAGTGTTTACAATAGAAGTTTTACAGTGTTATATCATGGATTAATCTATGACAGGTATGTACATTATTTACTCTTACTACCGTTTTGAAATATTAGTTACTACAAAAATTATGTACCATGAAACTTAGCATTTTTTTAACGAATTTTAAAAAAAATTTTGACTTTAAAAGTGAAAAAGTTGTAGTGAGCATTGAAACCCTCTTAGTTTTTTTCGTTTTTCTATGAGTTTATACCACTAGCTATTTAAAAATCTTAATTTCAACTGCCTGTTGATGCCATCTAAATTTTAATCATGTTCTAAGCACATCAAGGTCCAAGATGAATTTTTCAACTTATTTTTTTTTCTAGATGGGTCATCAGGAATGCAAATAATCTCTCGTTTGGATTTCTACAACAGTATTCAGCAGCAGGAGGCTCCAAATTTCAATGAAAAAATGGACTTAGCTGATCAAAATTTGTTATCAAGAAATCAATATACCGAAGAACTAAAAACAGTATACAAGCGTCAAATGTCGAGGTTGAAAGCTATTTTTAGAAAAATGTGGTCGTCTTCATCCAGAACTCATGAAATATTTAATAAGAAGCATGGCCCTTGGCTGCAAGGGAGTTTCCAAATACCGGGTACCCCATCCACTCAATCATCAGCAGGACGACCAAGAAAAAGTTTTGTCGATTCTAGTGAACGTTCAAAGAGGAGAAAAACAGAACAGCTCAGGAAAGATGTGGAACCAGAAGCTGTTGTTTTTGCAGCTGAAACTTGTTTGACAACAAGTGGCAAAAGAAGTGCTGCAACCGTCCTCAAAGATCTTAAAACATCTCCCAAACGAGCGGGAAAGTATAAAAAAGTCTATCGCAGCAGTCTTGAACCAACAAAAAAATCATTGACACCGTTAGAGGCTCTTTTAATATTTACTGACGCAGGCCTAACAAAATCTCAATATGAAATCGTACGTACAAGTGACAAGAAGCAATGGCCCTGCTACAGTATTTTGGTCGAAGAAAAAAAAAACATACTATCCTGATCCTGATTCGTTCACAGTCACAGAAAGTTTAGCTGAAGTAGACTTACAAAGTCTGTTAAACCATACTGCCGAAAGATTGGTGTTGTATTTAGAAGAAGTTATCAAGACTCTAACGGAAAGGGGGCGTAAACATATGAAATTATCTACGAAATGGGGTTGTGATGGCTCCCAGCAGACACAGTTTAATCAAAAATTTGAGGATGACTCTAATTCTGATGCCAGTATATTTCAATGCTCAATGGTTCCATTACAGCTAACTTGTGGAGTAAATAAAAAGGTTATCTGGCAAAACCCTACACCATCGTCTCCAAGGTTTTGCAGGCCAATTCGAATTAGGTTCATAAAAGAAACTGCTGATGTAATAGCTGAAGAAATTGCTTACATGGAAAACAAAATTGCAGGCTTGAAACCAACTCAACTTCAAGACATAGCAGTAGATCATGTGATGATGTTAACTATGAATGACGGAAAAGTCTGTAACGCAGCAACCACCACTAAATCGACCATGCGATGTTATATTTGTGCAACATCAAGACAATTTAATGATTTGGACAGAACATGTGTTGAAAATCAAAGCAGCTACAAATTTGGACTATCCATTCTGCATGCTAGAATACGGTGTTTTGAAAGTCTCCTTCACCTATCATATAAATTGCCTGTAAGAAAATGGCAGAAAAGGCTGAATGAAGATGAGAAGAGACTCATCTCAGATAGGAAAAAGAAAATCCAAGATGAATTCAAGAGCAAAATGGGCATTCTCGTCGACATACCTAAGGTTGGATTTGGGAATACCAATAACGGCAACACAAGCAGGAGATTCTTCAACGACCCGGAAACATCTGCAGATATCACTGGAGTAGACTTCCGTTTAATTTCCAGAATGAAAATTATCCTAGAAGTAACTTCCAGTGGCCACAAGATTGATGTAGAAAAGTTCAGACAGTATACTTTGGATACTGCGAAGCTTTATGTTGAACTATACCCCTGGTGCCTAATGACTCCAACTCTGCATAAAGTTTTAGTACATGGTCCTGATATAGTGGAGAATGCGCTTTTGCCAATTGGACAATTGTCGGAAGAGGCTGCCGAAGCCAGAAACAAACATTTCCGGGAGTACAGACTTAGCTATGCTAGAAAATTTTCTAGAAAAGATTGTAACCAAGATATCATCAATAGGTTATTGTTAACATTCGACCCTCTGTTGTCCAGCATTGGGAAAAAGAAACACAAACTTACAAAGCCTTTTTCAAAGGAAGCTGTGGAATTGCTTCTTCCTGGAGAAGTCCAAGATTCCGACACTGAAAACAACGAAAATGAAGAATATTCTGACAATGACGAAGTGGAATCTAATTAAATATCAAAATATAGTATGTTATTTACCATAATAAAGTTTGAAAAATAATATATCTTTTATTTCCTCAAATCCTATTGAATAGAATAAAATGTAATCCCTAAAGTACCCATCTTTCCCCTATATTGAACGCCACTGGCTTGGATTTGTACAAAAAACATTTAATTTACAATTTCTTGTCATATGGTAAAGTTTTCAGCTGTTAAAATGAGATAAATAATTTTGGCCAGCTAAAATTGTCAAATACTCCTACCCGTGACATAGGTCATATCATTGTAAGGCAGAACCATTTTCCTCGATATTACTAAGTTCAAAACAATACGTTTTTAGTTACTGACACTAAATAATAACACTTCATCATGCTTTAAATTGACGAAAAAGTAAGGCTAAATTCTTATATTTGTTATAACATGAACTTTAATAAGATTTATATAAAGCTAACGTATATTATACATGAGTTATTAATTTTTTGGTATCCCCTTGATATGTTTCTTTACAAAAGGAAATTGTCTTTAAAACGGTAAATGCACACAACTAAATAAACTTATTAAAAATAACTGACCATTTGACCATCACTATATATGGCACTAATCTGACCATTTTTATATCTGCCCTCTTTGTTTCAATAGTTTTTAGTAAAGGACCTCCCTTCCCCGCTTTTGCCTTAATGGTGGTCAGGAGAATAGAGTTATTTTTATTAAGAGTAATCAAGTTTTTGATGAAGACCTTTTACCAGAATAATAAAATGTAAAACAATGATTTACATGTATAATAATTTTTTCTTTCCTCAAAAGTGTAGCAAATGCAAACTAAGCTAATTAATTACTTAAACACCTTATAAAATTTAAGTAACTCGATATTTGACAAATGCGCAAAACTACAATATTCTTCCCCCGTTTAAAAAGATCCCCTAAGTTATGTACAACAAATTATTAGACATAAAAAAGAGAAAATTAAAAAAAGAATTTAACTAATTGCATATATTTATATCATTTTAACTGACAAAAATTTACAATAAAAGGTAATCAGATTTCTTTTTATAAATCGTATAAATGCGTCAATCGTAAATCCTAAAGAAAAAAAAAAAAAAAAGGAATTATGATACTATAATTACAACAATAAAAAAAAACAAAAATAAAACACCACATAAAAACTGAAAATCAATTTACCTATTTATAGAATTACCTATTTTGACATGACAGTTAATATAAATATTCATCGAAAATGTAACTATAAAATCTATTTCGAAGTACAAAAGGATTAATAATGCTATAAAAAAAAAAAAAAAAAAAAAAAATCAAATTAAGATATAAATTGCATTTTTAGCATGTTGTCTTGGCTTTTAGTGAATAAAAAAAAGCAGTAAGTTCCAATAATGAAACTACCTATTATTCATCTTTAACAATAATCACCAACATGAAGGTGTCTATTGTTAAAAAAAGAATATCAACACAAAACATCACAACAATAACACATCACAATAGAATATTTACACCCTTGATCCTAAAATCCAGCGAAAATAACAAACCAAATTAAAATATGAAAGGCAAAATTAGAAAACCAATTTAAAGTTAACTATATTTATCTTTTTACTAAACATATAAATACATAAAAGTATATTTGTTTTTATGTTCAATATTAGTTATTCAATTACTTCAAATTTCGGACATTAAAACACCCTAGATTTAAAGATCAAGGTTGCATACTCTCTCATACACATTACGCTAAACATTAACAGACATTATTATGTGTTTCCAGAATAATTAAAAAAGGCTAGACAACACAACCTAGCTCTAAAGCAGTAACACCGCCTGGCACTAAATGCTGTCAAGTCACACCTCTATAAGTACATCGCTTGGCTGGCAAGGTTATCAATCTTGCCAGCCAAGCGATGTACTTATAGAGGTGTGACTTAAAATCTAAAGACCATAAATTAAGAACATTAGAAAATGTAACATTATTTGTGTAACACTTTTCACCTTCCATACCTTGAATGAGATGTTTATCAATTTTGAAAAACAAAATGTTAAATGCTCTAGTTCTTGAACATGCAAAACATAGTTGACCATGAGAGAAACACAGTTTTTTGAGACATAACCCAACTCTATCAAATGTTTGACCTTGACTTTTATTAATTGTCATTGAATAAGCCTATCTGACAGGAAACTGACAGCGTTTAAGAACAAAAGGTAAATTAGAATCTGGTGGAGCCAACTGAATTCGAGGAACAAAAACCTGTTTACCACCAGAAACACCTGTCAAAACCACTGCATCAATATAATTATTTTGAAGACCACAAACTTTCCTTCAAGTACCATTGCATAACCCAGCTTTGAGTTCTAAATTTCTAAGTAGCATAATTACACAACCAATTTTCAACTTTAAACAATGAGGTGGCATACCTAAAGGAGTTAAGCTGTTCAAAAACTCATCAGGAAAGTTATTTCTTTCATTAAGGTCATCAGTATCAATTTGATCAGCACTTAGATAAATTTTGACCTCACCCCGCAGACATTCAAGCACTTCTTCATTGATTGATAATGAATCAACATTAGTTGGTGTTAAAATCACACATTTAGAATAATCATTTTGATCAGGATCTCCAAAAATCTTTTCAACAATCAATTCATTTTCTCTAATAATGTACTGATTTGGTATTTTAATGCATCCTTTAAAAGGATTCTCCTCTTTGACAGGTATTGCTCCATTCCCAAGTTTTATTAGCCATTGGGAAAATTCACCTTCCCCATCTTGTTTTCTCATATTTTCAGTTTATGCAAACTTCTGCACCCATTGCCAATGCAAAGAACATTTTATACACGATTCTACTATCTCAGCTGGTTGTCCTCTTTTCACAACATGCAGAATTTGCCTAAAGTCACTACCAAAAAGAATGATTTTTCCTCTGAACGAAAAGTTGTTGTTGCAAATATCTTTTAACAACCTATCAATTGCATTTAAGGCATGTTTAGGTATAATGGATGTTTAATCAAGCAAAAAAAAACTAACTTGTCTTAAAAAATGCCAGTGAAAAGAGTTAGGAGTTACATTCCATGTGCTATTATCCAATATTGGAACAGGAAGTTTGAATAAGCCATGCAATGTAGATCCATTTGTAAGAAGAGTTGCTGCTACGCCACTCCATGCAGCTGTAGCAGATTTAAAGCCCCTACGTAAGGTTTCAGCAATCAAATAATTATAAGTAAAGGTTTTTCCACTACCAGTTGGTCCTTCCATGAAAAAAATCTAGAATGTTGGTTTTTTACACTTGGTTGCTTATTCAGTGCAGCAAGGATAGAATTACATACATTTAATTGATTGACATTAAGCAACAGCCTCATTCGATTGGCTTTGTCAATAGATTGTTGAACATTTTCATCAAAATTTTCTAGATTTAAGCCTATAAACTCATCAATAACAGGCAGATTGTAATCAGCCAGCGTTTCACCACTTTGATTAATAATCTTTTTAACTTGATGAAGAGTAGCTTGTTCAGCTATTAGAAGTGGGACTGAGCAGTGAATGAAATCTGCCATCATAAAAGCTTTGTATGTATTCCAGAGATGTAAAGGATTATCAGGTTCACAAAAAGTCAAAATAATTGAAAACAACTGTTTAATTTGCTTTGGCATACATGTAGAAACCACCTCAGAAAAAGTATTCTGCCATTCAGTGTCATCTTGCAACAAACCTTTCAAAACACATTCTTCACGAAACATTTCAAGGACAATACCATTAACAGTATGCACATCCTCCCAAGATGTTGCTCCTTTTGCTTGCAAAAGTAAGTCTAAAAAAAAAATTCTCCAGTTGGATTAACTTTATACATTCTTACTATCACCTTATCACCACCCCTTTGTCTAACCTTCCATTTACAATGTTTATCATTAAATATAAAGTGATAAGGAATGTCTAAATACGAATAGCAATGTGCTCTTTCATTTTCAATATTCAACTTAAACCATGCCGTTAGGTGCGTATCACGTTGAGCTGCACAATCTAAAACCATCTGTTCTGCTCCTTCTTTAAAATACACTAAATTGTTCTGCTCCTTCTCTAAAACACACTAATTGATTTTCAGGTAGATGTTTACCAAGTCACAGCACTTTGAAAACACAGAAACAACATAATATAAACATATGTACCAACTATAAACACAATAAATTGTTTAAATATGTATATAATACCCCATATGTATATGTATATAATTTCCGTTCACACTGCTTTTTAAAACCTTGTTTCAAATAAATGAGTTCATAGGCGTAGAACGCGCAGGGGCTTGGGGGCTCGAGCCCCATCCGGAAATTTGTCGCTGGGGCTTTGCCCCACCCGGGAAAACTCACCGAGTTTTAAAAAATATTTAAAAAATAAACCTGCATCAAAGCTACCCAAATGAAAATGCCTTTACCTCGTAGTTCAAGAGAAAAAGATTCGTACGAAGCTTTTATTTTAAACGGATTTTCTAATTGGAAGAAAGCGTTACAAATTTTTGGTTCTCACGAGCGATCTGCACTCCATAGGGCGTCTGTTAGTATGATCATCTAAGTAACACTGGAATTGACCGTTATCCAACAGCTTAATTATCACCAAAATAAAAAAATAATGGATAATTGTACGGCTTTATCAAAAATATTTACAACACTTCTTTATTTGGTAATTCCTCAATTTTGTTTAAGAATTTATTTACTGGATAACTAAATGTTTCTTCTTAATGTGTTAGGGAACGCAAGGCCTTGCCATTCGTGGAAAGGTTGAAAATAATTCAAACTTTCGCATGCTACTCAAACTACGAGCAGACGATTCTCTGGAACTGAAGAAATGGTTGAATCGTCCTGAAAAGCAAAAGTGGCTCTCTCCTGAAATTGAAAACAAAATCCTACAAGACTTTGCTCATGCAAAGCTTCGTAAGTATGCGAAAGTATAAGGGAATCACAATTCTGTAGTTCGATGGCCGATGAAACAATGGATATGTCCGCGAAAGAACAAGTTTCGATCTGCATTCGGCGTGTTAATAAAAAGTTTAAAATTGAGGAGCTTTTTATGGGATTTTACCAAACCGGGAACATCAAGAGCGTAACTTTGTTAAACTGTTTGATGGACGCTTTGTGTCAATTTAGCCTGTTGATTCAAAATTTTCGGGGCCAATTTATTTTAAGCAAATTATAATGTTAAACGTTGATTAAAAATCATTTTAGGCATGCAGCTTATTTTTTGCAAAGCAAGAAATACCATTAACACGCGCAAGGAGGTGTTAAAAGAAGCCCGGGGTGATACTCGCTTCAAAGTCTTATGGGATGCAGCCGTAGTAGCAGCAAAATGCAGTTTACTTGACAAACCAGAGATGCCACGGAAACGTAAAATTACATCAAAATTTACTGAAAGTGGAGTTCCATACTTTGATACGACTCCAGAGGACCACCACCGCCAGCTTTTCTATGCATCTCTGGATTGTGTATTAGCGGAACTTGCGACCCGTTTCGAACCGACTGAGACCACTAAGCATTTAGCAAATGTAGAAATATTTCTCATTGATCAGCGCTTGGAATTTGGATTCGTTGAGGCTTTTTACAAAGATAACTTTGAGGATTATAGAAGGTTACAACTCCATCGCGACATATTTTTGGATCACGCAAAATTCAAGAATATTCAACTAATTGATTTTGAATCAGTTTTGAATGAGCTTGTAGACCATGATGGTGTTCTTTTTCAATTAAATCCACTGATTCCCGAGTTTGGGAGGCTGGTAAAAATTTTACTATGTATGCCTGTCACCTCATGTACGTGCGAGCGCTCTTTTTCTTGTCTTCGTAGGCTAAAGACTTATTTGCGTTCTACAATGTTTCATGAGTGATTGAATTATCTCGTTATTTTAAATTGCCATCGCGATATTGCCTACACTCTTGATCATTTGATCGATGAGTTTATAATGCGTGCCTCCATACGCATGAACATATTTTATTTGAGAAAATTGATTACATTTTATGCCCATTGAAACAACTTCTTATTTCTTATTATAGATTTTCAACTCCTACAAAATAGTTCATGCCCCATCCGGGGAAACTAAAACTCTACACCTATGAATGAGTTTAAAAAAACGGTAGCTAAATAAAACACCGTTTTAAAAGCGAGTGTTATTAAAACTCGGTTTTGTTGGTGTGAATGGGTTATAAGGTTAAATATAGACCTTATATACATAATTAAACACAATTTTAAAACACATTTTTCTCATTTATATGGTTTGACCTTAAAATCTTCTATGCTTGCCTCGTGACATAAAATTTTATTCTGCAAAATACTTTTTAATTCACTAACAACAGGTTAAATTTATAATTAATTTTCTGTTTCAAATGGTTAGTAATCTGATCAGTGCGAGCTGAATAAGTAGGGTAACAGCATAGCATTGAATCACAATCAAATTTATTAAATAAAGTTTGAAGCATAGCTTTGAATGTAAGAAAATTAACACAGCAATTACCAATGACATAACGAGGAATGTAACTTCGCATGCGTAAATTAATGTTAATTATTTTCTAGAAAGTTATCATTTATAGTATATTATTAAATTAATTAAGGAATGGCAGAAGCATTCACACACAAAAGAAGAGGGTTGGCAATTATTTAGGAAAGGGAGCAAGGAGGAAATTCATATTGACAGGAACTGGCGCCTTTGTAGATCCCCAATCTGAATCTTTAATTTTACAAAAGACTTCCAATTTAAGTATTGACTAAATAGCAATTTTGGCGCTTTTTACAAAGCATTTTACTTTATAACTTTTAATTTTTAATTAAACTAAATTTTTATAAGAAATAAATGAAGCATTCTATTAAAAAGGTTTATTAATTCTTCCATACCTTGTGTTAAATCAGAAGAAAGAAAAAAATTAGATCAGTGTTGAAAAAATATTGCTTTTGTTTAATGATTTGGATTACCAAAACTCTCAGTTTTTAACTCTAACTATAAATTTGATTAGCAAATTTATGAAATGCTTTAACTCACAATCATTATCTTTTTATGATTTAAAAAAATACTACAGACAGATAATGCTTTTTTAAAACAGTCACTGGTATTGAAAATTTAAAACTCAACTATTTCTCTTTGGGAACTCCTGTTAAATTTTATTTGAAACTTTTATGATGATAATATTGCAACAATACCTTTAAAGAAAAACACATTTGTTTTTATTTGTTTCAGGGCTGGCAATATTCAGACAATATTGATGCTCAAAGTTCAAAGTGGAGTTCATCTTCACTCAATCAATATGAAACCATCATTTCCAATATAGAGATTAAGTCATCTCATTATAGCTTGACTAAATTTAAAAGTTTTTGTTTTCATTTATACAAAGACCATTGGAGATTTAGTAATGATAATAATGATTGGTTTTTTGTTTTACCTAACTTGATTCAAAACTTGCATTATCTGTTTTCATTATCTAAAGTCCAATTAGATAGTATGAAGTATGACAACCATATAACGGGTAAATATTTGATTTGATTCATTTATAGTGATGATGATGATGATGATGATGATGATGATGATGATGATGATGATGATGATGATGATGATGATGATGATGATGATGATGATGATGATGATGATGATGATGATGATGATGATGATGATGATGATGATGATGATGATGATGATGATGATGATGATGATGATGATGATGATGATGATGATGATGATGATGTTAATAGGGTTGATTATCATTTTAGAGCAGCATTTTTTTTTCAGGTAGTCAATCTTTTGTATCAAGTGGTTTTCGTTTAAAAGGTAAAATTTTTTATTCTTCATTTTATGTTTGATATCAAAAAAACTTTATTGAAAACTTTATGAAATAGGAAAAATGAAGCGCTTCTTGATACTACTTTTTCATTAATTACAATATAAGAAAATTTTATCATATTAAATATAAGTCATGGGTTCCATTATTGATTAGTAATTGAATAATAGATAATATCCATCTTTTATGCTTGCTGTAATAAAAGTTGTTTTACAACGCGACCTTTCCAAGCAAAGTGGGCATTATGTATCCATTGTCTTCAACTGTTTTACAGAGCAAGGCTTTATATATGAGCTAGAGTTTAATTTATATAGACTTAAAAAGGTATTTTTCATTAAGAGCTTCATTGGTGATCCTAGTTACAATAACTTGATTATTTAATACTACCAAAGTTATTTAAGTTATTTTACTGTTGAATAATCAGTCAATTATTAAAACTGTTTTTTTTTTTAATTTTGGCTCAAACACTACATCAAGTATGTAGGGAAACTTGATTCTCTTATTCATATTACTTAACTAACCCTAAAAGCTTATAATTTCATCTTAATAAATCCTTTTTAAAATTCACTTAATATGTTATTCTTTTACTTTACTTTAAATAAGAATGATTTAAATACTTATGTTTCTATATAGTGTAAATTCTCTAATAGTATTTTATAAAAAATTTTATTTTGCTTAAAATAATTTTCTTTAATGCGTGAGTGAAAACTAACACCACTTTTGTCATATAAAGTCGTAAAGCACTTGAGAGCATCTGTTTTAATCATAAAGAATGAAGGATTGCTTTAGATCAAGAACTTTGTAAATCCAACTTTATCGCTGAGATCTGTCAAAAAATAATACTTCTTAATAAAGTTAGTAGCCAGCTTTGTTAGGAGTAATATCAAAAATTTTTTTATACCATTAACATTATCACTTGCATAAACGTCCCAAATAAAAATATGTGAATGCGATTGGACTTCAGTAAACGCGCAAAGGAAAAGAAAAGTTAAGTATTTTCTTTTCCTTTGATTGAGCGTTTTGACTGAAGTCCAATCGCGTTTTTATGAAAAACAACATTCAATGCCGTTTATTGATTTACCATTTTTTCAGCTAAAGGTAATCATGAAGGCAGTAAAGGCAGCAATCTATTGATTAAATTAAGTATGAAAACATTTGAGCAAGAAGAATATTACGAAAATCGTTATCTTTTTTTTTTATTTTTTATTTTCTGATTGTGATTTAAAAAATGCTGTCAATTAATTATGTTTGCTTCAATTTTTTTTTTTTAACATATTCAAATGAATTGTATTAGGTGTCATATTCCGGCTCTAGCTTCCGTTGATATCTTTTCTTGACTGTTCATTCGCGCTTTTCTTTAACAGTTATTTTCTTATTTAAATAAAATGGAATACTATCTTTTTTTCATTTGCTTTTATAAAATCAAAGAGTTCCTAAGTTAGTACAAAAGCTAACTCTCTTGCAAGCAAAACCTAAGAATTTAGACATTTTCCCATTTAAAGTTTTATCTAAACTGAAGTGCATAAAAATCCAAAAAAAAAAAAGGCGCGTTTTTGATAAATACTAATATGAATAACTACATATATAAAGTTTTACTAGAATTCATTTAGTAACTGTTCACTGCTTCTGCATTAAAAGCATCAAAACTGCCTTTTTCCTACACAATACAAGAAAATTCATTGGAGAAAAATTTTATGCTGCAGTTTGCTATAGTTTAATCTCCATATTTGGAACTGGTGAAGTCAGTTCCTTTAAAATGTTAGTAATACTTAAATAGCTATGATCAGCAACAAATTGCGGCCTTTCCAGCAATTTCGTTTGGCCTTAAACCTCTTCTTCTTCTTTTTTTTTTTTTAAGTTTTCACATTTAAATTTTACATAAATAATTGGAATTCAAGTGAGCCCATTTTCTATTCAAAATTGATTGAAAGAGAGTGGATTTAAAGAGTAAAGAGGTAGAATTAGATTAAAAACAACGATTAGAAAAGACTTTTTGAAAACAATACTTTTTGAACTCCATCGTATATCACAAGATTAAACTTTGATTCTTCAGTCCACAAAACGTTCTTCCAGAATGATAACGGCATTTTTACATATTGCTTAGCAAATGTGAGTCTTCGCTCTCGATGGGGTTTTTGAAAGGTATGGTTTCTTTCGTGGAACTTTTGCTTTTGTGAGGAGGGAGAATTAGATTAAAAACAACGACCGGAAAAGACGCACTCAAGATGACTTGTCCACTCTCCATATAAACAAATGATGAAGCAAAAACAATTAAGTTAAAAACAACAACTGGGAAAAGACGTAACCGCGGAGACTTCAACCTGCCATATCAATAAACGATAAAGCGGAAAGAAGAAAAGTTAAAGAAACAACTGGGAAAAGACGTAAACGCGGAGACTCGTAAACGATAAAGCGAAAAGAAAAAAAGTTAAAAATAACGATCGGGAAAAGATTTATACACGATGATTTATCAACCTATCACGTAAGTAAACGATAAAACGGAATGAAGAAAAGTTAAAAACAACTGAGAAAAGACGTAAACACGAAGACTCATCAACCTGCCATATATATAAATGAAAAGGTAAAAAAAACAAGCGAAAACTATACAAACTCAAAAGAAGAGAGTCCAGAGGGTAAGAAGAAGAGTTTTTCTGTACTGATACTGCGAGCTGTTTTGTGGAATTCTAGCATCTTGGTATTCTTGTATGCAATGTCTAGCTAAATTTTCCTTCTTATTGCATATAAAGCAGGTTGGTTTGTTTACTGGAATTTGGTTATGATATTGGAGAGTGTTGCTTGTCTCCAACTTTTAACTTCCTAATCTCCTCTTTGAGCCTTGCAACTTCTCTAGGTGCATTCGAAGCAGATTTATTTAAGCATAGTGGAAATGCGCTAAGATTTTGTCCCATTTGTTAAAGGTTCACTTAAATTGGAGGAAAAACTCTTTAATGTCATCCTCTGATCCTCCGTTAAATTGTGGTAAGTTTAACTTATCAATCGTCGGTCTGAGTGAGCTTGTAAGTTTTTCTAACCAAATGAGCGTGTTTCTCTTATCTTTCAATCTAAGCAGAAAACTTCCGCTTCTTGTTTTGCTGTGGAGTTAAATAACCGTCTGAAAACTTTTTCCATTCTCTTTTCACTTATGATTTTATCGATATACTCATCAAGTCTATCATTGTCTTCATGTCCGAAAGAGTCTCGATCAAAATGTTCTAATGGCAAAATATCATTGTTGGGTGTAAGACAGTTTGGTACACACGGTGTTTTTGAATAAAATAATGGTAGAACATTAGGATTATCATCGGAGTGAGGTGAACCTGAACAACTTGTCATTTTTGACGTTGATAAAGCTGTTTTTAAATGTTTATTAAAAATGTGATTTCACTTGTTTCTTTTTCTTCTTTAAATAAAAATGATTTCTACTAAAATGTTTTCTCTTCAATTCCGTTTCAAAATAATTAATATACTCGTTCGAAAATTATTTGAATTTTAAAAAACTCATTGATTTATGAAGAAATGAGTGAATACATAAATCTCGGTGGGACCCCCAGTGTGAGGGTGGAGTTTTTTTAATGAAATGTATTTCTTTTATGTTTTTCGTTGTGTTTGAGCAAAAGAGTAAAGGGAGGTTTGGGTTTTAAAGTTGTGTAAAAAGGTTTATGGAGGTTGGGAGCAAGGCTGATGGCATTTTCTCTCAAATATTTTGATGCTTTTGAACGTACGTATAAATTGTAAGGTGACTTTGGCAAACTAAGACTCTTTTGTTCTTGAATAAAATCTGCTTCAATTGCAATTACGGTTTTATTTGATGACCTAAAGTTAGTTACATTGTAACTTAAAAACTGTTGTTTCTTTTTTTCCCAATGCCTCGGATCTCTATTCTATTGGAACACAATAAATCCATTATTTTCAGCTGTAGTACTACATGCATTCACTTTTTCTTTCTCTTCATTCCAGAATTATTATAGAATGTTTTATGTTGTAAAGAAGTTAAGTGTTTTCTAATCTGAGAAAGCTTAGACCAATTGTTACAACTTTTTAAACAATTTGAAAGCTTCTTTCATTGTTTCACTCTTAGAACTATGAGTTTTTCTGTCGAAAGTTGACTGGTATATCTGACAATCTTACGGTCTTTACATCACCTTTAGACACTTTGGCAGACTTTCTAATGAAATGGTAGGATTCCACTCAACATGCTTCTTAAGCTGTTCTTTTTAATGCTTTTATTCATCTGAGCCCTTTCAGCACTGTTAAGTTTTTATACCTTGCTTTTACATTCTTATTTTGGACACTCCAGGTTTACTGATCTTGAAACCCACGTAAATGAAGTATAACACTTTAGTTCTTTTTGCTTCATTAAAACTGTTTTTGTTTATTTAATTGTAAAAAAATTGCTAGGCATCAACAGAACACAAAAATTTCGATGGCCTTAAATTGCACTTTTCTAAAAATCAGTATGTAAATCGCTACTTCAACCTGTATTTTCAGTCTTATTATCCTTTAGCAATATAGAAAGCAATTGCTAATAAGTAGAGTTTCAATTAATTCTTACTGTTTAAGTAATAATAGTTTTCATTAAGATTTTTAATGTTTTCACGTGCAACATTGGAAACTCGAACTAATAGCAGTTACGTAACACAGCTTTGTAAAGAATAATTGCTTAAAAGTTAAGAAAGAAACAAAATTCGATTACTTCTCATATTGCGAGATGATGGGATAATGGATAATGGTTTTGTCTAAAGCAGTACTTCCCTCGCAATGCGCTTAAAATTGCGTATTGTTTTTTAGTCTTTCAAAGTGAATTAGCTAAACAGCATTTAACATTTTCGTCTTTCAGTATCGGGAAAATTTTTATACTTGGTGGGAAAGTTCAAAGTAAATTATTTGAAGGCAAGCAGAGAGCTGTTTGCTACATTAAAAAAAGACCGGCTGCATTGAAGTGTATGTAATCAATCTGATCTGATTTAGATCCAACTTATAAAAAGATTTTAGAGATACAACTCTTTCCAGTCAAACTAGTCTGCCTGAGTTAAAAAAGCTTTTTCATAATAACTTCAGATGAAGCATTGGAAGCAAAAGCTAGTCGCACAGGAAAGAGGAAGAAAAGAAGAAGAAAAATTTAAGCGATTAGAAATAGCATATTCTCAGTTTCTTTAGTACTGATTTTTTCGTCAATGGCAGATTCATCTTGAAAAAAAATATTTTTTCACGTTTGCCTCTAAATTTAAAAGGAGCTGATTCAAGAGAAACAAAGAATATTTTAACACTTTATAGATTTTATAGTTAATTTTAATATTTAATATATATCTGTTTATATAAAAGTTATACACATAACAACAACATTGTCTTTCAAGTAATAGCAAAAAAAAACATTGCAAGATATGAATATTAATTTAAGATAAATTTAAACAAGAAAATTAATTAGTTTTCAAACAAAGCCGAATCCTATTTCGATTAATTCTCAGGCTTTCACAAAAAAAATTGTGGCAGGAACCGGAATCGAATTTTGGTCGATCACTACGAGCAAGAGGTCCTTACTTTGTTTTCTTGAATGAAAAGCCATTCCAAACTTGTACAACTATTTTGATTATTTTAGATATATATATATATATATATATATATATATATATATATATATATATATATATATATATATATATATATATATATATATATATATATATATATATATATATATATAAAATAATCAAAATAGTTGTACAAGTTTATTCAAAGGAGTTCATTTGTTGAATTAACTTGATCTTTACTTAAAAAATTTTACAGGGAAAAATTTTACTATTTTAGCAGGTTGTGGACTTAAATAAGCATTGACTTATAGCAAAGTTCAGCTTATTTACTGTCCCCCGTATTTTTAAAAATTAAAGTTAAACCCATAAATTTATGGAATTCGGTCTAGAACTGAATTTTGAACCATTTAATTTTTTTCTGTTTTTTTACAAAAAGTAGCTCTTTTGACTTCAGGTGGTCACAGGGGTCGCCCGAAAATTTTGCAACAAAAAAAAATTATAAGTAACACCTTTCTTTTTCTTTTTCTAGTTTTACATTAAATTAAAGATGTGATTACTTTGATTATTCATAAAAATAGATCAAGAAATTTAATGTTTATTATATGCTTTTAAAGGATTTTAACAAAGCTATCAGTTTTTTAAACCTTCAAAAAAAAGCTCTTAAATTATTAACTTTGTTGTGAATATAAAACTGAATGGAAAAAAGATACCTTAAAAAGTTTAAATAAAAAATCACTAAAGATGTTTATAAAATCCAATCGCCGCTTTGCGATGTATTGTAAGAAATTTCCTGATGTATATTTCTTTGAGCATTATTATATACAATTCCAACCAAATTTATATAGCTTCTTCATGCACCCCTAACTTTCTAGTAAGAATGTAACATTGTTAAAAAGCCCAGAAACTTCAGGACTGTTTAATAAACTCATTTTTATGTCTTTTCTTCACTGCTTAAAACTGGTTGCACAAATAAGACTAATAAGGCAATTTTTCTTCTCGTTCTTTGTGTAAAACTTTCGGAATCGTTTAAATATGAGCTTTCTATCTTTTCAAAGTTTAAGAGCTATTGTCTGAAAAATCTAGGCAAAGTCTGAAAGTGATATCTTCAAGTTGCACTCATTTTTAGATATTTTGTAAAAGACAATGAAAGTAGGCCACTGGTAATTTTTTTTTCTAAAATTTGTATTAATTTCGGAGATATTGGGTCCCAAAATTTGGCCCGTTTTGAGAAAATTTTGCGCATGGAGTGCAATTGCTACTTTGAGGAGTAGTTTTAGCAACATGAATATGACAGAAACATTTCTTTTTAACTTTTTTACTAATCTGGATAGATTTCTACAGTAAAAGTAAAAATTCAACATGATTACATTTTCAGTTGTCTAGAAATCGTTGTCCGAAACCACAACATTTGAAATTTTACCCTAACTTTAAGCTCTAATATCTCTTTAGGCCAATACTTGCTCGTAGTTTTTTTAGGTGTTTTTGAAAGATACTAAGACATACATTGATTTTTCGGAACAAAAACCATGTGCATGCAAGGACCTGGGAAGGAGTAACCTGCCAAAAATCACACTTTGCGTTCAACGCGCTTTGATAGATTACCCATAACAACCGTAGCCTTAGGTCCACCATGAACAGTATAAGTTATTTATTTTCCTTAAGTATGCATCTTCCAATATCTGAAAAAAAATCCATGTGCTCGGGTGATAAAAAGCCTACAGAAATCCTAGAAGTAGCCTAATTTTGCCAATTATTTAACTAAATAAATACCCTAGCAACGGTATAGATATACTTAGCAACGGCTACTTTACAGCCTTTTTAGTTAGTACTGCTATTAAAAAGTTTAATATAATGCTTTTTTAAAAGGAACTGTACAAGAGAACTTCAAAAAATACATATAGCACTTAAAATAAAAACAAATAAAAATTATATATAAATAAATACAATGTTCTATCTAATATAATATATTACATCAGGTAGAACATTGTATTTATATATATATATATATATATATATATATATATATATATATATATATATATATATATATTTGTATTTATTTTATATATTAAACAGAACATTTTATTTATTTCATTTGTAGATAGAACGAGACAATACTTAGGGGACGAAATGACTGCCGACTTAGTGTGATATTTTTGTTAATGACTACTTGGTACATCCCATGGTTTACTTGAGTTACATAACATAAATTTTTTTTAGCAGTTTTCAGTAGAAGAAATAAAATTTGTTAGTAAAAACTGCATTTTTTAATATTTTTCGATAAATAATTATCAATAAACAAAGTATGTCTGAGAGCAAGAATAAAGTCAGTCCTTATGAGAAATCCATATATTTTAATAAAGAGAAGACTTCTTGTGGTCCTTTTAAGCGTTAGAACAAAGATGGAACTTTTCAAGTTAATGAATTAACTGCTGACATAACTAATCATTTACAAGCTTTAAAGGTATGAATAATATTAGAGTATTATTTACTTTTTTATTAAAAGAAACAGGATTTCTTACTCCATAGGTGGAAAATCTAACGTTAGTGTTTTATAACTACTACCGACAAACCAGTGGAATGAAAAAACCTTGATTGAAAGCCGACTACAAACTTATCTTTCACGCTATGACTCATTATGTGCGTACCATTGCTTTTCTTTTGGTATTGGCTGGAAGCAGCCAAACGGTTGTCAACACCCAAGTCATGAATTTCAAATTGGTAAAAAAGCACCAAAAATTAGATCCATCCCTTTGAACACCCTTGCTGCTTATAATGAAAAGAGTTTATCACTTCCTGTTGGAGCCGTATTTTGCTTCAGCCACCTAAAAAGTATTTCTACAGGTAACAATATTGACATTTTAGAACCAGCTCCAACACCAATAAAGTCTTGCTTTCCTGCTGATGACATGTATGTTCCAGATATAACAATCATTTCAGATGAATCTATCGAAGAATCAAAAAAAGCAGCTACCTCTTTGTGTGAAGCAACTAGAGCAAGTCCACTGTCCTTTCAGACAAAGCAAGTTCACCAGCAGCTGAGGACAATATTAAAGCCAAGTGAATATGTGACAACTCAACAAACTTGATCATTATTCTGTAGGCAAGCAAATGAACTTGTATATTTACAAATACCCAAAGTATTTATGCTAAAAAATGTGACTTTTTTCTTTTCTTGGGACTTTAGATAAATATTTAGCAATTTCCTTCAAGTGTAATTTTTTAAATGGAGTAAGCAAAAAAGAACAGGAAGGTTGGCAACCACTTTTTGTGAAGAGGTTAACTTAACTAATGATGTGATTGATGAAACTGTTGATATGAATGATGGAACTGAAAACAAAGATGATTTAAATAACGATATTCAGTTTTTTGCATAGGAGTTAGCAGCTGATTTTTAAATTGGTGATTGGATTATTGTTCCATACTTTATGCAATGGTATCCTGCAATAATTAAAAATGTAAGAAGTTTTAACATTATAATATTATATTTTTGTGTATTGAGATTTATTACAAAATTATTGGTTTATTAACCATATTAACTAATTTCAAGGAATATTTAGGAAGCAGCAATAATTAGATGTTACTTTACCTCAACCATTCGGTCAATGATGATGGTATATATGTTTCTTGTATGGAATATTCTGTTACACCTGGAAAGAACTGCTTCAAGTGGCCAATCAAAGAAAATATTCTCCAATGTTCGTCTCTTGATATTGTTTGTAAGATTGATGCACCAACACTAACTAATCAAAGAGGAGATTATTCACTCTCAAAAGATGATTTGACAACGTGGAGATTCAGATTGGCCATTAATAAATTTATTACATTTTTTTTGTAATTCTTAGAAAACTGTATTTCCCATCAGTTTTAAACGGAAAAAACGATCTTGAAGTTTAATGGTTCTTTCTTTCATTGATAAAACTTCTACAAGAGAACTTGAAAAAAACTTTTTAATAGCAGTACTAACTAAAAAGGCTGTAAAGTAGCCGTTGCTAAGTATATCTATACCGTTGCTAGGGTATTTATTTAGTTAAATAATTGGCAAAATTAGGCTACTTCTAGGATTTCTGTAGGCTTTTTATCACCCGAGCACATGGATTTTTTTTCAGATATTGGAAGATGCATACTTAAGGAAAATAAATAACTTATACTGTTCATGGTGGACCTAAGGCTACGGTTGTTATGGGTAATCTATCAAAGCGCGTTAAACGCAAAGTGTGATTTTTGGCAGGTTACTCCTTCCCAGGTCCTTGCATGCACATGGTTTTTGTTCCGAAAAATCAATGTATGTCTTAGTATCTTTCAAAAACACCTAAAAAAACTACGAGCAAGTATTGGCCTAAAGAGATATTAGAGCTTAAAGTTAGGGTAAAATTTCAAATGTTGTGGTTTCGGACAACGATTTCTAGACAACTGAAAATGTAATCATGTTGAATTTTTACTTTTACTGTAGAAATCTATCCAGATTAGTAAAAAAGTTAAAAAGAAATGTTTCTGTCATATTCATGTTGCTAAAACTACTCCTCAAAGTAGCAATTGCACTCCATGCGCAAAATTTTCTCAAAACGGGCCAAATTTTGGGACCCAATATCTCCGAAATTAATACAAATTTTAGAAAAAAAAATTACCAGTGGCCTACTTTCATTGTCTTTTACAAAATATCTAAAAATGAGTACAATTTGAAGACATCACTTCCAAAATTTGTTTATTTTGCCTACATTTCTCAGACAATGGCTCTTAAGGAACAATATTTCAACCCGCAACCAGAGGTGAAAACAATTCAGAAAAAAAGATGTGTTTTCTAATAATATAAGCTAAGAAAAAATGAAAAAAAAAGCAGTTTTATTATCAGAAATAACGACGTTTTGATTTAACAGAATATTCCAAATTGTTAATTATTTTTAGTTAAAAAGTAACCATATGTAATTGAAGTACCTACTTGCAGTGGTTTCAAGTGCAAAATTATTATCCTTGAAGTTATAGCAATTTATTCAATGAATACAAGCGTTTTAAATGGAGTTTCTTTCATAGTTTATTGGATGCCTTCATACCTCTTTTCCCCTTCTTATGCTCTGTAGATAATTTGATTTTTGCTGTGTATAGTTCAAGTTATATGTCTACCTATAAAATCAAATTGCACATAAAGTTTAATTTTTAAAAAATATTGACTTACGGGGTTTCTGAGATAACTGACTCAATTGTAACTAATTGTTGCAAACTTTATGTTTATGCAAATAACAACAGCTGTTTTAATTAATGAAAATATAATTTTCTCTATTCTAGAAAATGGCGATCGGCTCATGTTTGGATTCGTCCTTCAGAGTTTTGGCTCTTATTTTTATAGAGGAATAGGATTTGATAAAAAGCCATGTAATGCTTATGTTGGATTCTATGGAACTAATGGCAATTGTGAGAAGTATAAAGGAGAAATTTTTGGTTAGATCTTCTATAATATTATAATATTATAACGGGTGATAAGATTTTATTCGGCCTGTAGTTTTAGACTAATTTCTTGACACCACATTTAGTTTGAAACTTTGTAAATACATTCAAAACATTTCATTATTTATCTATAAACTTTTATTAATTGAAAAAAAAAAAGATTTTTAAGTCATAGACCTTAAGAAATCGTAAGTACGAGCTTTATAAAACGTATAAAGTTAAAGGGAAAAAAATTTACTACAGACTAGGGAAAGGAAAACCGGTTTCCGGTTTCCGGTTTCCGGAAACCGTAAAATTTTTGGATATCGAAAACCGAAAATGTTATTTTCAAAACCGGTTTTTGTATATACAGTACAATCTCTCTAATTCAAACTTTATGGGGAAAAATAAAAGTTCGAATTAGAGAGATTTTCAAATTATAGAAAGTTGACTTTTCTTTCGCGCATTTCACGGTGACTTTACATTTAATCGAATTATGGAGATTTACGAACTAAAGAGATTCGAATTAGAGAGATTATACTGTATATCTTTTGTACAAAATTTACTTGGTTATTTGGCAATTCTAAACCACATTTCTTGATGAGAAGTTGCTCAAGAAAGTAAATGAAAACATTAAATTTGCTTCCACTTGAACTTTAACAGTAAGTTAATGCAATTTGTGAAGTAAAAAAAGTGAAACAAATTTTCACAAAAACGAAAATATCGTTTTCTGAAGTCCACAAGGATAACACACCAGTTTGGAAGCACTTTTTGCACTCAAAAGAACTTGAATTGGCCAAGTGCAAGCTCTGCGACCAAGAAATTAAGTGCAAAGGAGGAACCACAAGCTCCATGAGGAACCACCTGAGGACAAAGCACAATATCACATTTGCTGCAGTTGTTCCTCCTGAGAGGAAATTTGAAGTCATCAAACCTATTGATTCGTTTTTTAAGACAAAGGACTCTGTTGATGTGGTTTTGGCTGAGCTTATTTCATGTGATGGGCTGCCCTTTCGTGTTTTCTCAACTAGTCAACGTTTGAGAACAGCTCTAGAGACAAAATGATACAAATTGCCCAAGGATGCTAAATCGATTAAGGTTCTGCTGATGAAACATTATGAAGATATCAAGAAAACATATCAACAAAAATTTTTAGAAAAGAAGCTTGTTAGTCATAAATTTAGCTTAACCTGTGTAATTGTTGACGAGAAACTGAAAGAATTTGGGCAACGTTTTGCCTGTGATATTGCTGCAGTAACCACAGACGGAGCTGCTGTAATGAAAAAATTTGGTAGCTCAATTTTACCAGACCATCAGCTCTGCCTCGCACATGGAATCCACTTGGCTGTCTGTGATGTTCTATATAGACAATCTAGGAAAGAAAACAATGGGACACCTAAGCAAGTCACTATTCTAGAAGAGGACCAAGAAGATGATGACAGCGATGAGGAACCTGGGTTAGAAGTTTCATCAGAAGCAGGTGTATCAGCTCTTCCGATGATCAGGGAGGATGTCACAGAACTCATCAACAAGGTCGGAAAATGTGTCAGATTGTTTCAAAAGTCTCCAGTTAAAAATGACATGATTCTGCAAAAGCATGTCCAGTCTGAGTTTGGAAAGGAGCTGCAGCTAATCTTAGACTCTAAGACACGTTGGAACAGCTTACTAGATATGATTTCAAGATTTGTTAACCTTAAGAAATGTATTCAAATGTCACTGATTGAGTTATCAAGCGATATTATGATTTCACCTGAACTTACCACCTTACAAAATCTAGTAAATGCTTTAGAACCAATCAAGGTTGGTGCTGAAGCACTTTGCAGAAGAGATTTGAACTTGCTCTCATCTGATGGCATTCTGAAGTTCATTTTCAAGCATCTAAAAAGCCAGAAAAACATCTTTAGTCAAGAGCTAGTTGACTCAT
The DNA here is from genome assembly GCF_058129835.1 of Hydra viridissima. Taxonomy (NCBI): domain Eukaryota; kingdom Metazoa; phylum Cnidaria; class Hydrozoa; order Anthoathecata; family Hydridae; genus Hydra; species Hydra viridissima. The sequence continues at coordinate 6,528,015 of NW_028324305.1, forward strand.
TTACTAAAAGAGTCACTGAGAGGAGGAATGCTATATTAGTAAACTTAGTTAAATATCTGAATAATCCTGATGTCATTAATGGAGCAACTCATGACATTTTCGAAAATTCCATCCCAAAGAGAAATGCAATTGCTACTACTACATCAAGTTTGTTTAATCGTTTGTTTGAGCAAAAGAGAAGTGAGTCTATAGATGAGGAAAACTTGTCAGATAATGAAATTAGTCAGGAACAAGTACAGCAATTTACTTCTTGTCAGAAGAGCTCGAGTTCTCCATTAGAGAGACAGTCAAAGGAGTTTCACCAAAGAAACAAAAAATAGAATCAACTTCCAAATTAATGCTCAAAGAAATGGCAGTATTAGAGCTAACAAAAAAACGAACAAGCAACTTAGATTTGTTGTACACGGCTTTGAAGTCAATCCAAGTAACAAGTGTGGAGGCTGAAAGTTCATTTTCTGCAAGTGGTCTATTTGTCACTAAACTAAGGTCAAGGTTAAATGATGAAACACTCAATGTTATATGTTTTTTACGTGCTTATTGTCTTAAGAAACGTAAAATTAACCATTAAAAAGACTTATTTGTTTGCTGCTCAATTGTATTCAATGTACGTATATTACATTGTTGCAATAAATATTTATGTTTTTGCTGCTGTTGTTCCCTTTAAATATACATAATAAAATGATACACAAGAAAACCGGAAAACCGGTTTTAAAATATTGAAAACCGCGGTTTATTCGAAAAACCGGTTTTAGAAAAAACTTAAATATTTCCTTTCCCTACTACTGGCCATTTTATGTCAGAATTTGTACCAAAATTAACTATCTATACTACAATAAGGCGTAACAAAAGCGGAGCTAGCTGTCGAAAAGCAACAGGAAGTGGTTGTAAACCCAAAATGATGACGAAAAAGAATGTCAAGTGCATAAAGGAAATGTTTAACCACAAGGATGGAATTTCTTGAAGACAAGTATCCGAAAGTTCATTAGTAAAATGCTGGCAACAAAGACTGAGATCCGTTCGAGAAAAAGAAAAAGATTATAAGCCGTACTGACATTCTGAAAGAACAAAATGCAGAACACTGGATGAAAAATTTCGAAATCGAGCTTTCATCTTTCATGACGGGTCTTATTTTACTTAAGCTCATACCAGTATTAATGGTAACAAGCAATATAAATGTCACCTCTACAAACGTAAAATAAAAGCCTGTTGCTAAATTTGATAACAAGTCTGGATATTTTTTCAAAAAATGGAAAGTCTAGACCTTTTTTCATTCCAAGCGGCCTTACTATCAACTAAAAAATTTTTTTAGAATATTGTATCAAAAAAAGACTAATTCCATTCATTGAAGTGCACCATTCTGATGATGAATTTGTATTTTGGCCTGACTTGGCGTCTGCTCATTATGCTAAAACCGTGGTTGATTAGTTTTTGTTGAAAAAGAAGACAACTAAGCAAACTTACAAGAATGTCGTCCCATAGAGAACTTTTGGAGTATTCTTAAAGGACTGGTATAAAATGACAGTTGGCAAGCTGAAAATTTAAATCAATTAATAAAACGCATTCAGTTTTGTATTCGTAAAATCGACACAAAGCTCATGCATAGCTTAGCTGAATCGATTGTTTCTAAAGTTGATTTTGTCCGTAGAAATGGGGTAAAAAAAACTAATTTTTTAATATAAAAAAGAGGTCAAAAACTCTAAATCTAAATCTGTCTTCGTTTAAATTTAGTCTCCATTTTGAAAAGAGTTATGGCTCTTCAAATACAGCCCAAATATAATGTTAAAAATTCAGATTTATTTAAGGAAAAAGTTAAATTTAGAAAAAAAAAAAAAGTGAAAATTTTTTTAAAGTTTTTCTTGTTGGTTTAATTCTCAGTGACATTACCGCAAAAGTGTTTGAAATTGAAAAAATTTTTCAAGATGGTGTTGACTATCATGTTAAAACAATATTTAAAAAGATGAATTGTTAATAACTTTTTTCAAAGAAAAAAAATTATCAATTTCACTTTTGTTTAGATTAATATTAACTACTAGAATTTCAATATTTAATTATGGTGTACATATGGCGTGTAACTGATCATTTAAAAGGGTTTTAAAAAATAAAAGCCCCGAATAGGTGCAATTTTTATAAGAATAGTTAGATTCCACAGAATATATTTCACCTATGTAAAAATTATGTAATTTATCCATACTAAACAACTTGTAACTAAAATGCAATCAAAATTCAGGTTTTCTGATACTCCCTGAGTCAAATTACATCTTATAATGATTATTGGAAAATCATTACAAGTACGATTTTAAGTAGAGCCTTATTTCCTCATAATTCAAGTAATCGATTCTTGACCAAAAGGTATACGTCCATTTCATCAACGAAGGGAAATTTTCTTTTTGTCTGAGCATTGATCATTTGAAGTACACGTTTCTAGACTTAATTCGTGTTTATAATATTTATTTCACCTGTGTTTTCCTTGAACTTAATTAGTGAGTGGGCTAAATGTGTCACAATTCTTCAGGAGTGTGAATAGTAATATAAGATTGTAGGAAACACCAGGAGCATAAACAAAACGTTTCATTTTTTCTTTTTACTTCCAAACAGTATTTAGAAGAGAGGGACTAGCAGGGTTTTTGTCCTAGGCATCTGATGGAATTGACGGGCCATCAGTATGGAGCGATGAAAATAGCTTTTTTTAAGTTATGTTATATATACATAAGATTTTTGTTAATTCGGTAAATTAGTAAACATTAATTTTTTTTTTTTTCTTTTTTTATAGTAAACAAGCATTTCATTTACGGCATTTTTTTCTTTTCTATGTTTTTTCTTTGTCTCACGAAAAAACCCCAAAAGCAAAAAAATAAAATGTTAGGTATGCTACAAATAATACTTAGATTCTTCTCTGTTAAAAGTTATCAAGATGTATTAATTTTAAATATATGTCATAAATTTTATAAAAAATTAAAAAGTTACTTTCACGGTACACCCATATCACTCTAGTACGGAGAATCATCAATCAATTTGTAGCATGACACAATTATCATCAAGTATTGAAAGTTTGTATAACAAGCACATTTTTAAAGTTGTAACTGTTGAAAGTGATAATTGCGTAATTACTTAAACAATGATTTGATCATCTTTACTTCACCAATCAGTTTTACCATTTGATAGCAGTTTTTAAAACAACATAGATCTACAATGATTTTCCCCGCTCGACAGATTTTGATTAATTTTATGACGGTGATCACTGTGGGCCAAAGAGACCGCCAAGTTCACTGTCATGACATTCAAACAAAAGCTTTTAAATATGGAATTATTTAACTTGTAGGTTTAGATAGGTGTGTATTTAAAACCTGGACAAAGTGCTAGGATCGAAAACTGGGCAAACGGGTACATTTTAGGGGGCTAGACCTGTTTAAAGCCTCGGGGCTTTTTTAATTTTTATACTACAAACTTTCTTCTTGATTTGACTCTTAAGTTTGTTACATAATGATTTTCATCTTTCTTTTTATCTCGTCCTGAAAATGATGCAAATGCTTGAAAAAATATATTTTAAAATTACATGTTTTAATATAAATAAAAAATCAAATACTTTAATAACAAAAAAGTCAACAAATGCTTATAGTAGTCTTTCCTCATAACCTGGATTCTCCTTTAATCTTTTAGCCTTTTACCATATTGGTTTAAACATTGTAAGAATACTTTGTCCGCCTTATTCGGCTAAGCTGTACAATCCTTGGTTAAGATGTTCCCCATAAGACTGTACATGTCGCAGTAGAATGTGGACTTTCCATCTTCTTTTTATTCATTTTTATGTAATTTTATAGCTTTTGTGTTAAAGTAAATGAATTCTTAATATTATTTATGGCTTCTTTGAGGGCAGGTTGTAATATGCTAGAAAAATAACAGTTTTTTTACATTTCGAAAATCATTTAAATACTGAACAACTGGAATTAAGCATGTAGATGACTGTGACAAATTTCAAGACAATCCAATTTTTCCTATAACTTGTTTAAGCTGTTTCTATTCCATTGTCTACCTTGTTAGCTTCATTCAATAACATTTATAGGTTTTAGCCATTCACCAAACCCTTGCCAGGAAACAAAACCAATTACCAAATGAAGTTCAGGTGGAGGAGCCAGAAGCTCACTTAAAGTATCCGAAACAAGTCAAATTACACAATCTAAGGATTGAAACAGTTCATAGAGTTTTTCATATATGATTTTACTGATTTGTTTCTAAAAGTTTTTAATACCAATTATCAATACAGCCAAGAGTCTAACTCTAATGTAGTAATTCCTTCAAAAAATAAGCCTTTTTCCCAGAATGACCAGATAAGCTAAATAGGGCATTCCCACATTTTAAAGTGCAATTTGTAATTGCTTGCTTATAGATAGCTATTGAAATGAAGTTCTTTTTGACTAATTTTCTGGTGTGCCAATTTTTACTTTGAGAGGATTTCCACTTGTAAACAAAAGGTATATCCATCCATCAAGTTTTCAATACTCATTTTACTTTTTATGATTCCAGAAGTAGCATATACGAAACTTGTATTTCAATATAGTTTTTTTATAAAAAAAAATTTAAACATACAGTTAAGTAATAAAAATGTTTTTTACATGCTTATCTTGAAGAGAACCTAGTGTAAATACAAATGTAATGATAATTGACCATAGCATTGGTGGTGGAATAGTTATGAGAACGACCACATGCAAGATCTGTAAAGCGAGAAGAGCGGAAGTTGGATAAGATATTCAGTGAAAATGTTTTATAAGAGGAATCGATACAATTAAATAAAAATAATTTAACAAGCTATTTTGGCAATAAGTATCATTTTCAAACTTGCGTACTTGGTGTCTCAATACGATAGTTCTGGAGAATTTTCCAGCTGGATTCTGTGATTCGAACTTAGAGCAAAACTATAAAAAGTGGATGATTTGCATGTAGTACTTTTCAGGAGGGGCATTAGTTGTTTATCAAAGCTTGTATAAAAATGTAAAAGAAGATTAGACCGATGTGAGAAATGCGTTCACTGTTGCTCTCTCCACTTCACCGCTAACAGTTTATGAAGAGTTTGTAAATCGTCGTCTTAAAGAAAAGGAGTTTGTTGATGTCTACCTAGTGAAGCTGACAAGGCTCACTGTCCAGTAAAAGTGCAGATGTTCATGTTTTAAGTACCAAACTTTATAGCTGGAGAAAGTTGAGAGAAAATTTAATGATAATTGATTGGAAAAAAGTGTATTTGCTGATCGCGTTGACGAAGGATTGTGGAAATATTAAATCATCAAATATGAAGGAGAAGAATTTTGCTTGACAAGATTAGGTTTTGGATTGAATGTGACGCCCAGAAAAATGATGAAAATTTTAAAAACGGATTAATCTGTGGACAGAGACGTTGAGTCTGTAATGGACTGATTTATTGATGACATTATTGTTAAAAATGATATAGTCTCAAGTCATAAAGTTCGAAAGCACTTGAAAAAATACGGATTGGGTTCAACGTCTTTATGAAAACTTCCAACGTTCCTAATTGTGCTCTTTGTAAACTGCGAGTTTACAAAGAGTACAATCAGAACGCTCTTTATATATTGAACATAATGTTTCTTTGAGTTGGTTAACCTTTATATTTTCCACAAGACAGAAAAAACAAAAGAAGTATTCAAATTTTTTTAGAGTTGCTGGTTGTTTTGGTATTTTACCACAAAAATTACACTGGTAAAGCTGTAAACGAGGATTGGTTTCTTTTTTTAGTTCTTCAATTATCTATTTCCAAGTCATGTGCTGTCACAATGCTTTTTTTTAATGGTAGCAATCATGGAAGATGACCAAACTTTTTTACCAATGCCAGGGCAACCAATAAGCTTTTTATTTTTGTTTTAGTAATTTAGTAACATTTAAACTTTTACTGAGTTTTTCTACCTGCCTACAACAATAGTATTCATCATAATTAGGTTTCCAGTTCATATTTAAAAGAAGTGTTATTGATATCATTCTTTTGATCACATTGTTTATGGTATCATAACGTTTTGAAAAATTTTAGATGAGTTTTTTTTTTCAAAAACTTTTTTTTTCTAAACCAAATATCCACAGCCCCTGTAAATAAGATTCAAATTTTTGTAATGGATTTTCATCTAAAAATAATAAAACTTTTTGGATAGCTTATGTGAATAACCATCAAACTTAACCACATGCATTATATAGTAATTATATTCATGAAGTAAATTAAGCTAATTAATCAATAAAAAACTGCATATAAAGTAAAAAAATTTATTCAAAACTATTATTAACATTTATTTAGTCAAATTTTTTACATGAGGACAATTTTTATTTCACAAGCGTTATAAATAAAATGTTATCAATTTAGGACAGTGGGTAGATGTAAATTTTGAACAAGAAAAAAAATTGAGTGCTAAGATTGTTTGTAAGAAATAAAAAGTTAAAAGATTCATATAAGTAAAAGTAGAAAAACTTTTAAGTTTTACCGCTCAAAAAAAATGTAAAAAGACTTCCAAATTTATAAACAAATCAAAAAAAAAAGTTTTTTTTAGGTAGATCCTCTTCAATCATAAAATAATATTCCCCTTTCATTTTACTTACTTCTTAATAAAATTTAATTACCGAGACACTACTAACAGCCTAAAAGCTGGTTATCAACGTAGACGATTTTAAAAAACGCGATAAGTGATGAAAAATTGGTCGCTAAGTAAAAATTCATTCTGTAACGAAGGTCTGTAGCCGATTTGAAAGTTCTAAAATTTTCATAATCCAACTGCGCTTGCACCCAATAACCTGTCGCTTATTAACAGTTTGAACGACCGTGTCAGTCGCACATTTAGTCAGAAAGGTGAAAAAACAGCAAAAATTATATGACCATCAAATATAAACATGTAATAGATCAATACTGGTGTGCTTGGTCAGAAAATTTAAATTTTGTATTAGAAACAAGCTTCAAGTGTACAGAAAACGCGCATTACGCGCGTAAACGCGTCTCAGTGTCATCTACGCGCGCAGATAATTAAAAAAAAAAAAAAGATTCCTCAATCCCAAATATAATATAATACCACGTATACAATATATACCTCATGCTTTTAAAATAAAATTTACGTGCAACTAAGGCGTGTAGTTATAAAAATGAGGTTTAGTCATTTTTAGCTAAACTTTTTAACTTTTTATTGTAATTAACTTATTTATAAACGTAAAAAAAATTCCCACAATACTTGCTTCCGAAATTTAATCAAAATGTTTTGTCCTAATAAGGCTCTTTATTTGAAGTTTGTTTACAAAAGCAAGGATAAAAAATAATTTTAATCGTAAAAAAGTCGGCCTTCGCTACCTTTACGGAAAATGAGCTGTCGTAGTCTGTTCAAGACAATGCCATATTATACATAATATATCATTGGTTTAAGAAGGCCTTGAAATCACGGAATGAAAAATCTTATAAAAATAAGACCGAATAATAAAACACAGACGATCTTAAAAATTCACTTAGCAAATAGTGAAAAAGCCGTGTGTTCTGTAAAAAATATTAAGATTTACAAGGTTTTGATTATAGGCTGATGATAAATTCCCACTCACCCTTTTATTAAGAGCATTTCCCCCCCCCCCTCACCCCCACCCCCCACCCACCCCACCCACCCCCGTTAAATAGATCTGGACTAAAATTCCCAACCCACCCCCACCCCTTTTATTCCCACCCCCAACCCCATCCCACACACCCTTGTATTAAGCACGCGAGAGTACCTACAATTTATAGATATTTTTATTTTTTAGTTATAAAAATATATGCTTCAGTCTCATATTGACCAAAAAAATTAAACTGCTGTATGTAAAGAATAATTAATTATGTTGGCTCAAAAGAGCTGTAATTATACTAGTCTTTAACAAAACAACAAAGTACATAAAGTATATCTAGTATAATACAAAATGTATACTTGTACATCAATATATCACATTAACATAACACTGTAGAAAAAGAACTTAATCATAATCTACAATCATAATCATGAAGATCTCTAAGTTTTTTTTTTTGTTTTTTTTTTCATCTTTCCTACAGGCACAGTTTCTTGTGTGAGCAATTCATTTTATTCAACTATTAATTCCTTACTAGCACAATAAATTACTATCATTGCCAAGATATTGTAACTAACTTAAAATTACTTGTAATCAAAATGTGTGACTTTTAAGTTGATATAAATTTAGTACTTTCTTTTTAGGAACATTTTTTTTTCTGCTGCTGAGTTATGAATTTTGATTACAACAAAAATAATTATCTTATATTTAAATTAATCAAAAATGTTTATTATCCTTATTTTAAAATTAGTTAACTATTATAAGCAGGCTTTTATGTTTTATTTTAATGTAGACATAAATTCTTTAGCAAGGTTTGTTGGTTTATCATGTTTGTTAAATAGCAGCAGTATACTTTGATAAATTATTGGTAATTCTTTAGCTGGAGACTTAAAGTATTTGTAATAAAATGATTTTTAAATGTTATTACGTATTTTTCTTCTTTGAATCACTTCCCAATACAATCTAATTTTTAAGCTTTTTTTTTACTTTTAATTCATATCCTTTAAAATAACAGTTAAAATCAATTTTAACTAGAATCATTTTTTATTGTTCTACTTGTTTTTATTGATCATAAAAGCAGTATATTATTTCCTCAGGTTTGCGTGAGAGGAAAGACTTCATAAACACAAATTTTACAATTGAAGGCTCTAATTGTAGTTCTTTGTCTTTTGGTGATTGTGGGAATGGAATATATGAGTCATATTGCAAAATTCAAGGGGAATTTGCAAAAAATCTATGCCCATCTATTCCACAGTGTAACGTAACTTGTAAATGTAAGTTGATTTAATTAAATTGCAATCATTTATATAATTCTTTCTCTCTAATTATTCTGAATATTTTTCTAGTGATATCACCCTTGTTGACAGCAAATGAGACCAACAGCTCAATTACAATTTACTGGTCTGAATTTGTCAAAATTGGTTTTTCTAACATTAGCTACAAATTAGAGTGTTGTAATATTAGCAAATGTTATCAAACTGGCATCATATCATCTAAAAGTTTTGTGTTCCGTGATTTAGTACCTAACACAACATATAGCATAAGTCTACAAGTAGTTCCATTAGTTCCATTTGTTCAAGTTGTTAGCATTAATTCAACCATAGTTGTGAAAACAAAGACAGGTACATGGTATCATTATTCACTTACATAAAATTTTAAAAAATCTAGATTGCCAGAACACTTTGGCTAGTTAATCTTTATCAAAATTTAGTCTTACTTTAAAGGACTAAGTAATCAAAGTGTTAACTGAAATAAACTCAATAAAACTCAATAAAAGCTAAAAATTAAAACTTTTTAATGCTGTGCTGCTTTTTGTAACAGCCTCTGTAACTATTGTATCATATTTCATATCAAATTTTGTTATAAAAATTTTCTTTAGTCCCAGAAGCTGGACCAGATATAGATTTCATTATTGACATCAATCAAACTACAATACAAATCACAATAAAGGAGTTCTCTGATGACTTCTTGAATAATGGAACACTTGACTCAGTAAATCCTTACAGTCTTAAATACAAAGAAAATGACAAGGAATTTGTAATTTCTTTTTCTAAAAATAATGTGACAGTGGAAAACTTGCAAAGTTATAGCAACTATACTTTTTCTATAGCAGTGAGGAATGAGTTTGGTTTAGGAGCATATGGAAGAGGCTTTAATCATCAAACTGCAGAGGATGGTGAGGTCTTGTAGACTTTTGAATAGTTTAATCAACTTATGTTTTTTCATTTAATTTAATGTATCTCAATAAAATTATACTGGAATATATAATTATTCTTATAAACTTTTATGAGTTTCTGTTTTATATTTTTTAAGAAGCAGTTTTTAGCTATTTTTTAAATGGTATAAAACGTTTGTATCTTCAATGCAATTAACTTGTCTTTTTTTTTATTATTATTCTTTCTATTTTTTTTCATTTTCCAAAAAATTTTTTTTAGTTCCTGCTGGTTTTCCGCTCAATTTTTCAGTAAAAGCAATAAACTATTTTTCTCTTTTTTTGTCCTGGAATGATGTTGAGAAATACTTACAAAAAGGAATAGTTGTTAATTACACATTTGGATGTTCAAGTTTACAAAAAAACACAAGATTATTTGCTCAAACACCATTGAACAATGGCATAATAAGTGGTCTACTTCCTGGTACTGATTATAATTGCACAGTTGCTGCATGTACAAAGGTTGGCTGTGGTAGCCATACACCTTTCTTTTTGGGTAAAACATCACCAGGGAGTAAGTTAAACAGCCTGTTTTTATTTTACAGTTTTCAAAAAGCTTTATTCCATTATTTGATATTTAATTTTTTAAATATTTAAAATACTGGTTTTTTTTTTTGGTTTTTTTTGTGTTACTTTTTTTATTAGTAGCTACAGTTCAATATACAAACTTTATAATTAAGTTTAACTGATTGAACTTTTTCAATTAGCTTCTTTACCTGTGTAAATTTGATTTTTTTTTTTTTTTTTTTTTTTTTGTTATAGCTCCACAAGCAAGTGCTGAAATTAACAATGCAAGTTATATAAACTCTTCTTCTATTTTTGTTGAATGGAAAGAGATTTTCAATGAGACATGGATCATATATGAAAATAGAGAATATTGCATAGACATTCAGAGTAATGATTATAAAAGAACTCAATGTGTAAAGTAAGCAGGAAATTTTTCAATCAATTTTCATTTAAATTTCATAGCAACTTTAGAGATTAGTGTTATTGTATTTATCTATTTTGCTGAGCTATTTTGTTTTTTCATTTATAGCATTACCATTCATAGACTGGAATTTTATGAGCTGCAGGCATTTACAAATTATACAGTCTTAGTTTATGGAAAAAATATAGCTGGCAATGGAACTAAAGACTCTAACAAAAGTGCTGTAGTGCAAACAGATCAGGCAGGCTAGTTAAAGCTAAAGTGTCTCTTTTTACTAATAAGTTTTGCCTGTCTTTTTTTTTTTTTTTTAAATAAGAAAACGCAACATTTTGAAATCTTTTAAAACTGTAGCGCTGTTTAAAGTAAAATGTTGAATAAAGAGAGTAATTTTTGATCTTGCTTATTCTCAACACAATCCATAAAGTTTGTTTCTGACAAGGTTTGTGTAAATAATTATAGTAATCGAATTGAAAGCTGCATTATTCTATCTTTTAAGACAATTCTCGCTTTGTTTTAAAAAAGTTAGATTACTAATTAATTTTTTTTCATAAAATATAATTTTACTATTTGATTTTTGAACTAAATTGTAGGTCCATTATTTTCTCCTAAAAACTTGTCCTTTGAAAGTATTAATGTAAATAGTATGGTTTTCAAATGGATTCCTCTTGAGCCGCATGAGTATTATGGTATAATTGAAGGTTACAGCATTTTAGTTAAAACAGATGTGCAGCCAAATGATTATGAAGTGCAACAGAGAAGAAAAAAACGAACAGCCGATATTTTAAATTTAACTTTAGAATGGTAAGTTTACAAGTATTTTTTTGTACAGAATGTCTGTTTTCAAATACTTATTTTAAAGCAAACCACACACAAATATTTTTGATAAGTTGTGTGAATATTGTGAAAAATATCGTTGTTTTAGATAGTTATAATATAAAATATAAAAAAAAATATTCTTTGATTTAGTAGCAAAGTTGTTAAAAGATAAATTCTTAAATTTAATTCAAAGCAAAGTTTTTTATTATCAAAGTAATAAATCCCTTATTTTTATTCTAATTCAGGCAAAAAAATATCAATGATTCAGCTGCAACAAGTTTTAATATAACAAATTTGTTTGGAGATACAACTTATATTGTAAATATATCTGCAAACACCAAATATCAAGGTGTTTTCAGTACCATACTAACAAAAGCAACAACACTAGTAGGAGGTATTAGGATATTTTAAAATAATGTTTTTCTTTTTTTCTGGCTTTACAAGTTAACAATTATTATAATGGATATTAAAGATGGTAAGCTCATAAGAATAAAGTTTTCTTTTTAATAGTACCGCTGTATTCTCTTATTAATCTAAAATGTTGCAACTCAACATTTGATTCATTGACTGTTTGTTGGAAACACACCCCTCGTTTGTATCTTCAAGGTGAGCGAAAAAAATATACAGGATACTATATAAGAAATGGCTCGGAAAATCAAAGCAGATTATCACCAGATAGTCAACAATATAGAGTATATTCTCTTGATCCATTTACCAATTATGAATTATTTGTCTCAGCCTCCACTGCGGCGGGAGAAGGTAAAAAGGAGAATGTAAATTGTTCTACTGATGAATACAGTAAGTGTTTAAAAAGATTATTTAAGTTGTTTTATTTATAATTGTTTTACTTATATTTTAAATTATCTTATTCATATGATTATTTATTTTACTTATATTTTTATTATTAATTTTATTTCTTTTATTAAAACTCTGCAGTTGGTAAGTGGCTTAGAAAGAGATTTTTTTTCTCTTTTTGGGTTTTTTATTTATTTCAGTGAACTTTATTATTTTTCTCCTTTTATTTATGGTAAAGTTTTCATTAAGTACCAGTATATATGTAACTTATAATCACTAAATTCCAGATGGTTTTGAAATAATGTTTCATAAATTTTTTTCAATTTTTGAAAAAATTTATATTTATATCATTTGTTTTTATTTTTTTTTAATAGAAAGATTGGATTACTTTTTAGATTCAATTATTTTAAAGTTTTCATGCTTACAGTAATAAAAATATATCAATTTTTTTTTGTAAACCTGATTCTTCTGGTTCTCACATTTGTAGTAGTTACAACCTACTTAAAACCAAGTATTAATCTAACTATTCAGTTGTAACACATCCAATATAATAGGGGACAATTTTTTTTGTATACAATAACTTAGTTTTGCACCCTAATTGTTGTTTGCTTTTTTTAAATGATAAAGCTACTCCTAATCTTTCTATTCATATTTCAAATAATTTTAAAAAATAACAAGTAGTGTTTAAACATTTAATCTAAATATCTTGTGTGTATGCGTTCTATAATTTGCACCAAGAAAATGGTAGTCTATTTGGAAAAAATTTAAAGATGAAGGTGAAGCCCATTCAACAATTTGTAAATTAATCAAACATACAGATCAAGGAAAAAATGTTACTTAGAAAGAAAGGAAGTATTTGAAAGCCAAAATTCCACAACCCTAGTTACTGTGCTTAACTTAAATGAATTTTTGATAAGAGAACCATTTAAGAAAGGTATCAAAAAAGTTCAAAATGTAGCAAATTAATCATTTGCATGTTGGAAAATAAGGCAAAAAGAACACCCATTCAGTAGTTAATCTTTGAAAACATCAAGCAATTACATTTTTTGCTAGAATTCTCAAAAAAAAAAAAAAAAAACAACTATAAGTGACTGTTGTTACTCCTTATAAAGGTATAGGAAGAAAGCAATCTATAGAACCTAGCATTCTTAGTTGTCTTTTTGAATTAGAGGATTCCATTGCAAACTACTAATATACTGATTTTGTAGACAGTAAATAGCAAATAGTTTCTTGTTCATAACTTATTCAATTTTGGTCTCAATTTCTAGCATTCATAGAAAAATTGAATTCACAAGATTTCAAGTATTAACTTGCTTTCAATTAAATGTTTGAATGTGCAATGTGGTATTTGACATTCTGGAAATAGATCCTCTAAACAAACCTCTACCTTAGTTGTTGTTGACTATTGGTACAGTAAATATGTAGAAAATAAATCAGTAAAATTATCCATCAAAGTTTTATCTTCCTGTAACTTTGTACCTTGATCTGGATCTAGGAATGTCAATGATCTAGAAATGAGCAACTAAATAATTCAACAGATTTTTGTTTGTTAGCTGTTGTTTTGGTGCTAGGAAAATTTTTTTGTTGAATACCTAGCTAGGATTTAATGGTTGTCTATACTTGCAAATTTTGTGATTTCTTTTCTCTTGCAAGATTTAAATTACTTAAATATTTTTGATTTTTCTGCAAAATGCAGCTTAACTTCAAAAGGAAATGATAACAAATCCATATTCTGTGTAATGTACAGTTTCTTATATAGAACACAATAACATTTGGCAACTTTGCTAGACTTTGTGTAGTTTAAACTTTGCTGAACATTTGAAAATTTTCAAATTTTTTTTGCTGAACATATGCAAAGTTTAAAATGTTTTACTCTATTTAATATTCCAGAGTGTCATGGATTATAAATAAATCAAAAGCATTTGAAATTATCAAGGCAGGTAACAGCTTGCCTAACAGCTTGAGCACACATGAAACCTAGGAAAGTCTCGGAAGTGAAAAAAAATGCTGACAGCAATTATTGTGATACATTTTACCTGTAATTCAGCAAGTTGTTCTATTATTCAGTTTCTGAAGAAATAGGTCTCTTTTAGCCACACTGTCAGATAAATTAGGCCAGTTTCTTGCCTCAACTAGTTGTGTTATGTATTTAATAATTGTTCTAATACTTGTCATTAAAGTGAGTATATTCAATTTGAAAATACCTTTCAAATATTCACATTTTAAAATACTCTCCAACTCTCTTATTAACAAAAATATTTTTTGTTTGTTGTATGCTCTCTCCTAATAACAAAAAAAAACTTTTTAAAATTTTCCGAATTTGTATACAATATTTTAAATTATTTTTTGATTTTTTGAAATTAAATAGTTCTACTGTCTAAAAATAAGGCTTTTACATTGCTTATATACATTAAAGGTAAAGGTAAAGTTATTAAAACAAATTTTAGCTTTAACCTTTGTTTAGATTTAACTTTAAATGCTTTTAATACATTTAAAAATAATAAAAAGAATCTGTTTGTTATATGTTTTGATAAATGATAATTTTTTTTTAGTTCCCACTGCTCCTCCTAGTAACTTAAAAGTTATTTCATTGAACCATTCGTCATTTCATTTATCATGGAATGCAGTAGATTTTAACAAACGAAATGGAATAATACTCCGATATGAATATTCATGTGCAAATTCAAATCTCAGTTCGAATGTAAGTCTTGTAAACAATTATACATTTCAAGGAGTAGTGAATCATCTCAAACCTGGTACTATTTACAATTGTACAGTGGCTGCATGTACCAAAGTTGGCTGTGGTGTGCAAGCCCAAGAATCTAACAAAACGAAGGAGGGTAGTAAGTAAATGTTTTGTGCAACTCTTTTGTCTAAGAAAATGTGATCTGGATAATAAACATGTTGCTGCTGTTCTACTAACATTGTTAGTTGTTTGTTTTCTTTTTTTATTATTATTAGCAGAGTAATTTCAATGTAAAATATTTTTGTTAAAAAGTTCTTCTTAAGTTTCTCAATACACTAAATATAGAGTGTAGGATTTATGCTATTTTATTTAGGCTGGGCATAGTTAATCAAAAGGTTAACTTAAATAACTAAGGGTGGTCATATTACATCAGAATTTCTCAAATATAAACATTTTTCTCTTTTTTTTTCAATATATATATATATTTTTTTTTGTGGTTTTTTTTTTTTTTTTACTTCTATTAATCCAAGAAAAAAACTATAGAACAGTATGCATTAGTTTTTTTTAAAGAATCTGAGTGGGGCTCAGATTCTTTAAAAAAAACTACACCAAAATGTAAAGGCTTTTTTACATTTTGGTGTAGTTTCAAAAAGTTTTAATACCAAAATGGCTTCAAAATCATCATTTTTTTGAACAAATTTACGTTTTTTCCTTAAAGTGTTTTCATTGAAAAATAGAGTTTTGAGTGAAATAATAATAATAATAATTCAAATACTGTTGAGATAGAGCGCCAGGCAATATCTATGATAGCCAACACAATAGTTGTCTAAAAATTTAGCTGCAACCTGTCTTTCTTGTTCAATATTATCTGCAAGTCAATCAGCTTAATTCTGGATTTAAACTCTTTGACTGATGTACACTCCACCACCGATTCCGGTAAAATATTCCATCCAAAGACAACCCTGTTTGTAAAGATGTGTTGTCTACTTAAAAAATTTTTAACAAACTCTGATCTAACATGATGTTTGTAACCTCTAATATTGGATGCTGGACCTGGTGTATTGATTGAATACATTTTTATGTGGACTCTTTTCTTATCAATAGATTCAAAACCTTTATGTAATTTATGTTATATAAGCTCACCTCTTAGTCTTCGAACTTGTAAAGTTGTTAAATCTAATCTTTTTAGTCTTTGATTATATCCCAGATGTCTTATTTCTGGTATCAATTTAGTTGCTGTTCTTTGAACTTTTTCAAGTTCTTAGATATCTTTTTTATAATAGGGATTCCAAGCTTGAATTGTAAACTCCAAAAGAGGTCTAACGTAGGTGCACAAAAGCATTTCATGAGGTACTTATCTTTATACCTAAAAGTAATAATATTGCAAGCATATTGTTTGCTTTACTGGCAGCATTCCTTACTTGTCTTTCCCATTTCAAATCCTTTTCCTTCAAATACCTAAATCTTTTTTGAGAGTCGATTTTTCAATTTCTTTTAGTTCACCATCATTTTTCATGAAATAAGAATATCTTTTATTACTTGCACCAAAATGCATTATTTTTCATTTCTCAAAATTCAAACTCAGTTTCCATTCAACAGACCATTCATCAAGTTTTTTTATGTGAATTTGAAATGATTTTGAATCAACCTCGGTGTTAATAGGAGCAATTATTTTATTGTCATCAGCATACAAACAACATTTATTAAGAAGTCTTCTTGGTAAATCGCTTATGAATATCAAGAAAAGGAGTGGGCCAAGTACAAAAGATATCAGAGACAAAAAATTCTTTAGAGATCCTAGAGAATTTCTATAGATTTTTGGGATTCTATAGGAGTAAAATAAAGAAAAAAAAAAGTGAGAAATGTCTATTCAAAGATCAAATAAAATATATTATATCTTTTTTGTATGACATATTTTATATTTTTTCAGTTATTTTTTTAGCGGTTTTTTAAAATCAATGCCACCAAATTGCAATTAAATAATGGAGGCCGAAAAAATAATGTTTAAGTTCTTAAATATATGTTAAAAGTTAATTTTTGCATATATAACTATACCAGCTGGAATACCCGGTGCAATGCTCTGGGTTTTCAAGCTATTAGATACAAAACTTTACTGTATTAATCAGAAATGCAATTGTAGCTTTGTAGTCATGTTTTTAGTAACTAAACCACACTGTGGTAATGTAGCTTTTACACAAGAAACACATAAATTACAATGTTTTTTGCAAACAAAAACCTGCCTTTACAAATACTTTTGTTCATTTATGTTCATTTATACCTATACTTTTCCAAAAATATCTCTTGAAAAATGTCATAAAAAACCACAAATACATATTTAAAACTTTTTGGTTTTTCATTGGTAAAAACTATTAAAATTATTAGCTCTGTAATCACCTCCTCACAAGGGGCAAGGAGTGGTCAGAGGGGGGTTGAACTTTGTTCCAGCCATAACTTGACCTAAAACCTTCCCTGGTCAAAATTAGACCTGTGTGTAAAATTTGGTGAGGATCGGATCAAAACTGTGGATTTAAATAAAGAACACACCCACATACACACATACATACAAACTTTAGGCTCTATATATTAAATTGAATAATAGTTCACCTTGATGTTTTTGCAATAAAATCAAAGTTATAAATTAAAAACAGTCTAACTTTTAACAAAATTAAAGCCATTTTATAAATTAGAGCATCCTGTATTTGGAAAAAAAAAAAGATGTATCAAAAAGAAAAAAAATATTTGGTTGTGAAAAGAAAGAACAATTTGTTTTAAATACTTTTGACTAATATGATATTTAACTTCAAAATATTTAAAATTTAAAGAGTTTTGACTATAATGAAGGATATTTTAAAATAAAATGGAAATTGTGAAAATGTGAAATATTTAGCATTTGACTTAAAATATGGAAATACTTAATTTGGTGCATTATTAGATTGCCTCTGGTGTGAATGAGAAGTTTCTATTGAATTTGAAAAGTAAAAAATTTCTGAATTTTTAAAAATAATTTTTATTGTTTGATTGATAAACTACAACAAGAGTTCAAATATTTTATTTTGATTAGTCTGGTCAAGCAATCAAATTTATTAAGGATTGTTTATATATTAGAATCACTTTTTTTTTTTTGTTTTTACACATCTCTACCCCTTTTTTATATTACTTTATCATTTGTCATACTTTTTCTAATTTCAATAATAGTTGGTTTGTCCCTATCTTCCTGCACATGATATTTAGAAAAAAGTTTAGTCTTTCCACAATGTTAATATTGTCTTGAGAAATTACCAAATACTTACTATTAAATGATGAAGCAGTTCAAACACTATTTTGAACTTGAAGACTGAAATAGCTAGACAGAATTATTTGTTACTTATAGTGAACATAATGACTTCGTAAGCATATCTAGAAAAATAGGAAATGTTTCTTTTACTTCTTCAAACTTAAACCATATTTCTTAATTTTTTTAATTTTTTTATATGAATACATGTAAATCATTGTTTTGAAAAAGGTATTCGCATAAAATTGTTTTTCTTATTTCTCTTAAAATAAACTTTTAGGAAAAATATCAGTACTGTTTTAGATTAATAAAAATTTTTGTAAAAAAGTTTCCCCAAAATTTACAACAAGATTGTAAAAAAGCATTTTGTTCTAATGGTTGTGGATCAAATTTTTATTTCTTAGTTTTATCTTCTTTTTCTTTTTTCTTTTTTTTTAATGTTATTTTATTATACTGCTTGTTTAATGCTATTCTATTATATTAATTACATTTGTTAGAACTATTTTTTTGTTACTTTTAATCTTAGTTCCACAAGTTAGCGCAGAAATTTTTAACTCAAGTTATATTAACTCTTCTTCTATCTTTGTTGAATGGTATGATATTAAAACAGATTTGTGGGTAATTCTTAAAGATCGAAAGTTTTGTATAGATGTTGAAAGTGTTGATAACAAGACAACTTTATATGTTAAGTATGTTGTATAATTGAGGTTTTGTCGCTTAATTTTGATCAAGTTTTGCAATATGTTTTTATATTGTAAAACTTTTACATAATTTCTTAGCTTAGTGACAATTTTTACCTGTAGATAGAGATTTAATTTGTTAAGCATACTTATGTACTTTTTAATGTTCTTTTTTAGTAATCTTTTGATTTTGGCATTTATATTTTTAGTTATAGCACTGGAATAAATAATCTAATCATTGATGGTCTTCAACCATACACTAATTACAGCATTTTAGTGTATGGTAAGAATGAAGCTGGAATTGGAATAAAAGAGATTTCCAAAAGAAAGTTTGTTGTAACAGATCAGCTACGTAAGCTGCAAGATTTTTCCTTCATCCGTTTTTTTGTTGCCATTTTGTCTATATTTTTTAGGATTTGCAAAAATTTGAATATCTTGTTTATAGGAAAATCATTTTTCTCATTGCATATTCCAAACAGTCTTTAAGAGAAATAAATTTTTTTACATTTTTTAAGATAAAATCAAGATAACAAAAATAATAGTTATTGAACTTTTCAATCTTTTTAAATGAAAGTAAGTTTTGACTTAAAAGAATTTTAGTTGTTTTTTTTTTCAACTTTGAAAGTAAAATGTTTGCAAAAATTAATGTTTGAAAAGAATATTTGGTTTTGTAGCTCCAGCTGTTCCTCCACAAAATTTTGCCATTGTATATCTAAGTGTTAGTGAGATGCTCTTAAAATGGACTCCTCTTAATGAAACTGAATACTTTGGTGTAATTGAAGGATACAGTATACGAGTAGAAGCAGCTGTGCAGATGGAAGATTACATGCTTCCAGAACAATATATTTATCAAGCTCCTAACATTCGTGTTTTCAGTAAGAGCTGGTAAAACACTTTTTTTAAAAAAAAAATAATAATAAGAATAGTTATTTCATGAGTTTTTTATATCCTGTGATCCTTTTACAAAATGATGTCCTTTCTACAAAATGATTGTTTTTTTGTTTGTTTGTTTTGTTTTTTTTGCTTTATGTTTTTTGTGTTATTCCTTTTTTATTTCAATTTTTCTTAATTTTATTATATTGATAGTTTGTCTTTTTTTTACTTTCATTTTTAATACATTGGTAAATGCAAATAAAAATTTACCAAACTGCAGTTCATATTTTGAATTTTTCTTTTTATTTAATTAAAGTTTTATTTGTTAATTAAGTAAATTCTCCTTAATAAAATACTTTTACTTAAAAAAAATGCTTTTTGTTTTTTTCTATCCAGCAAAAATTGCTATTATTGTTGTCTAGGGTGATAAATGTAAACAATTCAGCTGCAACAACTTATTCCCTTAATGGTTTGTTTGGGAATACAGCTTACATGGTTGGCATATCTGCAAACACAAAGTACCAGGGTGTTTTCAGCCCTAGAGTAAAAAATACAACCAATATAGGAAGTATTCAATTTTAAATATTTCATTATAAAAAATTAAGTCAAGAAATGAAAATGTAAGATATTTATGTTTGATTGTTCTTAAATGTTTTTTCTAATTTAGTACCAATGTTTTCTGTTATCCTTCTAAGTTGCTGTGTTAGTACTTCAGATTCCTTGGCAATTTGTTGGCAACATACTCCTCCAGTTTATCTTCAAGGTGTTAGAATTGCGTATACTGTGTATTATAAAGGGTTTGAAGATATGCAAGTAAAAAACGATTCATTGCCAGTTTTAAGTCTTAAGTATTTGGCATTTCCTCTTGAGCCTTTAACTAATTACAGTTTCACTGTGACTGCATCTACTACTGCTGGTGAGGGGAAAGGTGTAAACATTAACTGCACAACTGATGAGTCTGGTATGTTTTTGTATTGATGTTTTTAAAAATGTTAAACTTTTTTGCAATATTTAAAATTCAACCAATTTTATCTTTAAAGCTATAATAAATGTAACAATTAGGAATGAGTAATTTTGAAAATTAATTTCAATTTTATATTAATTTTCAACATATTAAATTTATGATAAATGCAAAAAAATTTAAAAAGGTAAAATATATAAAAAGAAAAAAAGTAATAAATTTGGTAATAAAACAACAAAAAGACAAAATTAAACAGCAGAGTTATTTAAACATTTTTAGTTGATGTTGAGCTAGGATATACTTTAGAGAATGCTATGAATTTAAGTTGCAGTAGTAAAGTATGATTTCAATATTTTGTGTAATTTTAGTTCCTTCTAAATCCCCTTTGAATTTAACTGCTACATCTAAAGAATACCCTGATGGAACTACAGTGTCATGGAGCTCTATACCCAAGGAATATTGGAGAGGTCAGTTATTGGGATATAATTTAGCATACAAACTTCTTGAAGAAGGAGAAAAGGAAGTCAATGAAACTTGGAAGATATTCCAAAGTCCAAATTTAACAACCAGTCTAATTATCAGAGGATTGAAAATTTATTCCAAGTATGCTTTAAAAGTAGCTGGCTACACTAGTAAAGGAAGCGGTGCATTTAGTAATGAAGTTCAATTCTGTATGTTTATTTGTCTTTTTGATGTAAAATTTTCAATCGGTTTTTTTTCAGCTTCTTGTTATTTTTTCTAATACTATTGCTTATACTTTTTTTATAAAATTTATAAACTTTGGTTTTAATGAAACTTCTTAAAGTAAAGATAATTAAAACTAGATAATTAAAAATAGAATAACTGAAATTTTTTTTTTTTTTGATGCTGTAAAGTTTTATAAATTAACTATAATTTTTTTTTTTTTTGAATATTTATATTAGACACTTGCAATCTTATCAACCCTGAAATTAAAATTGAATGGATTTTACTGGAACCTTTTGTTACGCAGCCACTCTCACCTGGATCTTCAAGACCTGGGGGAATTATGGTGGAATCAATAGAACAATCATTACTGAATTGCTCTGGCTTTTGCTACTCTTTTTCTCGTAATATTACTGTGAATTTTACTTATATAGATATGAATAGTACAGAGTTTGAGAAATATAACTCTACTTGCATTAAGTTTCCTGTAACAACTCCTAATATGATTAACATCGCTCAGTATGCACCTACTGTGAACACCCCAGGATTTGCCCTACTTCGTATTGCAAGTGCAGAACAACAAGTAGTAAAAGAGAATGAAACAAAATTTGTTGGAAATATAAAACAAGCCTTGGCAGTATTCTTAATATACTTCCTACTAAATTGCCTGATTGGAACTTTGTTCTTTACAATTGTTAGTGGTTTTAGAAAAACTTACTGTTTTAAGCTTTTTTTTTTGCTTTCTTTCTTTGTTTGGTTTCTTAAGTTTATCACTATTCATGCTTTTATACAAGTACAATTACCATAGAAAATTTTATTCGTAGGAACATAACACCAAAAATGAAAATCTTCGTTGTTATACTTTGTTCGGTGTTTTTGAAGGCATCTATTTAGCAATGATGACTGTGACTACTGTTGGGTATGTTTAGCTGATTTCATTAGATATAATTACTTTCATATTGCCTTTTTTTGTTCTAACTGAATGAATCATATTTAGATATGGTGACAAAGTCCCAGTATCCTTTTTTGGAAAATTGTGCATTATAATTTGGGCATTATTAGGAACAGTTATTACTAGCATTTGCGTTGGGAATCTCAGTGCAACACTTTCAGTAACCAATATTCAAACAATCACTATGAAGTATCCAAACGATAAAGTGATTTTTTTTTTTTTATTTTTTTATTTTCTGTCTAATTTGTTTTTTGTTAAAAGTTAGTTCAAAAAAGTATAACTAAGAACTGATCTGAAATAGTTGTAAGTTGCTGACTTTTTTAACTCAAGTATATTATTTACACTAAATTAGGTGATAGCTAAAAATGGATCACCAGAGTATAATTGGGCTGTTAGGAAATCTTTTATTAGTCTTGCCCAAGGTTAGTATGCTTTAGTCCCTTTGTAATAAACCAGGCATCTTGAATGGGAATTCACATTCCAAAAATCACTATGAAAGCATAATAATTTATTTATAAAATATAAATCTTAGTTTATAGTATAAATCTTAGTTTGATTTTAGGTAATTTTTCATCTCACAGTGGTGTTTTAAGTGCTTTAAAAGATGGCAAAGCACAATATGCCATCATAGAACAGTATGCATTGGAAAATTACAGACAGATCATGCAGAATTTCAAGATATCTGTTTTAAACACCTATAAATTTCAGGACAGCAGCTATGGAAGTAATTTTTTTTTTTTTTTTTTTTTTTCTTTTATATATACACAGTTAAGTACAAAAAACACTTATTATATTTTCTAATTTCTCGGAATAAAATTATTTAATCAATTTTTAAAATACTTATAAAAGTGATTAATTACTACATAAAAAGTTAAAAAAAACAGTATTTATTTCCAAATAGTTCAATAACATACAAATAATTTAGTTTTTATGAAAAATTTACCTGAAATAGATGTACAAAAAAATGCATGCTCTTATGATTTTATTTACATTAACTCTTAATAAATATGTTTACACATCTAGAAATAGCACATTAACTTGTTTGAATTATTTTATGATTTTATCAAAAAAAGTTTATAGTTTTGTTCTAAACATTGACAAAATGGGCAGAAAAAAAGTGTTGCTCTGTTGATAAACATATTATTATTTTTAAGATAAAGAATGATGGATTTTATTTAGAGAAATAGCAAAAATAGTTCAGTACTCTTTGGGAATGTAGCAATATCAATATAAGAAAGGAAAAAGAGGGAGACCAAGAAAAAAATTAGAACAATCAGTAGACAAATTTTACATCAAACTACGATAAACCCTTTTTATATTAAAGACCATTTAAGTTGACATGGGGATCTAGGGTTTAATAAGTAAAAAAATATTTTTTTTAGTGATGAAACCAACTTTATGCTATTTAGTAACAATGGGAAACGTTTTGTTAGTTGTCTCAAAATTCAAGCTTTTAAGCCATTATAAAAAGACATTATCTCAGTTTAGGGCTGTTTTTTAAGCTATGGTGCAGGTCTCTTTTGTCTGATAGATGAAATTATGAATAAGGATGTTTACATAAGCATATTAAAAACTATTGCTGCCCAATGCAACATTTTTTAATATGGTTAAAGTCGAATATGTGAAATATAGAATATTGATATTGTACATAGTTCTGAAATTATGCTTTGCTTTTTGTACTTGTCATTAAACCAGTTTGGGTCTTGTTTAGTTTTTTAGCTTTTTTAGTATTTAAAGTTAAAAAGTCTCACCCCTTGTTAATGTTAACTGCAGTTTCTTGGGTATTGATTTAACAAGATTTTTTGTTGTATCTGGAATACTTTCAACCCAAGTCAAGGTGCTGTCTTTAAATTTCCTTGTTCAAAACAAAACCATCTATTTTCAAATTTTTCAATCTAAATGCAAATGTTTTACTGGGTTTGTGTCTGATGGCTGTGTTGCTTGGTCTTAAGCCACCCCTTTTTTAATTTGGCTGTATGCTTAGGATGATAAGTCCAAACATAGCCTGTTATCAGATACCTGTAAATTACTTTACAAAATCTGTGAGTATTGTTGATGGTTCAATACATCTTCAATGATCACCAGTTTACTAAACCCAGTTGTTTAAACTGATCCTCAAACCATCGCATTGCCACTGGTTTCAGAGCCAAACTCAACTTCTTAGTTGTGGATTGTGAAACCTTTTTATGGCCATCAATTCCAAATATATTTATCTTTTATCCGTAAGCAGGATGTTTTTCCAAAACTCAAATTCTTTATCAAGTTACTGTGTTGCAAACTCTAGTTTTTTTTTCTGATTTCCTGCAGATATCAGAGATATTTTTTTGAGTACTCTTCTTTAAAATATGTTTTACAGGAGAGAAATGCTCTTCTAACTGTCTCTACTCACTGTCCTTCTGACAGATTTTTGAATATTTTTGTAAAATACCAATGAGGTGACTTTTCTTTAATTTTGAAAAATTTCCATTTTTTAATTGTTGTTACCCAGGAAGAGAGGGGTGAAGGCCCTTTATCCCTCACTAACTTCACCTCTGGGTATTTACATTTTCTGTTACCAATATCTATATTTTGATTGATTCAGCATCCTAAATTCAAAGCTTTCCTTACTCACTACTTCTAATTTTTTACCTTCTATTAGTTAATCATTTTCTTAAGGTTTTTCTTTATAAATTACTTTGATTTCGATGTTAAGACAAGTTTGAAAGTTTATCATAAAGTAAGTTAATTACAGATTAAAATTGAATCTAAAATTTTCAAAAAAAAGTGACAACCAAAAACAAAACACAACATTTTTGTGTGTCTTGCAGGGATATTTATTGTTGAATTCAATTAATGAATTGAAAAACTATTGTTTGTAGTCAGGATGACACATCTGTTTCTAAAATCTGTTGTTCCAATTTACACCAAGTTCATTATGGATTGATTTTAAGGTTCCCTTTATAAACAGGATGATTTTTCCTCAGATTGAATGATCTCTTAAAAAATTGAGAATCATATGGAAAAAAATGTGCCTTCTCAGTGTGATCAAGATCATCAATTTTTCACAACTACATTATAAATGTGCAATTATTTATAATGCAGTTGTGAAAAATTGATGATCTTGATCACACTGAGAATCAAAGTGCTCACTGAAATAAGCTCAAAAGCAAACACAAATAACTTTTTTAATTTGCAAAATGCCTCAATCTACATTTGCAATTAAAACCTGTTGTGCTAATGAGGAAGAAGTTCTAATTTTTTTCGGCATGTTGGACCATTGAAACTAACTCTTCCATGATAGATAACTAGTTTGATGTAGCTTACTTTGGCTGAGCCTCCACCATAGACCAATTATTTTTCAGAGAAGAATAGAGATGATTTACAGCACTAAGATGCAAATGAAGCTCCGGTGGAGTTATGATGTTCAAAACTCATGTGCTGTCAACTTTAGCAAGAAGAGGCTGATTAACAGAGTTGAGGAAATTTTTTGCTGGATTTCCAAAAGATTAGTGAAAGGCTTCTACATAAAGCCAGAGAGTCAAAATTTTTGAGATCATCAGATTAAGAGCTGATAAAGCTGATCTTGCAAAAACAGCAAGGATGTTTTAAAGTATGTGGTTGGGTTCCACAAAGAATATTAGCAACTTTTAAATCAAAATGGCTGCTTTGATTTTTTCAAACTGAAAATGGTTTAAGAGTTTTGATGGGTTTTGAGTTTTTTATGATGTCCATGACAATCCTAATGATAAAAAGTTTCTTCACTCCATACAATCAAACTCAACACCAAAAAAGAATACATTCAAACAAAAGAAAACCAAAATGGTTTTTTCATCTTTCTTTTGACTTTATTGTTTGTTATTGTTGACTAATCCCCGACAGATTTTGAAAAAGCTACCTCCACCATTCATCCTCACTTTTCAGAGTTTTTTTAATGAATAAAAACCAAGATTTCATTACATCTTCAATGAACTTATCTAGAACTTTGCAAAGTACAGCAGACCTCTCTTATGAATTTCCTTTGCTGCTAAAACATTCAGACACAGAATGAATAATTTCTCTGGAGTTGAAAAGTACTTCTTAAAGTAGAACTCAACACAAATGAATTTGTTTAGATACAATGCAAGTGTCCTTGTGTTTGGATTTTATATGTTTGTTGCCTGTTGACTGCTTGTAAAGTTTCTGTTGTGAGAACATTTGATTTTTTTGAATGCTTATTTTTCTTTTTGTTCAGTAGAACTAAAAAAATATTCAAAATTTTGTATTTGCTTAACATTTTTCTTTCCTCTCCAATTTTTTAAAGATGACTATAAACCTGGGATAATTTTTACCCCTTACAGTACCTCTCAGAAAAGCAGGTGCAATTTTCTGAATCAGACCAGTATTTGTATTTGTTTTAAAACTAAAAGTTTGAATTAGTTTTTTGGTATTTAAGATACTGAAATAAGAAATAATTTTTTCTCAAATATCATTAATATAAATTTGATATTTCTCCCACAATGCATATTTAAGCTAATCATTCAAAAAAGGAAAGAAATTTTAAATCTTATTGAGGTCAATTGTTATGTTAAAGAGTTAATATAAGTAAATAAATGTAAAATTAGTTTTCGTCTAAATACTCAAATCAATGCTGTATATTATGGTTCCATACTGGGTAGGCTTACTGTATGTACTTTTTTCTATATTTTGATATTGAGTAATAAATTGTGTCATTGCAATAATTTAAGATAGTCACAAAAGTGTGTTAAACTTTTACTGGCATTTTACAACTCTTATATATTTTGGTTCCAAGACCAAAGTATTGAAGTTTTGGTGAGACAAGTAATGAAGGAAAGCTCATGAGTTTTAAGAGTTAAAGATGTTTGCATTAAGCAGGACTTTAAACAAGTGTACAAAAACTTAATAAGTCAAAGCTTTAATTAAATGTTTAGAAAAAAAATGTAGAAAAAATATTGAGTACTTCCCATTGTTTTCTTGTCTCTTAAGTTTGTTTATAATTGATTTTTGTTTGCTGTTATTTCTTTCTTTTTTAATGTTTGCATATTAACTTTTATTTGTTAATCTTGCTTTACTATGCACAAAATGATGTATATGTCTATATAAAAATGCATTTATACATCTTTTTGTGTGCATCGTGTTCATTTTTATTACAGAAATTGTGTCTTCTTGTCTTATAGTTTCCTTAAGAGAAAATTACTCTGTGCTGAGCAGTTGTGTGGTAAAACGGTTAAAAATAAACACTGCTCTGGTTGATCAAGAAATGTCCAAGTTAAAGGAGGTAAGGATTTTCCAAAATTTGTTTGGACTTGATAAAATTTTAAGTGTGTGTACTATGAGTACTAATTGTATTGTTTATTAGAAGCAATCCCTATAAAATATTTATAGGAAATTAATTTCTATGAAAAATATTTTTTACTAAATTATTAACAATAAAGTATGTGTTCTCACTATCACTCTTTATGTTAAAGGAAATGCAGAAAAAATATCCTACAGTAGTTGTTAAACCCAAAGAGAAAACCATCCAGATGATAAGCCCCAAGGCTCCTGTTTATCAAAATGTAGTTGGCTACTTAGCGTCCACTTTGCTCCTTCTCTGGATAATTGGTGGTGTCTATGAATTTCTCAGACGAAGAAGAATTAGACATAAAAAAAATAAGGTTGCGACTCGAACAGGTATGTTATTCTGTGCAAAAGAAGATTACTTTAGTTTTAGCTGTGAATTGAGTTACAAACTTTTGTTAGAGCATTTATAATTTTCCGGTTTACCAACAAATAATGTTGAATTTTTCTAACAAAAAAAAACTGTCAATAACCTATTGTAGTCTGACAGCTGGGTATTTTTGATAGGAAATAAGTTATTTAGTTCTTATTTCTTACATAAATATGCTTTTTTTAATTAAAAGTCATTTATTTCAGTTAGAAAGGTTGCTTATCTTCTTGAGTTGAGAGATTTCTATGAGGAGTATAGAGTCGACTGTGCTGAAATGATTAAACAAGTTTCAAAAAAAACTGATGATCTGCTTTACATACATAATTCTGAACTACTGAGACTCACAAAGAAGTTCTCGAAAATGTATGGCGTAAATTTTAAATATGTCGCGTTTAAAGATCTTGGTGTGCCTTTGGAAACAATAGCCATGTATCGAGAGGAGATAAAAAGACGCCCGAAAGTGTCTCGATGGAAGAAGTGTCTAGTATATGCAACCAAAAAAGTTCAATGGTTGCGTTTATACCTTGGTGTATAAATGTAACTATTACAGCGTCAAAAATTTAATTGAAAGGAAAGAATAATGATGTATTATTGTTATTCTGTTATTTTATTTTATGCATCAAATTTATAAAGACGTTATAAAAAAGGTGTAAATTTCATCTACTAGTATTTACACACAACCATTTTGTAAAACTTAGCGTTGCAATTAGTTTGTACAGTTAAAAGTTACTTTTTATAACATAAGATATTTTAAAAATAATTTGTTTTAATATTTTCTTAGGTATTTTCTTTTATGCAGATCTATTTTGATACTGAACCTACCCCCACGGACAAAATTTTACAATTTTTCATACGTTAGCAACACATTCTTTGATAATTCTCTTTTAGTTCTGGCAGAATATTGAAAACGGGAAAGGCGATAGCATTCTTTGTTTTATGAATGTCTTTACTTTATAAATGTAAATTCCATCAAATACACAGAAACAAAGAATCGATAATAATAGTACTGTCTGGAGGTGAATTTCAATATTCTATCCTATTTCTACCAGAGCTTTGTTAGTTTATCAGCTGTAAATATTATGATGAAATTTGAGGTATTACATGGTCTAAATGAAATGGTGTATTAAATTTGTTAAACGCGATTTAAGAGCTAGGTCACATTCTTCTAAAAACTTAGCTTTAATTTGCTTAGAAATTTATAAAAAACTTTTAACCTAATAAGAAAATTTTAAACTTTTACTCTTATTTACACTATTTAATTAAAAGGAAATGTTAAACATAAGAATTGCAAATAATTAGTTTTATAAGTAATTGATAGTGAAACAATACTTATACTCTCGCGTGCTTAATACAAGTGGGGGTTGCAATTTTAATCCAGATCTATTTAACGGGGAGGAGGGGGGGGTCTTAAAAAAAAGGGTGAGTGGGAATTTATCATCTGCCTATAATCAAAATCTCGTAAATCCCAATTAACATTTTTTACAGAACACGCATACAACAGTTTAATTCTAGGGTGGCTTGCGGTCAAATGCCCATTTTTAACATCTGTTTTATCATAATTTCAATAGGGTTTAATATGCTTATATAAGTTTTATAGTATGGTGAGGAATAAACCAAAAGCTCATTTTCGACAAATCGAGATTTACGAGATTTTTTATAGGTCGACGATTTTTAAAGCCTGATTACACTGAAAGTATTTTATTTTATCAGTGACATATTTTTTGTAGTTTTTCCCCTGAATTTTCTTTTTTAGTTTTGACTTTTAAGCTTTTTTGTATAACAAGTAAAAATTAATAAAGGGGGGGGGGGGGGGTTTAAGCTTTGAGTTGGTGAGAAAATTTACCGAAATTATTAAGCGTACCCTCCCGTATATTAGGCATGCGAGAGTAAAGCAATTGTAAAGAATTGATTTTTAATCTAATGCCCTTCGGGTTTTTATTACAGCTACTACTATTATTTGTCCGCAATCGTATATAAAATCGAAGGTATCTATACAAGGGTTATCAAGATAAACAAAGTCCCGCACTTAATAACAAATTTCTGAAACTCTTTTTTAAAAATTAAGTACATTATGCAAAATCAAAATGTGTTAAATGAAATAAACCAAAGGGTTATATGTTTTTCAACTTTGCAATTCTGATGAAGTTCTTTCATTAATTTGACCACTCTTTTGACACGAAGGTTAATGTGTGGACTATCTAGAACGGATTTGTGTCTATTCATATGCTTTAAAACGCACTTCATAATTCCAGAGAGTTTCGCTCAGAAATTTTATCAAGTAACTTTCATAAGTCTCCTCTTTGAACATTTGGTAGTTTTAGAGCTAATCTCCAGTCTTCTCCTTATTCTTCTTCCTCCTCATTTCTATACAGATTATTTTTTATTTTATCTCAGTTAATATTCCAAAATACGGAGACTTTCCAAATTAGTATAAAATAGAAGTTTGATAATTTTTTTTTTTTTGCAAAAATATTTTCTGACAAATATTTTCTGTAAAAAGAAATACTCATGAAATTCTCTGAAAATCCAGAAGGGAAAAAAGTACCCTTCCTAGCCAAAAAGTGCAAATGCAATTGGTCCAATCCTGTTGCTTTTCAGATTTCAAAAAGAGGTAACATTTCAAGACGTTACTTTTGTTTAGAAGGCACCTCTTCTAGGCTTTGTAGAATTATTGTATAATCTATGTCCCTTCTGAAGGCTATTTTTAGCATTTTATTTTGTTTTTTTAAAAAATCATAATCGTAAGAAAAAAACCCAAGCATAGAAAATAATTTTAAAAAAGGTATTAAAAGTTTCGTGCTTCCTAAAACAACTTTTAAAAAGTATCATATAAACCACTTTGATGTATTAAATATATGATATATAAAGTATATTAAAAAATCCTTTATTAGCTCTTATCACTTGATACTTTACAGAAAGTGTCCATATTTTTTTTGGATGTTTGCAACTTTAGGGTCTCAATTTTTTTACCTTTTTTTTTTTTTTTTTTTATCTCTAAACAGTTATAATATATTTACATAAAGTAAAACCTTACATAAAGCAAAACCTTACATAAAGCAAAACCTTACATAAAGCATTTCATAGCTGAATTATTTAAAGATTGACTGTTTTTTGAAAGGTGCAAACAATATTCATATCTATTCAAAAAGAATTAAATCACACTTTCTAATTATTGCAAAACTGATACCTTAACAAGAATATTTACTCCGGCATTTTTTGTAATAATAAAGAAACTATATAAAGAAATCTTCTTGGGTATGTCATCGATCATTTTCTTTATCGTTCATTTGATTTACCATTTTACCCATATGGTATGTTATCGTATTTGTATTTCAGATTTAACAAAATCATTGAAAAAAAAATTGTCTATTGAAGTTTAGTTTTTATATTTTGATTGATAAAAAATGTAAATGATAAATGTATATTTGATATAAAAATGTAATATGTAAACAAATGATTTGAAACTAAGCATCTTAGTGCTTATTTTACTACACAATTTTTATAGAGCATGTAAAAAGTTCATTTTTTATTGAAAAAAGAAATGAAAGTTCAATACTGTTTTTTAAAGCATTTATAAAATGGTAGCAAATGCGCGTGCAAAAGTTCTGAGCAGAGCTAAAATAATAAAATTCCAATACTTTTTGTTGGCTTTTATTTAATGTTTAAAAACGGTAAATAAAACATAAAGTATTTTTAATTAAAAAGAAGATTGTTTTGAATAAATTTTAAAAATGACAAACCGAAAACATATAAGTTTACCTGTCAAAGAAGCGGTATTATTGATATAAGGAAAGAAATAAAAATAGAATCTCTCAGGAAGTCAGGAAGGCCTCGAATCATATCTGAAAGACATGCTAAAATTTTAATTCGTGCCGTAAAAAATGATCCACCCAAAAATGTTGTCTTGTTAAATGCTGAAATGAAAGAATTTTATAATGTAAAATGTAGTTTTGACATAACAATTGCCGTTTGAGGTCTGCAAATTTATTTGGAAGACGTCCTGCAAAGAAACCTTTTATTTCTATAAAGAAGCAAAAAGCACGCTTGAGATTTGCAAATGAACATATGAATTGGTCAAGAGAATAATGGTCGAAAGTACTCTTTAGTTATGAATCCAAGTTTATGTCATTTGGATCTGATGGTATTAGATATGTTCGTCGACCAAAAGGCCATAGAAATGATCCTAAATACCAGCCACCAACAGTAAAGCACGGAGGTGGAAACGTTATGGTCTGGGGTTGCTTCAATAGAGATTGTGTTGGTCCTATCCATTTGATTAATGGCATAATGGGCAAAAGTATGTACAAAGGTATCATTATGGATGTTATACTACCACATGCTGAAGTCAAAATGTTTTGAGGATGGATATTTCAGCAGGAAAAAGAAGCAAAGCACAGTTCAACCGTTGTGAAAGACTTTTTCAAGACCAAAAAAATTCGATTAATGGAATGGCCTTCGCAAAGTCCTGACCTTAATTGCATTAAACATCTATGGAAACACCTTGATCGACAAATTTCAGCCAGAAAAACCAACAAGTAAATATAATTTATTTAAAATTCTGAAACAAAAATGGGAAAAAATCGACAATAATGTGATTATTAAGCTGGTGGACTCAATGTGTTGCCACTGTCAAGCAGTAATCAATTCCAAGGGTTTCAAGACGAAGTATTAAAGAAATTTACTTTAAATTACAACATTTTTAATAAAAAAATGTTTAAAGAAAAATCTACTTAGAGTATTTTTTTCTGCCCGGATACTTTTGCACGCGCATATTTCAATAAAATGAACTTTTTAGATAATATTGCTTAGATTTAGTAAAAAAAAATTAATTTGTTTTTAGAATTTTAATCAATTTTTTGACATTCCAGTGAAAATTTGAAAGAAATTGGACTTTTCATTGAAAAGTTATCTCAAGTTATGTGCTTCTCCGGATACTTTGGCATGCTTCTGTATTTCAAAACTTGATAAACATTTTAATGAGTTTACATAACTCAAAAAAGAAATAACTTTTCATGTCCGGTCTTTAACACAAGTTTTTAAAAATTAATAAATACTGTATTTCAACAAAACAAAAAAAAAACTCGTGTCACTAGGTCTTAAGCAAATCCAAACAAGTTGTAACGATTGAATCCAACTTCCTAAAAATACCACTAATTGTTAACTAGCTTGTATTTTTGAATATCTATTGCTTGGATTTCATCCATATTTAAAATTTGTAAATAAGTTTTTAGAATCAGCAGCAGAAGTTCACTTGTAAATATACTAAGTATGTTATAGCGACGATTCTATTTTTTAAATATGGCGGTACAGATGACGGTAAAGATAATTAATTTATATTTTAAATGATTTTCGTAGATTGTAAAAGTATTTCAAAATTTTCATGATAATATATAAAACAAAATCTCAAATTGTGCAGGTCTAATTTATTACCAACGTTTTTTTTATTTATTTATTTTTTTTTTTTTGTTATATTAAGTATATTTAAAAATTTCATTTGCCGTGGCCCTCGAAATTGGGGAAATCTTATTCAGATGTCGGAACCAATTTTCCGATTTTTTTTTTCAATTTAATCGAAATTTTTTGTTATTTATAAGAAAAATTCAGTATCATATCAAATTTTAGTTAAATTTTATGTTTATTCCTTAAAAACACATACCAACCACGGGCGGGGGAAATATGCTCCCAATCAGTATTCAATATAAGAACAATATTCAACAAAATATTCTTTTAAACGAATTTGTAGAGAAACTAATCTAAATGCAGAGAAGCTGAACTATCAATAGCTTAAGTGATCTCTTAGATTTTAACCAAGCTTGGTCTCTGGCGAGCAAATCCATGCAAAACGCTTATTTGTTAATGTTAGAACTTTGCCTTTCATTCATCACAGGGAATGTCGTTGAAATTACATCTGTGGGCAGATATGTCATATTGGTTTTTCAATACGCAATAAGATGCATTTTAAGGTCCCCTTTTACACTTTTTTTCTTTTAAATAGTTTGATTGTGTTGAATATTTTGACTAATTTTAAGCAAAGCTGCAGTAACAATCGTTGATAAATATTTGACAGAATTTTCAAAAACTTTTATGAGTTTTATCAACGTCATGTCAGATTTTTTGTAAAATCCTAATAACACGAAGTAAAAGTATCTTTCTCCATAAGTTTGGTAAATCATTAAGAAGAAAATCTTTTTGAACCTGTAATGACTTTTGGTTTTGTAAAGGCATTTATTCCGATATTGTAAAATATCCTTTTGAAACATTTTTATTGATTCCTAAAAAATTATGATACAGGTTATTCGCTTTACATTTGTATCGTTCACAATACAAAAAAATACCAAGTTACCAGTAAATTTTTATCAAAATGGAAATCTTTGTTTTAGATTATTGAGAATAAAGGTAATAAATGTTAAAATCAGTGTAACAAGCTAATTACTTTCTTAACATATTATAAGTATAGTAAATCCAAATTGAATTTATTTGACTGGTGATGATGAAAAACTTTTTATTCATAATTCCAACACTCTCATTATAATGAGAATATCGAATAACATGCCATTTATCTCACACTAAGTTTTTTTAATGTTTTAAAAAACGGCACCGAAAATCAAAAAAAAAAATCAGAGGAAAATTAGGTGGCCGCTGTAAAAACTGATGTTTCAAGGGCGAAGATTCAGCCACTTATTAGAATGATCAAAGGTAGTTGCCATTCATTTAAAGCAAAGCTATTAGTTAGAATCTTTTAAAGCATAATTGCTGAAAGAAATAGCAGAACTGGCTAAAATTTCACGCTACTAAAATTGTAGAAAATTTTAAGGAGACCCTAATATGATTAACTATATATATATATATATATATATATATATATATATATATATATATATATATATATATATATATATATATATTATGATAATAATTTTTGTATCTTTTCTTTCTTAACCACAACTGTTTTATGACCGAAAACTGAACCAAATGGCAATGAATTCTGATCAAACGCCAAGCAGTTCGGGTACCAAACATTTTTAATTTATAAATTATGTCAGTTAATCATCAGGGTTAAATCATTTCAATGTTAATTGTTCAAACTTCGGCAATAATATCAAGCCATGTACTCCAGTTATTAAATCTGAACAAAATGCAACAATTGAATCTAACTTTTCAATAAGGCTACTAAAGATTAACCAGTTTGTATTTCTGAATACGTATTGCTTGAATTCATATTTAAAATTTCTTACGTGAATTTTTACAATAACAAGTAGAAGTTCTTTTTTAAAAATACTGAGAAAACTACGACAACGATTTTTTAACAAATGAAGACACAAATAACAGTAAAGGTTTTTGTAATTTTTTGATTATATTTGAAAATTTTAAAATAGTTTTAAAAAATATCCTGTTAACATATGAAATACATCAAATAAGGCTCCGTTATAATAAATTATTTCTTTCTGTTCTATTGAGCATTTTCTCACTCGTTTTCAATTGAAGAGGACACGTTGTAAAAATCTTCCAATTATCAAATGTTTCATATTGAAATCTTGAAACATTTCTTCGTGTTAAATTTCTTAGATTGAGGGTAATAAATAGCAATTCTTTAAACAATCTAAAATACTAATTGAGTTCTTTACAAATATTAAATATAGTAAATATATGATAAATTTTTTTAAGACCCGCAAATGGCGAATGAAATACTATCCATCTATGATTTAAATATTCTCATTGTCATTAGAGTATAACAGTTCAAATAAATCATTGTTAAATTAAATGTTTTTAAACAACTCAAAAGACCATAAACATATTGAAAAAATCAGCACCTTCTGTTGAAACGGATAAATTAGAAGTTAGAAGAGCAAAGTTTCGCTCATTCTCCTCAAAGATCTAAGTTGCTGTGAAGTTATCTGTAGCTACTGCTATAATCAGTTGCCATTCAATCGAAGCGAACCTGTTAGTTAAAAAGGGTTTCAAAGAAGCATCATTGCAGGAAAAATTGAAGAACCGATTAAAGTTTCTTAAAAACAGATTAACACAAAATGGCTCAACTTTCTGTAAACCGATGTGTTCATCAGGTAAATCAGACAACCCCGGGTAACTGTACTCAAGCGATTGTGATATCTAAGAATCTACAGCACGTTTAAGTTTAATTAGAAATAATTATGTCAAAACCATTTTTTTTTTTTTTTTTTGCCAATTGCTTTTAAAAGCTGCAGATTTTTAATTGAACATGAAAAACCTTTACAGAACTTTTAAATTAGGAAACTTAGCAACATCGGTACTAAGTTCATTTAGTCCTGTAACGATTTTGGGTTTGAGAATTGGGATCTACACATTAAAATATTAGAATTGTATACATAACGTATTGCTCCTTGCAATTTATCAAAAATTCATTCAATGTGCTTCAAAAGAGTGCAACTAATATGAAGCGTTTAAAGAGTTGAACATCATTCTGCCGGAATTAAAGCAGCTTATAAATTCGAAAATTAAAAAAAAAACAGACAAATAGAATTGATATAACCTTTCAATAAATTTTAAGAAGCTTTGTCCAAAACTAAATTCGAATACTCAGCAAACAGTTCTTACGAAATACTGAAATGTTCGGCCGCCGAATAGTTACGGATTCCTAAATTGTTTATCTCAAATATTCTCCAATTTAAATTATAATCATATAATGTAATTATAAAAAATAAAGATTATAATTCTTTATTTAAATCTAAACTATGCGAGTTCCACTACTTTGATTTGAATTTGACAATAGTTAAGAATGTAGCTAACTGTCAATAACTGAACTGTATTTCAATACCTAAGGCCAATGCTGTTTTTCACGTTACAGAAATTTTCAAAAAGCATCAATCTTCACTTGGAATCTTAAGTGAACAAGCATCTGAAGTATCGCAAGGACCAACCCCATAAAACTCTATCTTTTTAAAGCAGTATATGAAATGAATTAAAAGCAATATTGATAAACTTTAGTATGTAAAAAAATAAAAAGTTCTCTCTTTAAATCAAAAAGAAATAAGGATTTACTCATAGTGTATAAAATTTAGGAAACTTTTCTAGAAACTTTTCAGTTGTAGTCTACAAAATGGGATTTGTGATAATATGTACATTTTGACTATAAATGCTGTATCAAAACTTTTGTTTTTTATTTTTCTTTAAGTTTTTAGTTTGGTTAAAAAAAAGTTATGAGCTGTGAATATTTATGCTGTGTGTGGAACCAAAAAATCTCTATGTGATTATTACCCAAATCATACTAACAATAAAATATGGTTTATTTATAGTATTTTATTCATAGCAATAAATAGGAGAAAAATCTTTAGAAAAAATTTAAATCTGATAAGTACTGCAATTGCATTGTCGTTACATATTTGCATGGTGGTGGTGGTTGTAGTGATGGTTGTGAGAACATTTGTTTTTCAAGTTACTTTAATCTTAATGAAGTACATTTGTAAAATATCTAAACAGATCAACTATCATGCCTACATAGAAACTAAAAAATTGAATGATCCCATCAGATGATATTCTGATTGATTGAGACAAATAATGCTGTTTCAACAAGATGGGATTTTTCCCCACACAGCTTGCACAGTCAAAGCATAGATTGATAAAAATCAATTAAGTATAATACCTATTTTAGATTAGCAATGTTTTATTATGATATACTATTTTTTAAAATTTTATGTACTTATTTTTTCTGAAAATACTGAATTAAGATTTTTTTGGTATAAAATCTAAATGAACTTAAAGTTATAGTTTGAGGATTTATTTTCATAATGGCTATTCATTATACCTGAAAATGCATTGCAACAAATATTACAACACACATCACAAGGTACACTTGTTCAAGTGTACCTTGTGATGTGTGTTGCAAGAGCAAGTTGGCTCAAAAGAAACACCTGGTTTTACTTGTATAAGATAAACTAACCTGAAAATCAGAATATTAAGAAAGTTTTAGCAAATTAATTGTTAGAAAACTGGAATTTATAAAAAATAAGAGGTTTTACAATTTTAAATTACAATTTTGTAATCAGGTGAGTTTCATGGTTATAATTAGGGTGGCAGCATGAAAAGTATATTCCCAAGTCTTCTATAATGTATTCATAACTAAAATAACTGTTTCAATGACTTTATATTTTAATTTTTCATTGATGTTCTAGTAATTTACATTGTTTGTGTCATAATTCATGGAAAGCATTTCAATTTAGATTTCATTCATCAATTGTTTTATATGGCTTTTTAATTCTATTTCCAATGGAAATGCAGGTATTTATTTGATCTTACTAAATCCTATTAATCATATCCATGCAATATGTATACTATATTAAATATAAAGATACGATAAGTACTTAATTATTATCAGTGATATATAGTTAGTTGCAAAAGTTACAGGCTGAAGTTGTATTCTGAATTTTACGGTTTTATTTCAAAAAACATAAAAGTAATCAATACTGTTTAACTTTTTGAAATTCTTAATTTGTAATTTTTTTAAACATCACTCCATTTAAAATTGCCACTGAATTCTTAAGTGAAAGATATTTTCAATCATTTTAAACGAATCATAAACTACATAACAGAAATATAAATGAAAGTTAAAGTAATGTTTAACTATTATGTAACTTCATTTTTTAAAAACACTTTATTAATAGTTATTTAATGGAAGAATGGCAACAGTTATAAAGGCTAAAGATACTCTTACACTTTATATTAACTGCCACCCTTTTTAGGATTGGTTGTACTAAATTTTTTATCACAAAATGCCTAATTTTAGAGCATTCCTCTGGAAGAGTTGGTTTTTTTAATTATGATTAATCTTTTTCTATATGCTTAGCTTTATGATCTTGTAAATGATTTACAGGGCTTGTATCTGATGATTACAGTTCATTTGCTTTGAGGTATTTGTAAACATCTCAGATTGGGAAGTCTAAAACTGTTTTTGCTACATGTTTGGGTTCATTCACTTGCTGAAAAATAAACAACCCTTAAAGATCCAAAACATTTGCACCAATCTTTAAACAGTTTTTTAAATTTTACCAACCTTCCAGACAGGTTGCCCATCACAGAAATGCTTAGAAAATAGATTATTAATCTTGGCAGTTCTTTTTTTTTTATGGCACAATTTTGAATGTTTTATTATGAAATTATTGGAATTTATCAATGAATCTGCAAAATAATAATAGAAAACCTTTAGATTGCATATTTCATCAATGTTTTAGTCTTCTTATAAGTTTATTAATGACATTGATATAATAGGTAAAGTGTTGTATACCTGCTTTTATCTTTGGCCTTAAATAATCATTTGTATACATTTATCTATCATGACATTTCTCTACAAAAGGTTTTTCAAATGTGACTTTTGAATCTATTTTAAACCTATATACTACCTTTTGTAACTTACTTTATATCCATAGATACATATATACTTCATCATTAAAGTAAACAAAGATATTAACAAACATTTTTTTTTTTTTAGCCTGCCCTCAGAATGATACAGAAATCATGTTTTATAACAGTAAACTTAGTTTAAAAAGAACCATCGAAAAATCTGATGATGTAATTGCTATTGATTGGTCAAAACTTGATTTTGAACCACTTGAGAACCGTGTTGTTTTAGTTTTAATTGGATCAGGAAAATTCATCTTAATGAATAATACTATCTTGCGTTACATGAATCAAAGTATTATAAGAATATCCGGCATCCATAAAATCTTTGTTCTAACAATTCAAATTGGTGGTTGCATTTTGTTGCCAATTCATTTTTTTAGAAGTAGTTTTACAGGTAGACAATTTAAATTATTTTTCAGTGTAGTATCAAGTCTTACATTCTATTATTCATAGGTCTAGTCTAATTCTCATATATGGTTAGTTTTCAACTTCAAAAAAAAAGCTGCTGCTTTTTATATTGACAGGGTTAAAATTAAGGTTAGATTACCAATCAAATTCTGTTAGATGTTAAAATAGTACATAGAATGATATATGTTATAATTTTAACATATTATGATCTTAATACAATATGATGTGGATATTTTAGCATCTTATAATACTATCATAATATCCTGATATCAATATTTAAAAATCTAAATTTTGAGCAGTATTTGATTAATAGTTTTTTTTTACTTAAGTATTATTTTTTGTTATCAATTTTTGTTATTGTTTTAAATTAATTCATATTGGTATTGAAAACATTTCTTGATTTTTGACAAATCTTTAGTAAGATCAAAAACATAAAAGATAAACTTAGTTCAAAGATTTATAATTATATTTATAATTTTTGTTAAATAAATCATCAACAATAATATGAAAGAGAAATGTCAAATTATAAATGAGTGACTAATAAGCTGAAATACTTA
This sequence comes from Hydra viridissima, assembly GCF_058129835.1. Taxonomy (NCBI): domain Eukaryota; kingdom Metazoa; phylum Cnidaria; class Hydrozoa; order Anthoathecata; family Hydridae; genus Hydra; species Hydra viridissima. The sequence goes on from NW_028324305.1 coordinate 6,568,457, forward strand.
AGTATTCAAATTGAAATCTGCTAAATAAAATAAGAAGTTGATAAATTGAGATACTTGAAGTGTCATCACATTGCAGTTTGTAATTTGTCTTTCTTTTTTTTTTTTTAATGTTTTCATTAAGTTTGGAAAACAGAGTTTAGACCTTTGTTTTTAGACATTTTTTTAAAAAGATTTCTGAAACAAAAAATATTTTCTAGGTTGTCCTGGAATGTATGATTTGTTACTTTTAGCTCACCCAACCAAAGTAAGTCAACATTTGATATCAAATATTATTTCAGATGTTTTGAACTATTGTTTTTAGATTTAATGTTTAATCCTTTCTTTACTCTTTTATATGAAATAAATTTATAAAACTTTTGCTCAGAAGATGAAAGAGTTTATGAGTTATCAGGTTTTGAATTTTTATATGGTTTCCAAAAAAGATTCAGTTTTTACTTCAGTTAAAGTTTTATTATTACTGAATAACAGGAGAAATAATGCTAAAACAATTACTAAGAATAAAAATTTAGAAAAATGATTGGATGAAAAGTTCAAAAATTTCCTTTTTAATCACTAAAAAATGTGCTCAAAAAAATGTAGCTTATGTAATTTAACTTAGGTATGATACATGTTTACTCTGCATTACATAAAGTGAGAACTTAAAAAAAAAAAGTTCCAAAGTTTTAAAAACAATAATCAAATATCCATGCTTATTGTATAATATTATATAAAGTATAAAGCATTTGTTACAGTATGCATGGTGTTCTATCATGTCTAGCACCAGCCTTTGTGAACCTGTTCAGTGTTTATGAAACATGTTCTGCAAACCCTCAGCAAAATCTGCTAAAAAAATTTTTTTTATCAGATTTATGTGTTGTTATTATTAAGTACTTGTTTTCATCTCTTAAATGGGAGTCTTTCTAGGATCAGATTTAAAGCCAGTTTAAAAATCAATGTAGATAAAAAGCAACTGTACCATTTTTAATGTATTTAAGTTGTATCACAAAAATCAATAAAGCTTTGAAACAACTGAGCAACGGCTGAAGCATTTAGTTTTGATAAACTGACAATATTGTCCTTTTCAAATTCATAAAGTAATTTTAAGTCACTCCACTTTGCAACTTTAACCAAACCATCAACTGGAAAATTTTATTGATTCATTTTTTTTTAGTTAACCAGTTGTTACAAACAGATTTTATCAGTTGAACATAATAAAATAGAAGGAAGATATCACTAGTGGTATAGCTGGTTCAAACTTTTTTGACAAGTTTTTTACATTATTATTGTCATGAGTAATTGCTACTGTGATATTAACATTTACCAAGATCTTTAAATTGAAAAAAATTCAAAAGTTCTACCAATCATTTTTGGAGTGTAGTTCTTTTCACCAATTTAAGTCAAACAGTTCATACAAGTCATAAGTTTTAAAATAACATTCATTTTATGACCTGCCAGTATAGAATCTCAATAATAGATACCTCAATCTTTGAAAATCTGTAATGTCTTCTTTTAATGGTTCTGAATGGTAAATATTTATCCTGATTCTACTAGAATCGTATGCTATAAAAGTCTTTCAGGTGTGAAATGTATTGGAACTTAATTTTATTAGTTAAAAAATATAGAGATCTAGTTTTTTAAACTATTTTTCCAGTAAACATTAGAATTTATAGTATTTGGTTACCATAAAAACAATTATAGTGCAAAATATTTGATTGCAATTTATACTGTACCTTTATAACAATTCAAATCTTCTGAAACTTCAAACAATTCCATTTTGAAGCATTAGAAAAGAAAACTTGGAAGTAGAAGGAAGTTTCCAAGTTGATAAAAACTTAGTTAAGTGTAATCATTGCAAGTTGAAGATCAGTAACGAACATGGTAGTAAGAGCTGAGAATCATGTAACAAAATACATTTAGAGAAGTTCAAGACAATCAAAGCAATAAAAGTTTCTAGTTGATTGTTGTATATATGTTTAGAAGATCTAAGACTACCAATAGTCTTGTTTCTAATGCTTCAGGCCTGTTGAATGTGTTGGTTTCTGAGAGTCCAATTTTCATCCCAACTCAAGGGAGAAAGCTGAAACCTTTTAATCTGTCATTATTTGAGTTTGCTAGAAAAAGATTTTGGAAACTGCCATTTTGAAGTAAATTGTGGAAATTCAGAAGCATTTCAGTAATATCCATCTTTTTCCATGGATTGTTAAAAGAGAAAAAGATATCAGAATTGGCATGTTTAAAGACCTACAAGAAGAATTGCAAAATTTCTAAGATCAGGGAGAAAATATGATAGATAGTTGATCAATAATATTGGATTATATATATAAGCAATTTTGTTGAACAAATGAAGACAGATAGACCCCTTCCTCTCTAGACAAAATGCAAGGGGATTCTTTTTATCTCTTTAATGCTGTTCACTGATGAATATCTATTGTGATAACATATTTTTCCGAAATTTTAGTATCTGATACTCACTGATGAATCCTTTTACTTTTTTGGAATGAGGTTTAGAGCAGCCATATTGCCCTTTCAGTTCCTCATTTACATGACAGATTTATGGATGGCAATCCCAGCATCCTGTGCAAACTTTGATCACGTAATCCTGAGAATTTTCACAAAAATTTCCCGGGGTTTTAAGAATGTAAAAAAAAAGTAAAGATAAAAGAAATAAAACAGGGATTAAGCTATTAACTTATTTGTACATCATAAAATGTCTAGTAAATATAGTCTTTGGTAAAATATTTGTTTCATACATGTTTATTTTCTTTGGAATATTTTAATTTAATTTTAAATTTTCAGCTTCATTTTAACTCCAAATCGTCACATGAGAGTTAGAGGGTACTATCTGCTTTTTTTTATATTATAAGAATTTATTAATAAGTTTTAGTTAACAATTAATAATAAAAACAAAAAAATTTAAAAATTTTGTAAATAGTTTTATTAGTTTAATTATGAAACATAAATAAAAAAAAAAGATGTATTATATAAATTATAAAATGACAGGAATAAAAACATTTTAACTAAAAAAAATTGAAAGTTAAGTTCTCAGAACAACAACAAAAAATTCGATAGAACCCAATAATTCTTATGCGACGAAATGTATGCGTGATTCTCAAAATTTTTCAATTAGGGTTTAAATTAATGAAGTTTTCAAAATATAGAAGGTTTATTAAATAAATAAACTTTTTTTACAGTTATTCAAAGTGGTAGTCATTTTCATAGAAATAAATTCAGTTAGAATTATAGATCTGATAAAGAAACATAAGTTGAAATAATTCAAGAGCATTAGAACTCTAAAAAAGTTAGAACTTAAGTAAATATCATGACGAAATATGCTGAATTCAATAGCACAAATCTTATATGGAGACAATTCTTAAGTGGTACAGATGAAACAGTTGTGTGCAAAGTTAATGCATGCAAAAAAATATTGAAAGGTCTTCATTCCCATTTACTGTCCAATAAACTTAAAGTAACATTTCAATCACAAGCACCAAGTTTATCCACAAGAGCTTCAAATTCAAAAGATTTAGAAGAAGATTCTCTAAATAAAAAACCAAAATCAAAAACTATTTTTCAACAACATCAAAAAAAGAAGAAAATTTATCTGAAGTGTGGCAGCAAATGATGGTATATCAGTTAGTACAATTTGTAATTCCATAAATATACGAGCTAGGTTAGTTGCACAAATATATAAAAATGTCCCAAAATCACGTAATACTATCAGAAAAATGGTATTAGACTACTACGAGCAGATTAAAAAGCAAGTTATAAAACAAATAATTGATCAAATTTTACCAGGCTCTAAATTTTCCTGAACACTTGATGAGTGGACTTCTTTTAGAAGCTGCAAATATATGAATGTGAATGTACATGAGTTGAAATTTAAGTTTTTGGCGATTTGAATTTAGGTTTGATTTGCATTTTAGGGTCTATGCCAGCAGAAAAGTGCGTTTTTACTTTTAAAAGAAAGACTCCACAAATTTAAAATAAACCTTGAGGATGATATCATTGGTATTATGACTGATGGTGCAAGTGTTATGAAGAAACTTGGAAAAATTCTAGAAATTGATCAATAGTTATGCTTTGGCCACGCTCTACAACTGGCAGTTTTATCAGTTCTTTACAAAAAAGATGCCAGTCACTTGGAAGTTTGATGAGAACACTGTTTTTGCAAATTTAGATAACAACAGTGATGAAAACAAAGATGATTGTAATAATGAATATGTTTATGAAGAGGAAGGCTGTAACAAAAGTTAGGAAAATCATAAAAGTATTTAAAAGATACCCAACAAAAAATAAAAACTATTTACAAAATTACATAAAAGTTGAGTTTGGAAAAGTCATCCATTTAATCATGGATTGCAAAATCCAATGGAGCAGTTTGTTACTTATGCTTAAAAGATTTGACAAGTTAAAATATTGTGTTAAAAAAGAATTTCTAGATTTAGAATTGGATTCCAATTTTGATGATTCAATTAAGATGAACAAAAAATGAATATAAAACCATATCAGATTTAGTAGTACTTTTGACTCCCGTTAAACACTTTGTTGACAAGGTGCAACTTTAATTACAGCTGACATTGCATTAGAGTTTATGTTGACCAAAAAAAACAACAATCTGAGTTAAGAAAACTGAGTCACTGAATTAAAGAGAGAAGAATACCATTAAGCAGCACAGTTTATTATGTTCATAATGCTTAGGTTACTTCATTGAAAATCCCAGATGCTTTTGTACGAAATATAAGTGCTCAAAATAAAAAAATTATAATAAACCTTATAAAGCATCTAAACTCGGCAGATATAAAGACATCAGCAGATGTGAACAGTGATAGTTATGTTCAGCTGAACAAGGCTTTATCAACCAAGGAGTGTGATAATAAAATCAAAATTGTTAGTGAAGAATTAAATGAAGTTATGGAAAAAAAGATTGGCAGCAACACAAACGCTACATATAAGGGAAGAAAGTATAACTTCTAAAATTCAAAAAGAAATGTCATTATTTGAAAGTAGTACCACAAGAGGTAATCATCATCAAAAAGCATATGATTATATGCTATCTATATGGCCAACAAGTGTGGAGAACAAACAAGCATTCTCAGCGGCTGGGTTTTTATGCTCAAAAAATTGAACGCAATTAAACCACAAAATGATTGATGCATTCAGTTTTTTAAGGTGGTACTTTCAAAAATGAATATAATTTGTGTATACTCATGTAGATTCATATTATTTTTATTTATATTGTGTTATCTTTTTATTATATTGTTTTATAATTTAAATGTCTAAGGTTCATTAAAAGAACTATTTTAGTTAACTAAAAAATGAAAAATGATTAATTTATTGATAATATAATTACATTATCAATAAATTAATCATTTTTCAGTGCTTAATGAGTACTTAAAAATCTGTTTTTCACATTCTTCACCACCAATCATTGTTTCTGCTTCCTAATTAATCCAGGGATTTCCCGCCAATAAATATCTCAATCTCAAAATACCAGGATTGAGAATGTCTGGGATTTTAATATCCCTTGGCAGATTGCTACTTAAGTGAAAAAGATCAGTTGATCAAGTGTATGAGAACTCAAGTGAAGAATGGCTAGTGGAATGAGACCCAAAGATTATTAGCTAAATCTGTAAGTTAACTGTCAAGGACTGGGACATATTCCCTAATGGCATGTTCTTGGGATTTCAATGAGTGTTACTCTATTTCAATGATGATCTCTCAAAAACTATCCAAGTTCTGTGATTTCATCCATTTCATTCCAACACTCCTGTTTGGTCACTCAGCTTCAAGAAGAAGTAGTTTTCAACATTAGGGTTTATTTGGACAAATTTTAGGAACCAATTGGGTTCAGAGAAGATATGCTGCTGTTAAAGATATATATAATACTACATAATCTTTATTTATAAGTAAACATTTTGAAAAGTAGGTGAATAAATAAACAAATAGCTGTACTTAAATCATTGTTAACTTTGTATGGAATGAGTTTTGAAGTGAAAATGTATATCACTAGAACTAAGATATTTGTATAATTTTTCTTTTGGGAAAAATGTAGTTTTAGTCTCAGTCAGGCAAAGGTTGAGAAATCTAATAGCATAGTTAAATGAATTTCTTTCCAAGAAACCTCTGAAAGGTGCATAAAAGGTTTTTTCCAGGCATAGTTTGCAAAAAACTTTGCACTCAAAATATGTTTTCATTAATTCTTTTACATCTTTGGGTAGAAACTTTCACTAATTCTTCTACATCTTTTTGTAGAATTGCTAACAATCCTTTCTCTTTAAAATATTTTTTATGTTTTTATTCTTAATGTTCTTTGACTTCGAAGTTATTTTTTAATCTTGATGATGATCTGGGAGGTGTCAGTAGTTTAATAATAGCTCTTGTGTTTAATTATTTTTTTAAATCAAGTCAACAGTCTTTTTGTGTTTTATTTTAAGTTCATTATTTTCCTGTTTGCAAATATTGTCAAGAGTTTCTTTTCAGATTCTTCAATTTTAATGAGTTTGTGCAAGTTTTCTTTTCCTTTCAGAATATATTTGTAGTATATCTGAATCGTGCAGTTGCTTAATCATTACTATTGCTCTTCCAGAGTCATAATAAGAATTATATTATTAAAAAACTTCATTTATTTATTGTTTAATGTTTATCTTGTCCCAGGAAGAATATCAATCATCAGTGAACCATGATTTAATTATATGTATCAGGGAATAAATCAAAATTTGCTTTTGAAATAATGAATAAACAAATGTTAAAGAAAAGAGTAATAAAAGTTTTTAATAAAAAGTAATGAATATATAGTAATAAAGTAATTACATTTTTTAAATTGTGAGTACATGGTAATAAAATGTATTTGGAGGTGTTAAATTTTATTTTGTGTGTAAATTTTTTTTTCTTCTGCATTGTCATCTTCCTGGGGAATCTTGAGTTTACATCATCATGAACATTTAAATTTTTTCTGGTCATAACTTGTAATTCTTCCTCAGAAATGATAAAAAGATTCTCTGGAATGAAATAAAAAATGAAACTCCATTTAATATTTAATTCAGTCAGCTATCTGAAAACTATCTTAATAAAATTTTGAAAAATTAACTCCTGTAAATAACACTCTGCACTAGTGACATCATAAAGAGCATTATTTGGCTGGAGAAGTATAATTTAGTCTATCCATATTTTATACTGACTTTAGTCTTAGGATATACTATGACCTGGTGATTCAAAATTGAATTACCATAAGACATTATTAAGCTTATAAAAATCATAGTAATGCCTACATCAGCAAATACTTTTAAATAAATGAGAAGCATGTTTTTTTATATTACCATATAGCAATCACAGAATTGTTATATCTTAGTTAAAATTTAAGAAACAGCTTTCAACTTTATGAAATGTCACAACAAATATTTATAATACATTATTTCAAGATAAATCACAATAAGGCAGCACAAACTTTTGTGATAAAATAGTATAAAAAAAAAAGACTAATTCCAAAATAAGATTTTGAAGTTCTATCTCATTTTAAAAACTTAGGAATGGAGGTACACAAATAATCTTTCAAAAACAAAATGGGATTCATCTTCACTCAATCAATACGGAAGTTTATTTGATTCAGCTGATATAAAAACAGTTAGATACTACTCAAGTAGCTATTCTAGCTATTGTTTTGGGCTGTTCTCATCTCCATTGGATCTTCCCAATTATTGGGCAAGTTTTAAAGTTGATCAAGAAAGTAACTTTTATTCGTTGCTTTTATCTGGCACTAAATTAAATACTGGAAATGTGCAGTTAGTTGAAGAAAAAAATGGTCTTTTACAAAAAGTTGTTGCATGTATGCATTGTTTTATTATTTGTTTTTTATATTTTTTCTGAAGTTTTTAATAAAAATAATAGATGTTACATGAATTTATATAAAATAAATTTCATGCTTTGAAAATAGTTAAGTTTTTTTATTGCTGTGGTTCCCAAGATTTTACAAGCAAATGTTATAACTAAAGTAAATTTGCAATCAGATTCTTTATACATTCTGTAAATTTGATTATTTTACAATGAAACAAATCTGTCATCAGTACAATTTTATCTAAAATCTTTTTCATTATCAGCTTTGTCAGTGAGAGATGGAGGCTTCCAGGATTGTAAGTTTGTATTAATATTTAACTACATTTTGGTATACTAATGTCATTTGATTTTTTTATAACTTTTTTTAGATAGAAAATAGTGTTAAAAAAACTTAAGACTGCACAACCATGTTTTATTCTAGGAGTAAAATACATTTATACTGTCTTAAATATCGTTTAAAAAAATCCTTCAGATTCAAGGTTATCTAAACATGATCACATTTAATGAAAAAGTTATAAATAATTTTTTTTAAAACTAATAATTTAAATTTTACATAATTTTATTATTTGCATTTTTATTTTAACCATTTAAACCTGATTGGTTAAATGTAAACTAAATTAAATTCTATAATGAATTGTTTTCTTTTTGAATATGAGTTAAGTTAAATCTGAGTAAATTTTGGTAAAATTTACCTAAAAAACCTTTTATTGAAGAAAAATAGAGTTTGCAATTTATAACAGTATAGGAATATATTTAATCTTTATCTATAAAAAGTTCTTATGCTACTTCCTTTCTCTTTTTTTCATAAATACAGTTTTTTTATTCTAGAACTTTCTTTTGGTAGAAAAGATTCTTATCTCAAAACTTTGTTTTTAATATTTTTTTTCTTTTCATGTTCTTTCCAAAGTTCTAATCAGCATAAAAGCATTAGGCTTTCTAAGTACTTGTTTAAAACTTTGTTTGCTGATTAGGATGTTGGATTTTTTGACCCCTCTAGTTTTTGACTTTGCAATGATATTTTGCAACGTTGAAGAAAATCCCATATTATCAACAATAGTAGTTTTCATCACAGGGATAGTTTCATGTTTGCTCTAATTCAAATTGCCTAGTTCCAATAAGGTTTATTTTTTTAGCAGTTTGAAAAGGTGCTTGGGATCTTAAGAAGTCCTGTTTTAAGTTTTGATATTCCAAAATGGTCTATGGTTTCTAAGTCAGAAAACATGTTTCCATTGAATTCTTCAAAGCTTTTTTCATACCCATCTTTTCTTTGTCATCTAAAGTAATCTTAAATGACTTCATGATGGTTGTCACAATTGAAAATGTATGCACTGATCCATACATCCCATCCAGAGAGCAATTTGGTAGCTTTCTCCAAATGTGCTATGATGTTCACCAGCTTTTCACACAAGTTCCAATCCTGTAAAGAAAATTCAATGTCATTGGAAGGATGGCTGAGCAGTATGGTATTTCAGGTACAGAAGTTTTTCAACCATATAATAAGTTGAATTCTAGCATGTTGGGACATCATTTTTGAGCCCAAATCTGTCAAAATTCTTCATTAAAATTTCTTCTTGTTTGCAGAGCTCAGAAAAGAAATATTTTGAACCAATTTTTTTTTTATCAAGCTTACAACACTTAAATTGTTTTAAGCTTGATAAAAAACATTGGTTCAGAGTAAAAAAAGTTCTTTTTTGATCACAAGTTAAAGTTAATGATTCAAACACCCAGCAGGCCTGTAAATATGCTTTTGTTTTTTGAAAGCTTCATTCTATTTGTCAACTATGATCTTGTCTTGTCTCTCACTCTTGTGTAACATTATCAAGTTTTTGAAAAAGGTTTGAAGCATGTTTCATCAAACTTAGAACATGACCAACAGAATTTGATCTGCTTCCAATTGTTTGAAATGAATTGTGGCATCATGTACCTACTATAAAAGGATGACCAAGCATCAGGAACTGAAATTTCAGCCAAAATCAAACAAACAAAGTTTCTGAAATAAAATTTTTGTTTTCAGGTTCAGCCATTACCAATACCAAAGCCGAAAGTTTCTATTCACTAAAAATCAGTTTCTTTTAATTATTAGTCTTATGATAAACTTAGACAGATTAGTCTCATGATACACTTAAAAAATCTGTTGCTTTTTTCTAATTATCTACTTACAATCATGGATTTTCTTTAAATAAATGTAACAAAAATTTTGATAAATATAACAGTTTTCTTTATATAAGTTCATATAATAAATATTAATATTGTTAGTTTCAATTCTATTCTAGATAGCTATTCCTTAGGAGTGTCTTTTTTTAAAACATTTAATTAATCAGTCTTAAATTGCTTTAATATAAAAAAAGTTTAGGTTTTTTTTGGAGTTTTAGGTGCAAAGTTCTGATCTTTAAGGTAATCTAATTTAATGTTGGATAACCCAACAATGTAAGATAAAATAATTTACACAATAAGAATTATTGTAAATTTCCTTGTATTAATGTAGCAGATCTTGTCAGAAACCAAATGAGTGATCAAAGACTTGTTAAATAACTGGTTCTTATTTGGTTGTTAAGTGATTTATGAACCATTTTATCAAATTTCTGTTTTACGTTCTTATTCAATATATGCTTCCTTTTTAACCTTCATCTTATAATTGTGATTGTATTTTAGCTGATGTTATGTTTGTAATAAAAGCTGTTGATTCATACTATGGAATAGGGTTTGATGATAATTCTAATTCAATTGGTGTAAAATATCTTGATGGTATACCAATTTTATCAAGTTTTAAAATTTTCACAAAATTCAAAAGTTTCACTGGATCAGTTTTAGGTAAGTCTTCATTCCTTTTTTAATTAAAGTTTTTCTGAAAAAAAAAACAACACTTTTTTAAACAAGTGATTATGTTCTACCTTTTTGAGTAAAAACATAAATTTATTAATTGCATGACCTAGTTAAAAGGTTGACCAACTTAAAGTAAAACATGGTTTAGCTTTAATAGCACAATATTTGAAGGTACATAAAATTGGATTTAATGAGGTGATAAAGTTTTTTTTTTGCAATCAAAAGAACACAAAAATGTTTATTAGATTTTTGTCAAACTTCATGATCATTGTCTTACAGTTGAGACTTGAAATGCTTTCTTCAAAATCTTTTTCCAATTGTTCTTAAATTCTGGTGCATTTCTCTTCTTGTTTACATAGTCTTTTTTTTCATCTAAATAATTGCACTCAATTTGTGCATAATGCAAACTAGCTACATCTTGCCATAAGATAACATCATCATTTTGTTTCAGTTGGTTTGTGAATGGAACTAGACTCTCCTTGACACACATTTAAAGTTTAACATGCTTGTTAAGTTGACACGAGGCTCAGAAACATGACAACCCTGTGTAATTGTCTGCTACAACCAAATATTTATTTTTGAACTTCAACTTTCTATTTGCTTTAGCTTCAATATCAACCTCAAAATACTGAAAATATTTTATTACTCATTACCTGTTACCTGAGATGGAGTTTTAAATTGGCACTAATAAAGTTTCATTCACTAGTAAAGAACAGAATGCTTATAAAATCTTCTAAGTGATCTTTCAAGATTTTTTCTTTTCTTTTTTTTTTTCTCTCGATTTTACACATATTTTGGATTAAAGAGCTTCTTCATAGATTTAATTCTCAATTTCTTCTCCACACTAATTTTCAAAGTTTTGGGTTTACTGGCTGTCAAATGTTCACTAATATTGGGCTTGTTAATATAATAGCTTTTGATTTTCTTCAGCTGCTTACCAGTCAAAACATATGTTGTGGTCCTAATTTTTTGAGTGTTCAATCTTACCAGTATCAGGATAATTTTTCAATATTTTTTTTTTTTCTTTACATAATCTTTGAAGTGATTGATTGTTGGCTTTTCATCTTAATTATTGTTCAAGAAAAAAATGATTTATTTTAGAATTTTCTTCATACATTTACAATTATTTATACAATTTTCTTCATACATTTAAATCTATTGCAATGACAAAACTGGTTGATTTAATATTTGATTTAGTAAAACTCAGTACTTAAAAAAAGGAAGAAAGAAAGAAATGAGTGCTTTAAACACAGCCTATGTGAACATCTAGAAATTAAACTTTTACTGCTTCTGAATTTCCTTGGTTTGTAAAAAGCCAGTAAAATTGTTTTAAAAAGATCATAATTACATAATTACATAATTTAAAAAGTTTAAAAAAAGCCAACAACAAAAATAAAAATGAGCAAAAAGTTTTAATTTTCTTAATTCTTCTTTTCTTAAAATTAAGCTTTTTACAAGTTTTTCTGATACATGTATATTGACTGATTTTAATGTATATTTCCTTGTAGCATTTTGTAATTAGTTAAAGATATCAGTATGTTCATTTCCTTGGTTTTTGAGGAAATTTTTATTTCTTTCAAGGACCTAATTTTTCCACTTTTTCATAATTCCCCACTATTTTTTTTTTTTTTTTTTTAATTTAACTAAAATAGAACTTAAAAAAATTTATTTTAAATTTTTATGTCTTTAAAGATAGTGCAATCCTAAATTTCTAGGAGCTTCAACAGCAAAAATTTGATTGTTGTTCAAACTCCTGGAAAAGTTCCTCAATTTACTGCTCTGGTTTCACTGCCCAATTAAAAATTTATTAGTTACATAACAGTCACAACTAATCATCTAGATATAATAGTATTCTGAATGTAACTAAACATCAAACTTTTCATATTGTTTTTTACAGACTTTTTATATTTATTGAACTTTTTTTTTTAATTTTTTTCCTTAACTTTTTAAAAAGAATGTTTAGAAACAGTTTTAATATTAAAGTTACCAGCAATATTTGGTTATTATTTTTAATTACAAAAAGCATCAAATCTAATTTCTTTAAAAACTTATATTTTCAGAAAAATATTATAGCATTCAAATTTGCAGTGTCATTTAATACACATAAATTGAATGGTATAATCTTTTTCTGCAAATTTGAATGCAATAGTTTTTTATTATTTTTGCAGAGTTTTAAAAATTTATTGATTTAATTGAGTGACATAATTAACTCGAAAAATTTTAAAACTCTGCAAAAATGATAAAAATAAGAAAATAAGTCAGTTTTCTGGTTTTCATGTTTAAAAAAAAAAAACATTCTTCTCAAACTAAAAAGTTTAGATTATCTTTGTATTTTTTGTGAAATGTTGAGAAGTTTTTAAAATTGTTTTAGTTATTAAAATTTCTGTTAGGTGAACATGCTGATGTGAATTATACAAATCAAAGTTTTATAAGAGATGATGGTAATTGTGGCTCATTTGATTTTTAAAATTGTTTTATTAAAATTTCTGTTAGGTGAACATCCTGATGTGAATTATACAAATCAAAGTTTTATAAGAGATGATGGTGATTGTGGCTCATTTGATTTTGGTGATTGTGGAAAAGGATATTATCAGTCATATTGCACAGTTAAAGGAAATTTGTCAAAGTATTTTTGCCCTGATCAACAAACCTGTAACAAGTATTGCAAATGTAATAAGCTTTTTTGAATTAAAAAAAAAAAATTGTAGGTATTATAATGTTTGTTTTTGACTGCAGTTGTGCATGCCTTAAAAGAAAAAGGTTTTTAATTTTAAAGCTTATTGCTATACATTTAATTTTTATTAACTCTTTGATTCCTGATTTATTTGAACTTTGTTAAAATATTGAATCTATTTAATTTTACTGTAATATCATTATGAATACATTTATTTTATATACGTAACCAAAATATAATTTTATTCAGAAAATAAGAAAATCAATGCAAGATTGGTTAAGATAAACATAAGTTAAACTTTAATAATTTTTTAACGTGTGAATCTTCATGTTGATGACAACACAAAGCTCTACACTGTTGAAAAACTAGTAAAGTTTAACTTATGACAGTCTCACTCATCAAATTTTTTCAAAGGGCTAGCTATATGCTTAATTAATCATTAGTATGATTGATTAGCCTGTACTCTACTTACCTTCTATTCTTTTTTTAATTAAATGTTAAAAAATACATTATAAAAATACATATTATTAATTGTTTTTTAGTAACTCCAACATTAATGGATATTTTGGATGTAACTAATTCATCAATCAAAATTATTTGGGCACCCTTCCTGAAATATCCAATAACAGGATACGAGTTACAGTATAGAGAAATCAACAGTGATTGGAGTACAACTGCATATCAAACTAAATTATTAAGTTTTAGTTTTCAAAAACTTATGCCTAATGTAACTTATGAAATACGCCAAAGAATTGTTTCAAATATTCCACTTGGGGAAATATTGTATTCACAGCTATTAGTGAAAACAAGAACAGGTGTTACTCTTTAACTTCCACTTTTAGTTAACTTTGAACATCACATGGTATCTTGTTTAACTATACATGATTAATATTAAATTCTTCACAAAAACCTAATTGTTCATTATTTTGATGAAAGATTCTTTTAACAATCTGTTTATCGAATATTATAATTGCACTCTTATATCAATGTTTTTCTACAAGAATACATGATTACATGCATGATTGAATTCTAGCAATTCAAATAAAGTTTGCTAAAACAAGTTTTTTGTTTATAGGTATTGGTTTATCAAAATAAATGTTAAGTCTGTGAAACATGTTTGTCCCATTTACAGTAATTTTTTTCTTTTAAGTACCTGAGGTTGGTCCTGATATAAAAACAGTGAGTGACCTATCCCGATACTCTGTGCTGATTACAGTTAGTGATTTTCCTAAAAGCCTTTGGAATAGTATAAGTCTTGACAGTTTATATCCATATATTATTAAATGTAAGCAAGTGGATAATCAAAAAGTACTTTTTTACTCTAAAAATTTGGAGATATCAAATTTGGAAAGCTTCACTGTGTACGAGTTTTCTGTTGCAGTCAAGAATGAATATGGAATTGGGTTGTTTGGCAACAGCTACAAACACCAAACTCAAGAGGATGGTAAGATATCAATTTAAAAGTATTTGTTTAAATTTCTAGATGTTTTATGTTGATTAGAAAACTATATTTAATAAAAAAAATTTTTTAAAAAGGAAAAAAATATGATTTTGAAGAATAGTTGAGATATGAGCCTTTGAAATGTTGCTCTGGGATAGTTTGTAATTATCTTTGCAAAATGAAACCCTTTTTAGTATTTGATAAGTTTTTGATAATCTGTAAGGCTTTTTACTCAATCTCTATCAAGTTGAGGTATGAAAACTGCACCAATATTACAAATAATGCTGCAGTTTTTTTTAGTTTTGCAGAACTTTAGGATTGCTTTATTTTTTTCATATTTTTTTTTCATGAGAAAAAACTGATCTAACTTAACATTATGCTTTATTGCTTGCTAAAAGTGCTTATCAACCTTCTAAAAACCAAATCTAAAAACTTAAAATTTTAAAACCAGACAAGCTTGGACTTTTGGAACAATTACAGTTCCTCAGAGGACTCAGGAATTACTCTCCAAATAATTTATTTAAAGGCTCTTTTTCAATTATGATTAAAATAATTTGAAGCCATTTTTCTATCATATCTTACAATTTGATTTTATAAATCTATGACATCCAGCTAAATATTGTTAGCTCTAACTGGTTTATTCCTCTTATACATTGTTAAAGTAATTATTCTTTCAGAAAAACTTTTGCTCGTAAAAAAAAAAACATTTAAATAATTTAATAGCAGTTCTTATTATCTTATATATTTAAGTTGAATACTGTTCTGCCAAACTAACTGCACAGTGTACAATTTCAGGAACAGTTTTCTCTAGAGTTATCTGTTTAAATAATCAGCTCAATGCTTGAAAACAAACATTACTTTAACACAAATCTTATTTATGTACATCAATTTGTTTTCTACTTGTTTTCACTAATTTCACTAAATAAAAGGAGAAAGATTTTCACAAATTTTGATGATGGTTTACTATAATTTTTAAGAGACAACTTTTGGCTATCATTTCCTAAAAATATATTTATCTTAATTTTTAAATATATTTAAAAATTATGATAAATATATTTTTAGGAAATGTTAATAAATATTTTATAAATATCGTTTTAAAATGAGGAAATGTTTTTGTTTCACTACATTAGCTGATTGTTTTTTTATAATTCTTCCAGTTCCTACTGGCCCTCCACTCAACTTTTCAGTAATAACGGCTAGTTATTCAAGAATGAATTTGTTTTGGAGTGAAGTTGAATTTAGCAAGCGCAAAGGTTTTATACGAAATTACACCTTTTGGTGCTCTAGCTCAAACACATCAACTGCCAAAGCAGTAGCTAATGAAACTAATTTTTATGGATATGTAGATGGGTTGTTACCTGATACAAAGTATGTGTGTAAGATAGCTGCTTGCACACTTGCTGGTTGTGGTGTTGAAATAGAACTATCTAATAAAACATTTCCAGGGAGTAAGTTTCACAGTTTTATTCATTTTTATTTTTTTATTTTTTTTTTTTATGCTTTTTTGTATTGTTTTTTTTTTCACACAAAATGAACATTTATTCTTGAATTTTCACACAAAATGAACATTTATCCTTGGAGTATTGTAGTATTTAATAATACAACTTAATCAAGGCTGAAGTTAAAATGCAGTAAAAGAACCAAAAAAATTTTTCTAAATTGTAGTGCAAAATAATTTTTAAAAACAGGAATAATCTTGAAACTGATTTTTCTTTTTTTGTTTTTATAAATCATATGAGAGGTATAAGAATTTGGTTTTATTGTTTATTTGGTTGAAGTTGCAAATCCATGTTTTATGTCAATAAACATTTTTATTCAAAACAAAGAGTTATTGTTCAAATATTTTTTTGATACATTTTTAGTTCCACAAACCAGCCCAAATATTTTTTATGGCAATTACATCAACTCTTCTTCAATCTGTGTGAAGTGGTATGATATCCCACCAAATATGTGGGTGATAAATGAAAGTCGGGAATTTTGTATTGATATTGAAAAAGATGCAAAGCTTCTTCGTAAGAATATATGTGTTGCGTAGGTTGAAATTATTTTTAATTCAGCATAAAGGGATTTACACTGGCTTTACTTTGCAAATAAAACTAATATTCAATTGCAATTAAACTAGTATTTAAAAAGAGTTTAGTCAATTTTGGACTAATATCCCAAAAAATTCTTCCTCGAGTAATTACTATAAAAAGTTTCTTATTTTACATTTATCGCTAAGGTTTTGTATCAGAGTATGTAATTGATAGTTATAATTTTACAACTAAACCTTTTAGATTATTATCTAGAATAGTTGCATTGAATAGCATCAAAGTTCTAAATGGTTCTATTATCTGGGTCTTGTTCTAAGGTTTAATTTAAAAAACATAATTCAACAATAGAAACTAAAAGTTGATGTTTACTTTAACATAATCCAAAATATAATTCAATTTAAAAGTGTAAGTTTAAAATCCCAATATCTTATCTGCTAAGATACCCAGAGACAAAATCTTTTTTAAAAATTCTTAAGAATTTATATAGACTTTTGGGAATCTACTGGTCTTATAGAACTTTTTTTAGATTCAATTTGTATTAATATTTTTAAATTTTAATTTTTCAATTTGTATTAGACTTTTAAAACATAGATTTTTAGCAGATAATTTTCAAAAACCTTCCTTCAATATTATCTATAATGCTTTGATAAGCTAATTTTAGCTCTGTGAATTTTAAACTTTTAAATTTTTGTATAGTTATGGCAATAAAGAATACAGTCTTGACATTCATGGCCTTCCTCCATATACAATATTCAAAGTTTGGGTCTATGCCAAAAATAAGGCTGGTATAGGTAAAAAACAGAATATCACTGTTCAAACTGACGAGATGCGTAAGTATATTTGTTTGCAATAAAATGCTATAAAATGTTGTCTATGAAGCTTAAAAAAAATCTTCTGCTCTGATTACAAATTTTCAAAGTGCCTTATTTTTGTTGTTGGTGGTGGTGCTGTTGTTAATGCGTTTTTATTTTAGATGACAATGGGGTCAATCAGACCATAACATATTTATCTCTGAAAATTACTTGATCTTTACGTTATTTATAGTTCATGATAAAAATCATAATAGTAAAAAAGACACCTTTCAGTAATTGAAATTCTGCTGATTCAGCATTTTTGACAACTGATAATTGGAACAATTTTGACCTTAAATTTGACAATGATTGATGTAACCTTCTTAAAACTTGGTATTACTGTATTTTTGCTCAAGGAATTTCAAAATGGCTTTTTTAGGATCCTATTAAAAGAAGAAATGCCTTGCTTTTACAATTTAATTTAAAATTTCATAATTTTAAAATAGCTTACTCATTTTTTTAAAAGATGACAGTTGGTGAAAGAATTCTTGTTAGGAAAATGTTAACATTTGATTTTAATGTTTAACAAAAAGCAAGAAAAAAAAGCAAGAATAAAGTAAAGATAAATATATAAAAAGTTTCAAAGTCAAACATTCTCTTAAATGCAAGTAGAAGTTTTTTAAAATACTTGTGGTGTTTTTTAAATATAAATCGCATAAATTGTAGGTACAGCCATATAATGCTGTTGGTTTTACATCATGTTAGGTTATTTCTTTAGTGATCCCTACCCACCAAAATTATAACTGTATGCAATCCAGTCATAATATTGTTGATTTTCTTTTAATTTACTTTGATACAAATGCAATCAAATGTTTCAGTGCAGTGAGCATTGTTAGTTTTTTTTATAACCTGTTATGTTTAAACTAATAATTGTAAAGTAAAGATATCTCCTTGCTCTAAGAATTGTTCTCTAATAAAATTATCTTCTGCTAGTTGTGTTTAAGTGTGGTTATTTTCTTCTTTTAAAAATAGTTTAAAACAGAATCTATTTATCTTGTCTTTAACAAAAGAATACATTTTACTAACTTCTTAAATCTGACCAGAAATTATTTGTTTTAGAATTTTTCAAGACTTTTTCAATGTGTTAACTTTGAGTTTTAGGATTTTTTATGTTAAAATTTATGCATTAAAAATTTTTATGTTTTTTCATGTTTGATAGCATACTTTTATGAAATACTAGAGAGACAAAACTTAAATATAGTTTTTTGAGTTGACCTAAAGTATGTGATACAATTAATTAAGAAGATAATGTAAACATTAATGTATAAGTAAAAGAAAAAAAATTCTAGGTGACAACCTTCATTTTCAATCTGAAAATCAGTAATCTAGAAATTCAATACATTTTTTTAAAATAAATTGTAAAAACAAGGCATTTCCTTAAATGGTAAGATCCCTAAAGTTTTATTTTTGAATTCATTTACCAAAATCCTTGAGAATGTTTAATGTTATCTTTTAAAATTTACTACCAAGGGGTAGTAAATTTTAAAAGATAACATTAAACATTCTCAAGATGTTTCAAAAATTTAGAAACATCTTGAACTGCTGGGTATTTTAGATTCAGAATTTTGTAGTTATGTTTTATATTATAAACTATATGTAATGTAAAAATCAAACAATTTTGAGATATAAGGGTGCAAAGTTGTAATTTTTTTGTTAATGATCTGGCACGAAGTGACTATATGTATAATAAATTTGAACATTCATGAATAATTTTTCAGCTCCGCTTATTCCCCCCAAAAATTTGACATTTTCATCGATTAAAACAAACAGCATGATATTCAACTGGAAACTGCTTGATCGAAGTGAATATTTTGGTGTTATCAAAGGTTATAGTATATTAGTTAAAGCAATTGTGAATGAACAAGATTACAAAAGACCAAAAGACAGAATTCGGCGAGATATATCTTTAGCTGATGTTTACAATGGTAGTGAGATTTTAGAATGGTAAGATTTTCTTGATATTGTTATTTGATATTGTAAAATCTTAAGTAGTTTTGGTAGAACTCTAAGCTGAAAAAAATTTATTTGCATTATTGGTTTGTATTTCTTTGCCATCTAGGTCTAAAAATATTACCATTGCAAATGCTACAAGTATTATAATTTTGAATTTGTTTGGGAATACACAGTACATTGCTAACATATCAGCAAATACAAAATTCCAGGGTGTTTTTAGTTCTGGAAGCATACAAAAAACAGCTGAAGGAGGTAGTTTTTATAAATATTATCACGAGTCTTAGCGTAAGTTCTGGTACCAGTAGAAACACTACAATAATACCATCATAAAAACAATTTTGAATACTAAAAAATTTGTCATTATACTTTATAGTAATTATTCGAGTTATAAGAAAAGACTATCAAACTCATCTTAGGCTTTTTAACACAAGCATTTCTTAGTAGAAAAGACACCAATTAGAGAAAACAAAGTAGTATTTCTATAATTTAATTTTAAGTGTTTATTTTTTAATTCTCTTATTTATGATTATGATTGTATCATGGTGATGATGATTGTTTACTGATAAATAAGATCAATGATCACAATCTAATTTTGTCATTTTGTATGGCTTGTTCAATTGATTTTTGAAATATTTTTTATGATTATTACAAATTTTTAGTGCCACTTATTTCTGTTTTCTATCTTGATTGCTGTGAAAAATCCTTCGATTCTATAACTGTATGCTGGACCCATTCTCCTTCTTTATATCTGCAAGGCACTAGACAAGGTTACAATATATATTATAAAAAAGAAAATGGCATAGGAGTCCAAAATGCTTCAATATCAGCATCAAGTGACATGTACAAGGCATTCGTTTTAGAGCCTATTAGTAATTATGAAATCTCTGTAGCTGCTTATACATCTGTTGGAGAAGGTCCTAAAGCAAGTGTTAACTGTACAACTGATGAGTATGGTAAGTATAGTAACTTTAGATGATTTTTTATGTATCTTTATACATGATATTTTACTTATTTTTATCTATTTTAGTCCCAGATAAGGCCCCTGAAGATCTAAATGTTTTGTCCATGCAGTATCCTGATGGGACCACAGTGACATGGAGTGCTATTCCAAAAGAAAACTGGCGAGGTTTGTTATTGGGGTATAGAATAGCATACAAAGTTTTTGAGCAAGGAGAAGTAGCGTTATTTGATGAAGCTTGGAACTATATTAATACCTCAAGTTTAATTACCTCTATTGTAATCAAAGGCTTAAAAGTTCATGCACGTTATACTTTGAAAATAGCTGGTTATACAAAGATTGGTGTTGGACCATTCAGTAATCAATTTGAGTTTTGTAAGTTATTTACATCTTATTGTTATCTTTTTTATGTAAATAATATAATTGTAAATAAAATGTAAAATAAAAGTAAATTTTAAATAAATAAATAAATAATATAAACAAGTAATTGTAATATATAAAATATCACAATATACTGTAGTGTAATGATTCACAGTAAATAGAATATACAATATGCAATAAAATGAAATACTGAATTGAAACACAAAAGTAAAGGAAGTAAATGGTAATCCTAATGGTTATATTTTTCTGGTTTATTTAGGTAAGCAATAATTTTTAGATTTATGGAGCATTTTTACTTATTTAAATCCATAAATTATTTTGTAAGTATGAAAAGTTGAATTTAAATCCATGAATATCAAAGTATTATGATATCAAATTAAAATATTTGCTAAAGGGTTATTTAGAATATGTAGCTCTTTATTTTTTTGTTGTAAGATTTATTCATCTGTAAAAGAAAGTTTAAGATTTTACCGGCCAACACATAATTTGGTTCAGAAGTTTCTAAGCATTTTAGAGGTGCTGAATATCTATGGGAATGATATGGGTACAATAAACATTTAGAATGAATGTTATTTAATAAGTTACTGATTCTAAGCTTTTATAATTGTTTTTATAATCAACAATGGTTTACAAAGAATATACTGAGCATAAGAGTGAAAGAGATAGTAGAGATGCAGGGCATTTGTTAGAAAAGAGATTGTAGGAAAAAAAAGTACCACTGGTTAGTACGAAACAATTGGCACCAAGGTAAAAAATAAATTCTCTGCATGCTAATCTAGGCTTGATGAAAGAGTTTGAAAGCATCAAACATAAATGGAACTTCCCTCCAATATATGTCAATCTTTTCCTGTCCTAAGAAAAGTTAAAGGCCAGTTTCTTTGATGGTTTTAAAATCAGAAAATTTATAAAAGACAAAAAATTTTTAATTTTTATGAATAGTGATGATTCGTTTGGATGGTCTGTATTATTTGTTTTGAACTTTCTACTGTTGCTTAAAGTATTTTTAAGAAATGACAGCTGATAAATACAAACAAATTGTTGATAACATGCTAGAAAAAAAAATGTAATGTTTAAAAAAATGGACACAATCAATTAGATTAGTTTTCAATCAGTCAATTGAAGAATACAAATTTAATTGAAGAATATAAATTTCAAAATTCAGAGAGAAAAATTTCACTAGAAAAGATACTAGAGATGATGAAATGTTAAGATTATGACTATTTCTAGAACTTAAATCATAGCATTATAAGCAATTTGCTCTTAAAGACACAGAAAAGAACTTTTTTACCATGAAGTTATTGCTTTTTTTATATCCAATATAATATCCTAATTATTGAAAAATTTATTGCTTTTCTTATATTATATATCAATATAATATTCAACACCATATCAAAAATTTCTCAAAAATTCTGAAACAAGAAAACTAGAACTAAAAATTTCGATATTCATTCTTAATTTGTTATTCATGGAGTTCTATTCCTTTTTTAATTTCCTTTAGACACGTGCCATGTTCTAAATCCTGAGATTGAAGTTGAATATATTGAATTAGAACCTTTTGCCTTCTTCCTTACATCACAAAAACCACATGGTGTGATGGTCACTTCAATAGAACAATCATTGCTACAATGTGCTGCATTTTGCCTCTCTTTCTCTCGGAATATTAATGTAGTATATAACAAAATGGAGTTTAATAGTGAGGAATTTGAAAACCGTCGAACACATATGATTAGATTTCCTGTAACAGCTCCTGGAACAACTTTAAATGTTGAGTATTCGCCTATTTTCAGCACTCCAGGTTACATGCTACTTCAAATACAAGCTAGTAAAGAAGAGATTTTGAAAGAAAAGGAAACACAATTTTTGAATTTGATTCAAAAGGGTGTAGCATTGTTTGTACTCTACTTTTTACTGAATTGCTTACTTGGAGTTCTCTTCTACTTTATTGTAACTTCTTTTTTTTTTTTATTGTTCAATTTGATAAACATAATTTTTGATTAGTTTTATTTTTATTCTTTCAAGTTTTTTAAAAATGAAACTTTGAATATTTTTTGTTTGGTATCTTTTTGTGTTATTTTTCTTAGGAGCATAAGATTCTAGAAGAGAATAAAGTACTGCAAAGCCATAAAATTTGTTGCTTCTTTTGTTTATATGGTATTTTTGAAGGCATTTATTTAGTTCTTATGACAATAACTACTGTTGGGTGAGTTAAAGAACTCAATATTGTTGTTTTTACTTTTTATTGTTTCTAATTTTACTAAAAATATTTTTTGCTTTTAATGATTAATTAATAATACTCATTTATTTTTACAAACTTTATAAAGATGATTTTATTTTGATAATTTGTAAAGATATGGTGATAAAGTTCCTGTGACATCCCGAGGGAAGTTTTGTATAATAATTTTTACAGTACTTGGAATTGCTCTTACTGCCATTTGTGTGGGGAATCTGAGTTCAGCATTCTCACTAACTGCAGTTGAGACTATCAATTTTGCATATCCCAATGACAAAGTAAATTTTTAAAATGTAAATTTTGATTTTACATAGATATGCAACTTGAGAGAATAGAAGAATTTAAGAAGCCAATAAGTTCAAATAACTTTTTCTCTTTTTTATTATTTGTTGTTTTTTTTTTTTTAATCCTAAGTTGCACACCTTAAATGTGGATGCCACATGTTGATAGCTTTTTAATTTGATGAAACAAAATAAAAACATTTTTTTTCTTTAGATAATTGCCAAACGCGGGTCACCAGAGTTTTTATGGGCAAAAAAGAAGTCATTTTTTAAACTTGCTACAGGTTTGTTTACTATTTTTATGAAATTTAATGTTAGAACAAGGAAGGAATAATGCATAATATATTTCTTTGCTGCTATAAAATGATATCCAAAACAAATTATATAGAAATAGAGACAGAAAATTCTCTTTTCATATTTTATGTATAAAGATCTGAATTTCACAAGCCATGATGAAGTTTATGAGGCATTGAGAAGAAGGTTGGCAGATTATGCCCTAGTGGAGCAATATGTTGTAGATACACATCCTTCTAAAGTTGTGGACTTTGACATCTTGAAAACTTATAAGACTCAAAGTAGTAATTATGGAGGTAGGTATTTTTTTGTAATTTACAAGATAAGTATTATTAACAACAGATAACAGTTAATGATGCATGACTTTGGCTGAGAATTTAGTTTATTTATGCTTTGTGAATGATATGTGAGTGATTCAGTTGATATGTGATTTTTGATATGTGAGTTTTTAGTTTTAACAACTTTGAACCAAAAGTAGAATTTTTTGAGGGAAGCAGTTTTACTTTAAGGTTTTACTTTTTATGGAATTGAGATTGTAAGAAGAATGTTTTCTTTCTTTTAAGTATCTCTGGGTGGAAATTACTCTCTCATGAGCAAATGCATGAAGAGGTTGTTTATGAAAAACAACGCAATGGTAGAAGCTGAAATGGCAAATTTAAAATTGGTTAGCTTTTTTTTTTTTTTTATTCTATAAAAATTTGTAGTTGTAGGAAACTAAAGTTTAGTTTGTTTTTGTGTTTTGTAGAATTCAACAGTTTCCATTAAAGTTAAACAAAATTCTTTCAGTATGGTAAGTCCCAGAGCTCCTCTCTTCCTGAAAACTATGTATATTTTGTCAACTGTATTATTTCTGTCATGTATGATGGGTAGTATTTATGAAATAAAACGAAAAAAGAAAGTAGTTCCAGTTGTTTCCTGCCAAGGTATTGTTTGACGGATTGTTTGTTTTAAATTTCTTTACAATATTTTGCTTCTAATTTTGCAGAACTATTATCCATGTAGATTAATCTGGCATCAACTTTTCTTGCCGTTTGTACATTGCTTTTTGGCATTGATTTCCCCGATGCTACTTTGATAGCTAGACTTATTTATTTTTAGACAAAAAGATTGCCTATCAACAGGAATTGAGAAATCTCTCTCAAGAATATAGAGTTGGTTTTAAAGAGATGATTGAAAGAATTACAAAAAAAACGGACAATATACTTTTTAAACACGGAGAGGAATTACTGTTAATGACAAATAAGTTTTCAAAAGTGTATGGCGTCAACTTTAAGTACGTGGCATTTAATGATCTTGGTGTGCCTTTGGAAACGATTACCAAGTGTAGAGAGGAAATAAAAAGACTCCCAAAAGTTCCTCGATGGAAGATGTTTATCGAATATTTAAGAATGAAGATATCATGGATTCGACTTCAGTTTAATTTTTAGTTATTTTACTGAAGCTGACTTTCAATTTAATTTTTTCTAAAATTTCGGAACTCGACAAAGATTTTTAGTCAAAAATGATTTAAAAGATTAACACTGACGTAGTTTTTACTTAAACATGATAATTTGTTTGTTAATGATTTTAAAAATGTTTTTATTTATTTGATTTATATTTTAAAACCTTTCTTAACATTAAATTCACTATTTTTAAAGGAGTGCATTATCCTTAGATATTGTTGTTACTCTTCGTCTTTTTGTACGTTTTAGTTTTATAAAACAGTTAAATTAACTGAATTTTATTATGTGTCTGTTGTTTTTTTTTTTGTTTTTTTTATTATTAATATTTATTATGATCTCTACTTTGCAATAAGTAATTTAAAATGTTACACAATTCTATTTTTTTCCTTAAATTCAAGTTAAGTCCATACTTAGTGTAACTAAAGAAAAATAAACTTTTTAGTCAAATAAATGATTAATTGTAGTGAAGTTGTTTTCCGTGTGTTAGTTACACATTTCTAGTATATATTAGCACACAATTTTTTAAAAAATGCGTTTTACGGTAAGAAAATCTTTATCTCCCTTTTCAAAGATGTCAAAATATTTTTAATGCATTTAATGTAATGATTTGATCGTGTTTTTCTTCATTTTGTAAGGAGGGAGATTTAAATTAAAAACAACGATCGGAATAGACGTACACACGATGCCATACAAATGATAAAGCGGAAAGAAGAAAAGTTAAAAACAATGATAGGGAAAAGACGTACACACGTTTATTCATCAACCTGTCACGCAAGTAAATGATAAAGCGGAAAGAAGGAAAGTTAAAAACAACTGGAAAAAGAAATAAACACGATTTGGTATCGCAACAGAAAACAAACAAAAATTTAAAAGCTCAAAAATAGAGTTTTAGGTAGAGAGTTTTAAAGAGAAGTAAAACAGAGTTTTTAAGTGAGTTTTTAAGAAAATTTTTACAGAGAGAGAGTTTTTATGATTGAAAAATATTTGGAAAAGCAAGAAGTTTTACAAATAAACAAAAGAGAAAAAGAAGAAAAAATTTTTTTTGATAATCAGAAGAAGTAAAGAATTAAACAGAAAGTCAGAAGAAAAGAAGAATAAATAGAGTTTTTTGCCGTTTCAAATTAAGAAAAAAGGAGAAGAGATATTCTTTTCAAAGAAGAAGGATAAAGAAGAGGAGTAATTGATGAAAATACTGAACAGTACAAGTAGAGCAAGAGCGTATTATTTGTATTATGTAAACGTAATGAATAAAAGAGTGCTAACCATTAACACAAATAGAACGTTTATAAAGATATATTGTATAATAAAATACACAAAGGACGGTGAACACAAGATTAACCCTTTAACGATTAAACCTTGCCCAGCATTAACCAAACTATCCCAAGCTATTTCCATACTAATAACCTAAATACCAACCTCCTCAAACCTCCCACATAACCCTTGTACCCATTCCTCCTCAAACTTTACTACAGCTTCATTCTACAAACACAACAACTAAATTAATAATTATTAAAAACGCCGCCCTAAAAATTTATTTAACCAACATGCTCTGTTTTAAACGGCATTAAATTACTATATTTGAAACATAAAACTGTAATATCAGATTAAGTTTCCAGTTTATTGAAGAATAATATTAAAGTCTTTGCAAGAATGTCATTTGATTTCTCCAAAAAATTTCAGCATTCAATGCATTTTTGGTCTATATTTCCCTAGCATTTATGTACTATCATGCTGTACATATTGCACTTACGTTGTTTCCTTTGTTATTGAGGTCACTTCCTGATTCATGGACAAATTGGCATACGCAGCGCTAACTTTTTTTGGATATGGCAAATTACACTTGCAAAATAAAAAGGGACTTTTTCGTCTCATCATAAACTAAAACACAATTTTCTAAATCAGTTTTTTATACTGATTCCAAATATGTTATTAGTTTTCTTTTAGCACGTCTCGTTCATGAGATTATAACATTGTATTTATTTCAAAGATTTTATGTATATTTGAGAGATTTACAGGAAACAGAGTCGAACACAAGTTCATCTAATTTTTGTTTAGCTTATAGACCATGAATATTTGACATCAGTTTAATATTGAAAAAAAATAAAACAAAAATGTAACATTAAAATTGCTGTGAATACGAATTTTTTGCAATTTATCTGGTTTATTGAGACATAACATCTAACAGTAGTCAGCCATCATGCTCTCATTCCAAAAATCTTGATAGTATTTTTCCATTAGTTGAATGTCTTGGTGAAATCATTCCCCTTGCTCATCACTTACAACTCCAAGATTTTCAGGAAAAAAGTCAAGATGCGAATGTAAAAAAAAAACAATTTCAAAGACATGCGACATTCCTTTGATGCCAGTCACGTATGACAAAATGTTGTGCAGTAGCACGGCTGTCCCACAGGCACAGGAAACAACAGAATTTTGTGAACCCTTTCTGCATGCCAATTAACATTCCAATAACTTTTAAATCACCACAGATATTCCACTGATGAGTTTTTTAATCAATTACTTTGAGTAATATTCTCAAGTTTTCATGTGTTTCACTTAAATGAACGGAATGTGCAATTGGTATGCAAGGCCTTTGGTTGCACATTATGTATTAGCACAGCTTTCAAACTTCGCTTTGAAGAGTCAATAAACAAGCGCCAATCAAAAGCTATGTGGGACTGTGATAAAGCTACAAACATTCAATTGATGTCATCGCAATAACACAATGGGCCATCAACAACAAAAAACTTAGATAAGTCAAGATTACGTTTTCGATAATGCCACACCTTTACGCCTGTTCCAAGTAGGTGTTTCTGCTTAAGTCTAGATGCTAAAAGCTCGGCTTTCTGTTTTGACAAGGATAAGTCTCTAACCAAATATTGAGCTTATCTTGGGTAAAGGTTTCTGGTCCTATATTAAAATCAGGGGTGTAGTCCAAATCCGTAGAATACTGATCACTATTGCCAGTAAAAGTATTAAATTCAGTTTCAGCTTCAACAGACTGAAGTCCATCCTATTGAGGGACTGGAACAGGTAGTGACGCATTACGAGGAACTGGTTTGATGGCTGAACCCAAATTTGGATACACAACTTGGTGCTTATTTTTGACCGAAAAGCTAGTGGTATTAATGCTGCAAAAGCAGTAATCAGTAAGGTGATCCTTGGGTTCCCTCCATATCATGAGTATAGCAAATGAAAGTGAAGTCTTTCGCTTATGAAGCCAATCACGCAAACCACTAGAACACGAAGTACAAATTATGTGCGGAGCCCATGATTTGTCTGATCGCCTAGTGGACATCCAAAATACAACTTGTAAATTTTCATAAGGTTATTCATAATTTTACGTCATTGTCCAAAAGCTGTAAATGATCCGCACACATAGTAAAATGTGTCTGGATGATTTTTATATGTTCTAGGCATACTAATAATTAAATTTAAAGTCAGCAAATAAAATCTGAAATGAGAGTAGAATTATTTAAATTGTAACAAAACCACTAAATATTGCAAAACATAATAGAATAGCTCCTTTTGTGCTGATTTTTTTAAGTAAGCCATGTGAACAAAAAGACTTTGAGAAACTTTACTTTTTGGTACAATCAATGTTCTAGTTCGTCGAGTGTTCAAGTTCTTTTTTTTTTTTACAAAAAAAGTTCTTTCATAGGAAAGTTTTATTTGAACGAGTGAAAGCTTAGGGAAGACAGTGACAACTAACTCACTTGTTTCTCTTAATGGTTTTTCATTGAACATGTATGTTTTCGATGCTGTATTATCTTTTCAATGTTGCATTATCTTTTTGATACTACATTACTAGTTTCTATTTAGTGGATCATAGACAGTCCAAGGAATGAAGCTTCTGACCTCAAACTGTAGGAAATATTAGCATAAAAATGCATATGACAAATTTAACCAGGCAATCAAAAAACTCGGATGTCTTTTGAATATTTTCATGTTTAATATAATAATTTAAAAAACAATTAAATTTTTTGTTCATGAAGAACACTTATGGAAATATAAAAAATGGTGCCAAAGCATTCCCTATACAATTTACAATACACCCCTGATTAACTTTATTGTCAAGTTTTTCTTACATTACACGTTTGATAACTATTTATTTCTTTTCTTCGTTCTCTTTGTATAACACGTTTGATATTTTTTTCTTGAAATGGTTTTTCGGTAATAACGTTGAACAGTAAAGATAGCCTCCATATTTGCTTGGTTAAAGTAAATTGTACAAGACAAGCCTATTAAAATATCGAAAGCTCAAAAGTCTTTTCACAAATCTGTTGCTCCAATTTTCGCTAGAAATTTGTTTGATTTAAAAGGTACCCGGCTGATAAAAAATTTATCTTCTAGCATCTGTATCTATTTTTGTTAGTTAATATTCTTTACAGCTTTACAAAAACTTTTTTCATTGTTATATAAAACCTAGAATTAAAACTAGATTTTTTTTTATTTATTTAAAATTAAATTTATTTTGTTTGTTATATTTTTTGTTATTGTCCTATTCAATAAGAACTCGTTTTTATTTTTGCTTTCGTAGGTTCAAGAACTTCTTAGGCCGTTTAAACAATTTCAATATTTTTAATATCAGATAAGACGAGTTGACCACGAGTATCGATTCTCCTATTTTTACCCAAATAATGAATGAAATCCAATAATTGGCATGTCTAACTTCATAAAATTACTACATGAAATCAAGTGAACAAGAAAATACTGTCATAATAACATAAAATTTCCCAAGTAATAATAGAAAGTTTTTTAGTTTTCCCCATTTCCTTGGTCCCTTGATGGTTCGACTTACCGGGATTTAACTGTATTATCAAATTTTGATGCAAGGAATTTTTTTTATTTTTTGAAAGGGTTGTATTTTACCTCGATTCATGGGTAAAATTTGGCGGTAATATTTTTTGTATAATATTTAGTCTTACCCAACTGGGAAAAACCCTATTCCTGAAATTTAAAAAATTATATCCAATTTTAACAATATCCAATTTTATAAAAGTTGAGCAAACCCGGGTTAATTATTTTAGCAAATTTCAGGAATAGGGTTTTTTCCTATTCCTGAAATTTGCTAAAATAATTAACCCGGGTTCGTTCAACTTTTATAAAATTGAATATTAGAATTTAATGTACTGAAGCTATAGCTTTTAGAATAAACTACATTGAATGATTAAAGCTATAGGGTAAAGGATCCACACTTAGATGTATTTAACAAAGTCGAGTATATACATCTTTTTACCATTCTTTAGCTGTTGTAGAATCAACGTGAATACTGATTAGAACATAAATTAATGTGCATAAACTAGACAAAAATCAATTCTAAAAATTTCTACAAATGATTTCCTTACGACATTAAATAAAACCTTTTTAAAAGCTTCCATTAATGTTAAAGATGGCAGCAAATAGTTAAAACCTCTAGGAATTTAGCTGAACAGTGGAGAAAATGTCTAGTCCATTTTTTTGTAGTAAAATGAGGTGAGTTTGTCTAAAAATTTATAAAAATATTAAGTGAAGTTTTGGTTAAAACCAAAAATATGCCATCCACTGACGATGTCACTACAGTTGGACGAAGTCACCTCATTATACGGGTTTTTTTTTTTAAAAAAAAAATCAACTTGAATATTTTGTATCAACATTCAAATGATTAAACATCAAAATGTAGTTTTTAGGTGTATTCTTTATTTCAATATTTGAAACTAAAGCATAATGAAATTTCAAAAGTAGTAATTGAAATTTTAAAGAAAATGTGCCATCAAAAGTATAACAATAGAACTTTCTCGTAAGATTTAAATTGGATAGGTTCTGGCGAAAATATCCACATTGCGCAGCCCAGACATGTTTAAAAGCTATCAACAATTTAACAATTTTAAACTGATTAATCTTTAAAAAAAAATTTTAAGCTGATCAATTTATAAATAGGAGGCATTTGGAGTAGACCTGAAATGTTCATATCTACTCCAAATGCATCATATTTGTAAATTGCTTTTGAATTCACAATGGGTTGATTGTATTTAGAAAGTTCATTTAATTAAATTATTCCTTGATCAATAATTTCAAGATGTTTTCTTTTTCATGAAAAAATCGGGTACCGTAAACCAATAAAAAATTCTGTAATAGAACCAACTTAATACGTATGAACGGCAACTTGATGTAACTGGTATCAATATTGCGAAGTCAAAGATGGTGGACTCACCAGCACCTAATACAGCGTCTAAAAAGACTGTCTCTGGCATAGCAGGAGTTCAGTCGTTACTTAGTTTTGCTATATTAGCAGCAGCCTGGGTTGTTGCTTTCTTTAGTCGCCTCTTTGCTATAGTTAGATTTGAAAGCATTATTCATGAGTTCGATCCATGGTAAACTCAAAAACGTTATTTTTTCTTCATCTTTTTAACATCAAAAACATCTTTCCTAGGCTACGTAAAATTACCGTCTGTTAGCGATATATTTGAGAGTAAAGTATATTTTGATTAAATAGAAAAGTTTACACAAAAAAAATCAATCTTCATTGTTAAAGGGTCTCTGATAAAATTGCCTCACTAAACTTTGCTGTAGTTGTAAGGTATAATTATAGTACTTCAAGTATCTACATCCTCAATAAGTTGGGTGCATCAGGAGTTAAGGTGTTTTTTGTAATTACCTAAAAAACCTTTCAAAATGAAGTTTTTAAAAAAATTAAAAAAATAAAAATTAAAAAGTTTCTATTAATAAGCATATAAGAAAAGTATGTTTAAGATTCGTTACTTTTTGTTTTGATGTTTATTGAATTTTAATCTTAAGTTACATTCATATACCTGAAAACTTAAATAAATTTTTGGTATGCTTTCTAAATAGCTTAAAGTATAAGTTCAAACATTGCTTACTCTTTTAAAATTATGTCTTAGGTTCAACTATCGTTCAACACATCATTTAGTTGAAAATGGTTTCTATGACTTTTTGAACTGGTTTGATGATCGTGCTTGGTATCCACTGGGTAGGATTGTTGGTGGAACTGTATGTTTGTAAATACTTGTATATTTAAAAAACTGAACATAAGAGTAACTTTTGAAAAAATTTATTTTTGTTTCATAAACTTTTACAAGTAAACTCGTTTTATAGTTTCAAGGAGAGCTCAAGCTTTCATGAAATCTACTCAAAATTTTATTTGAGAAGATTTGCATCTTGGGTAATGCCTAACATACTAGTTTCTTGTTTACTAGGGTTAGTTTCTTAACAAAATTTCCTTTTAAAATACTAGAAATAACAGCAAACAATTTTTTCTACTTTTAATTGAATAAAAAAGTTGAATTCCATTCAATAAAAAGGGTTTAAAAATCAGTATTTTAATTGCATTTTGTATCTTTAAAAAAAATAACTTTATGTTAATACAATAATATAGTATACAAATTAATAACTTTTATGTTAATACAATAATGTAGTATACAATATTATAACTTAAACAGAAAAAACTTTCACAATATTACTGTAATGTCTAATTCAGAGTAGACTACAGTAATATTTTGTAAGTTTTTTCTGTTAAAGTTATTACATTTTTTTATTTAGGTTTACCCAGGGTTAATGGTAACTGCTGGTGGTTTACATTGGCTTCTTAATTCTCTACACTTTACAGTGCATATAAGAGATGTTTGCGTTTTCCTTGCACCACTTTTCAGGTTAATCACATATATTTTACACAATAGAAAGTATAGAAAACAAATTGATTTTATAAAAAGTAATATTTCTAGATTGAGAGCTTAGTTTATGTTTTATATAAAGCTCAGTCTAGTTGTCATTTATCTTACTTTTGTTTTAAAATCCAGAAGATTTCCTTTTTTTCTCTCTTTTAATGTCTAAAAATTTTGTATTACAAAAATAAATTTAAAATAATTATATTTCTCATTTATATTAATAATTTGGTTTAATATTAGTGGTTTGACTGCCATTTCTACATATCTTCTTACAAAGGAACTTTGGAGTGATAGAGCTGGGTTGTTGGCTGCATGTTTTATTTCAATTGGTAAATTTGTACTGCTTTTTTTTTTTTTTTTCCATTAAATAAAGTTACTTTGTACAGTAGTTTCAATCATTTTTTGCTTTGAAGTTATTTCTTTTGATTTGATGCAATTAAGCAGTCATTCTTCCACACTTAAATTTTTGTGTGTAAATGTTTGCTTATGATGAATTATTATTTGGGGACAGTAACTATGTGATAGGATATATAGTTTTTACTTATTTTATAACTATATGTCAAGTGTTTATGTTTTTTAGGGTTTATTTATTTAGTTAAGCAATTAATTTAGTTAAACAATTAAAATTAAATATTTAAAATGTGTTGTTTTTATTATGGATATTGAGTTTTCTAATTTGATTTTAATTTTTTATTTAACAAGATTATTCCCTATATATTTTTTTTATTTTCAATTTACAATCTTTCTTAAATTTCTGTAGCACCTGGTTATATTTCACGCTCTGTTGCTGGGTCATATGACAATGAAGGAATTGCTATATTTGCCCTGCAGTTTACATACTTTTTATGGGTGAGTTGTTTCTTTTATCTTAATTGTCGGTTAGTATATTTCTTAGATGGCAACTATTTGATTATTGTAGGATATGTGGTGGCTATTGCCAAATATTCTTTACAAATATCTTTTAGCCTCTAGCTTAAGTTCTTAAATTTTTGAAAAAGTTATTCAGAACATATTGAATAATATTTGTTTTTAAAAAATTGTTTTTTTTTTTTTAATATATTATTTGATAAAAATCATTAAAAGTTTACCTACTTGAATATTCTTTTCTCTGTCAGCTTCTTTTTTTTTCGTCATAAACTTAATGCTTCTGTTTTAAAGCTAGAGTATAAAAATATTCTTATAGAAGGGGGGAAACTTGTGGTTGTTTGTGTCAGTTGTTTAACAAAATTGTTTCTGTAAAAAGTCATAAAATTTTTTTTCTGTTAAGAAAACTGGATTTGTTTGACATATGATTATATTGACTTTTATAGATTCGTAGTATGAAAACTGGATCAGTGTTTTGGTCTGTCTGCACAGCTCTCTCCTATTTTTATATGGTAAGAGAAGTTTTTCAGGTACCCTATCAAATTTCTTCAGGTACCCAACAAAAACTGGTAATATTAACTAGTAATTCAAGATACACATTAAAGCTACTTGTATATAGAATAATGTAATGAGTTTGTAGAATATCCACTAAAAACTCTATATGTTAGACAAAATCCATAAATTACTAACCAAAAATAAAAATCAATGTTGATAAACCTTCACTCATGAAAGGTACTTTTTAAAATGCACAATGTAGTTTATACTTATGTCAAATTGTATGATTCAATTGTATGTAAATGATAGGGTGTCCTTTTTGGATTTAAAATTTGACACTTAACAACTACATTCCTTTTTTATAATCTGAGCTTTAATCCTTTCAATGTTGCTTGAGTCTAGATCTTTTTTCTCCTGGTCTTGCAGAAGTTTTTGGATTTCATCAGAAATGTTGCCAAAATTCTTTTTTTCTGTTTCATCAGTAAAGGTTGCAACTTCTATTTCTGGATCATCAATTTCATATTCTTGCTTTGTTTTGAATATTCTTTGAAGCAGTTAAGTTGCAAGAGAACAAATTGTTGTTGTTGTTTTTTGTTTTTTTTTCTAAATTGATCAGTAAATTTTTCTATGAATTCAGAAGAATTTAAATAAGAAAGCAATTGAATTAGGTTTTTATTTGTCCTCTCTTGAATTCTTTTTTCAAATGATTGAACTGGAGCATTTCCAATTAGAGTTTTTGTTTCCTTCAATTTTTTTTAATTTAAAGGCAATAACAATCTCAGGAAGAATAAGATCTGCTCTTTCTTGGCAAAGGTAAGTAATTGACAGCCATCTCAAAATTCTTTGATCTTAGTGAGATCTTCATCATCAACATAGAATTTATGATCTAGTTACAGCACTCCCATTTTTATCATTTCATAGAATTGTTGTAGCATTTTTAAGAAACTATTCCACCTATTTGGTATGTCAAGATGCAGTTGCTTTTCTTTTCCAAAAGAATGAATGAGTTAAAGCTGGTGACTTGCAGAATAATTTTACAATATTTCTGACTTTTGTAATTATGATATTTAGCTCAGGAAGAACTCAATGCCATTTTAATCTTATGAGTCTAAATCTTCATTTTCACATTCTCTTTCATCTTCACATTCTTCCTCATCTTCAACATCATCACTTTGCATTAGACTTGTATAAGACATCACATATGCAAATGTGAATTGCATGAGCAATACAAGAAAAGTAAAGAGGTTTTGTTTCTCTTCCAACCTTCATCATGGCACTTGCCCCTTCTGTGATTGTTGTAACAACATATTCCTCCAATTAAACCTCATATTCAGCTAGGCTGGTTCTCATATGATCAATTACTTTTTCTGTAACCATGCTTTCTTTTATCCTTGTCATACCAAGAGATTGAAATCCATTCTTGAAGTGCAAGTTAAGATTGAAATATCTCTGATTTGGTGAGGAGGTTGATTTTTCAAGGTTAATTGTTGAATCTTTCTTTACAAAGCTTTACTTCAGAAATTTTGTTTTTTATTTTAGTCTTTACTTCTTCATATTATTTCATAAATAAAAATTTGGCATGATCCCTGTTCACTGGAATGTTATATCCATCTGCTTTAAATGCACATTTGATTAAATTTTATTTTGGAAATTTAATTCAAAGTAAGGCCATCAAGAGCTACAGGTTTGGCAATGACTTCTCCAATTTTTTCAGTCTTTTTTGAAAAAGTTACCTATCTTTAAAACTTTAGGTTTTGGTTCTGAAGCTTTTTCTGCATGACTTGACATGAATGGTTGGATTTGAAATGAGTCTTGAGACTTTTGGTATAAGATCCTGGTGCATTTCTTACACTTTGCATTTTCATCAGTTTTATTGAACAAAAACTGTTCCCATACTCCAGACTTCTTTGCTTGACTCAAATCTGTGTAATCTTCCATCCTAAGAAATACAAAAGCTAGTCTATAACAAAGATCTCTGAAAGGCTTGGATAAAGTGGTTGTAAAAACTACTCCTAACCCACTTGTTAAGAACTGGCCATTTTGAATTTTTAAAAAGTGTATTTATTCTTTTACTGTTTCTTTTTTCTGGACTTGTTGAACATTAGCATTAGGAGTTTGTGCAATATTCATCTAAGTCTTCTGTGATCTTTGGATATTATATCACAAAGGTACCTAAGAAGTGGCCTTAACTTTTGGGTACTTATTACTTTTAATGAAAACTTGTTTTTAAAAAAAAAATCTAACCTGCCAAAAAAAGACATACAAATATGCTATAGATAGTTTATAAGTAAATGTTGCAAATACTAGTCTAGAATGCAGAATAGCTCTGTTTTGTTTATTGAAAACCAAAGTTTTCATCAAACCCTGGGTGGCACCCTAGTAAATAACAAATATCAATTTGGAACTAAAAAATTTAAGTTTACCATTAGATAAATGCAAATTAAAAAACAAACCTGCCTTTTTAAGTGATATAAACATAGGAATATCCCCATGTAAATTGAAGAAGTGTGTTTTGCATTATGTAAGAAAAATGTGGATAAAATAATAAGTATGATTGAAGACAGGCTCAAATTCTTTCAATAAAATTAGTAACTGTGTGTCAGTATCATAGTTCTCCCCACCCTTTATTATATATTAACAGGTGGGGAAAGCTATTATATATATATATATATATATATATATATATATATATATATATATATATATATATATATATATATATATATATATATATATATATATTAGACATGTCCAAAAAACAACTTTTTTAAAAAATGTCTGAGCACAGCTGCTAAATGTGTTCTATGTAATAAATTAATACTAAATTTAAAAAATTTTTGAATAAAAAAAATTTTTAGGGGTCGCTCAAGACCCTTAAACATCAGACGAGTCCCTAATATTTTGAAAAAAAAAGTTTTTTAAAACCATATCATGTTGGGTCTCAAAAGAAGTGAAATTTTATAAAAATTTCAAAAATAATAAAAAAAAGTTTATAAAAAACACAAATTAAAAAGTTTATTAAAAAAAACTTTAAAAATATGCACTTTTTTATTTTTTGTTAAAAAACGATAGTTTTTAATTCATAAAATTTGAACTGGTAATTTTTATATAAAATAGTTAATATTTTTGAAATTTTTATAAAATTTCACTTCTTTTGAGACCCAACATGATATGGTTTTAAAAAACTTTTTTTTTCAAAATATTAGGGACTTGTCTGATGTTTAAGGGTCTTGAGCAACCCCTAAAAATTTTTTTTATTCAAAAATTTTTTAAATTTAGTATTAATTTATTACAAAGAACACATTTAGCGGCTGTGCTCAGACATTTTTAAAAAAAGTTGTTTTTTGGACATGTCTAATATATATATATATATATATATATATATATATATATATATATATATATATATATATATATATATATATATATATATATATATATATATATATATATATATATATATATATATATATATATATATATATATATATAAAATAACTAGGATACTAATACAGTTAACTAATAGTTCAGTAAAAAATCCACCTATAAGTATCTAACACTTAATTTACCTTATTTATGAATAAAGATACTCATTAGAAAATATTATCATGGACTTTCAGTAAATTTGACAAACTATAAACCTCATATTATGTTTTCTTTTGTGTCTATGTAGCCTTGTGAAAAATCTGGATAGAACTACTCTCAATTTTTTGTTTTTATCTAAAAATATTAAATTAATTGAAACTGAGCCAATCAGCAAAGAAACTTTATCTACTCGTAAAAGCCAATTGAGGCTGAATAATTTTGTTAAGTATGAATCACAATTATTTTGAAGCATACTTTGTACATCATAGTAAACAGTTGACCTCACATAAAGATGAAGCATTGTACTATGCACAGTTGGACAAGTAAAGTGAAAAACAATTGAATTTAATGAATAATTTAACTGCTACCTTAAACTATAAGTACAATTAGAAGTATCACTCACCTGTAATAGACTTTATACCAAAAACTTGTTTGGTATAAAGTATTTTTTTTTTAATTTTTTTTTTATTTGCCTTTGCTATTAGTTAATGGTTTAAAATAATTTTTTTAGTTATAAATTTGTTAAAGCATAGTAAACAGTGTGTACCAAGTAAAGAATAGCTTTATTATTTTCTTTACCACCTACAATAATTCATCTCTTTCAATTCGTTTTCTTTACCACCTCCAATAATTCATCTTCCCTTTCAATCCATTTTCTTTACCACCTCCAATAATTCCATCAGTTAAATGATTGTTGATTTTGTTGGATTTAAATTGATTGATTGACTGGTTGTTAGTTTTGTTGGAGTTTAAGAGCAAAATAAAATAAAAAAATTCTCCACTCAAATTTTTTTTTTCTTTTAACACAATATCATAACTGACATTATGTAAAAACAAATTATTATTCATGACCTATAGGAAAGGGAAAACCTAAAAATTGTCCCTATCAATAGAAGATAATAAGACCGCAGCATTTTAATAATGATAATGCAATTGGGTTGGGGATCTATTTTTGATTTACTTTTCCTGTGAAAATGCCAGCTTTAGTCCTTGTGTTAAACTTGTTTACATATGAAATCTAAAATCTTTTTCTCGTTAGGCTATGTTTGTAGTAATGTGTTTCTTTTTTTAAAGGTATCAGCATGGGGAGGGTATGTGTTCATTATCAATTTGATTCCCTTACATGTCTTCTTCCTGCTTTTAATGGGAAGATTTTCTAGTAAAATATTTACAGGTAATTTTGAACTTAATAATATATCTGTATCTGTGGACTTTTTGGTCTTTCTTTCATTTAATTTTGTCTTTTTTACTTATTGACTTCAAGGTCCTCATCTTTAAAAAATAAAGAATAGTTTTTAAATGTTTGCTCCTACTTTTGTCATAGGATATAAAATGTGAACTACATAAATGACTTTTTTAATCTAGTTTTTTTTACAACAAAACTAGATAAAAGTATCAATTTTATTAAATTATTTTAGCATTATAAGTATATATGATATTAGAAACATAAAAACATTTAAATTTTTTCTTTCAATCACATGGTATTCTTAAAATGCTATAACAGTTTCATTAAATTGTGTTTAACAACAGAATTATGAAAAACTATTTTCACCTTATGAAGTTTTAAAAACTCCAGATTTCTTTTATGACCATCAATATCAGTTTGGAATAAAAATCTGCAGGCTCATTTAAATTGCTAGCAACTTTGCTATCCTCAAACTTTAGACTATAATTGGCAGAGTTTACTATTGATGAATAAAAAAAAATTCTTTCCGAAAAAATTTTTTTCATTCATGAAAATATTCAAGTTCAAGATAAAATCTACAGCTAAAAAAATAAGCCTGTTTGGAGCAACCAAAAAAACTTGAGAATCTTGAAGAAACTTTCAAGATCTTTCAAGATTCTTTTTTTGTGACAACTACCAGTTGCTTTTTTCAAGTAAAGATACTGATTTCAAGTAAAGATATTTTTTTTTCTTCAAGTAATGTACTTTTGAAAAGATAGCAATAATTTAAAAGAATTACCTTACATAGATAAACTAAATTCCGCCTCCTGTTTTTTTCAAGCACCATATACTAAGTAAAAGTCAAGTTTTAGAAGTGACCAAGTTTTACAGTGAGTGATGATGAATCATTTAGAATATCTACAAGTGTAAAGATTTTGCTTTTATGTAATATATCAAGAAAGTTTAAGTGCAAATTAAGCACCTGGAATTCAACATGCCAGAGCAAGAGTACTACTTGGTGTTCTTGCATTGTTTAAATAAATTTTTGCAATTTGTTGACACTAACTTTGAACTAAGTAGGCATGAAAACCTGAAAAGAAGTCTTACATGAACATAGACAAACTTTTGCTGAAAGGAACTGGAATTGATTTAAGAAATTAAATTACTGAGAGAAATTTGTCAAATATTTGTTCATCAAGAAAAATCAGTAAAAGTCAATGACCTTAGATAAAAGCTATAAAGATCACATCTACATCTAATTTAAGTTGATTAGTTTAAAAATGTGAAATGTCTATCACAAAATGATCCGCATGATCACTTTTTATCAAATCAAACCTTAATTATGACTGTTGTGTGCTTCATATAGAAATTAGAATTAATTTCTGATTTAGAGGATTTGAAAATTTCTGTTATTAGTATGAACAAAATTCTTCAAATTTATTCTGAGAGTGTTAATGATTTTGCTTCAGAAGGTCAAATGATAATCATTTAGTTACATATTGCATAAAATAGATGTAGATTTCACTAAAGTATTGGATTTGAAAGTATTTTATGCACTAAGTTTGTTTAAATAAATCATAAATCTATGCAACATTTAAAACTGTACTTCATAGAAAATTTGTTTTGAAAAATGAAGTCTAAAATTTAAACTGACATTTCCCATTACATCCTTTTATTTTAAATGATCAGAACTTATTAAGTAGGTGGTTTTATTAGAGAATTCAGAAATCTTATCAACTAAGATTGCAATTTAAAGAAATAAGCTAAAAGGAAAAGGTTGTAAACAAGTGTCTTTGTTTATTTTATATATGTTGTTATAATTTCAATATGGAATGAACCAAATGTTTTTATGTCTGTATATTTTTTCATAGCATATAGCATTTTCTTCATAATTGGGTTATTGCTTTCGATGCAAATACCTTTTGTTGGTTTTCAACCAATTCGAACAAGTGAACATATGGCTGCTGCAGGTAGATAAAGTTTACTTCTTTAATTGCTCTAAAGTAGTCATATATTATACATTATAAAGTCTGTATTATTTGCTTTTTTGTGTTTGCTATAAAGATGATTTATTCCTGCCAAGTAATTTTTTTACTGCTTACACCTAGGTGTTTTTGCTCTTCTGCAAGCTTATGCGTTTATTAAGTATCTTCGTGATAAAATCTCAAGAAATGAGTTTGTGTTCTTGTTTAATTTTGCAATTGTTGCTATGGCCGGAGTTGTCTTTTGTGGTGTAGTTGCTTTGACCTATGCAGGTTTATTTTTCATTTTAGTACTGTAAATGTAAGAGTCAGTATTCTAGTTCAGTTTAACCCTTATATAGTCCCGTATGCATATTATGGCATGGCCTGTTAAAGGGTTAAAATATAATTGATAAATAATTCATTAAAAATTTTTTTTACTGAAGTTCAATGTATATTGTTGAAGTTCAAAGTATTTTATTGCAGGATATATTGCACCATGGAGTGGTCGGTTTTACTCCTTATATGATACTGGCTATGCAAAGATACATATTCCAATTATTGCATCAGTGTCTGAGCATCAACCAACAACATGGGTTTCCTTCTTTTTTGATCTACATATACTGATATGTGTATTTCCTTATGGGCTTTGGCTCTGTGTAAAACATGTAAACAGTGAAAGAGTTTTTAGTAAGTTATTCTTATTATCATATCAGATAATGTAAAAATGTGATGTGATGTGCCACAAAAATAATAGATATTTAGAAATTTTAAACTGGACTAAAGTTAGTTTGTCTTTTAACTAATACAATACAACATTTGTTGGTTAATGATATGTACTTTAAACATTTGTAATAATATAAAAATAAAAGTATATTAATGTGATATGTGTTTTTGTTCAATTTTTTTTTCACAATGTGGTCCAATAAAGATTATTCAGAAGTTTTTTAATAATGCCTTTGAAAATGGTGATAAATATTCTATATTTCATGCAACACAAAATCCACACAAAATGTAGTAAAATTATAAAGAGAAAGCAAGCAGCAATACAAAAGTTTTAAACGTATTATTCCAAATGTACCCTTAACCTCTTGCAGGTTTTCTTGCCATTCACATCCGTTTTTTTTTTTTTTTTTTTTTTTTTTTTTTTTTATTATTATTATTATTATTATTGGAAAAGGCCTTCATTGTGAGGATGTGTTAGTTGGTTCTACTTCCAAGACTTTTTCTATGCAAAAATTCTTATTTGCTTACTTTTGGTACTAGAGATTTTCAAAAAAAAAATCAAAGTTTATATCATCTATTCAAAAATGGTCCCAACTTTAGTGCACTTTAGTGCAGATTTTGTGATTGCATGTTGTATATTTCGTTTAATGTGATGTTTTAATTTCAGTACCACTTAGCTCACCAAATGCAATTCTGTTTTAAATCCTTATATTTTTCTTTTTCTAGTCATTCTCTATGCTGTTACTGCTTCTTATTTTGCTGGTGTAATGGTGCGCTTAATGTTAACACTGACCCCATGTGTTTGTGTATTAGCAGCAATTGGTTTTTCTAACACATTAGATCATTACCTGTGTGAAAAAGATCAACTTTCACCTATTCTTTCTAAAGAGGAGAGAAAAATTAAGAAAATCGAAAATGTTAAAAAAGAGGCTTCTGGTAAATCGGTAAGATTTTAAAACAAGAAGAATACTGTATAAAGCAACCGTCTTAGTGTCTTACTAAAGCTTGTTCTTTTGTTCTGATAGGATTAATTTGAGTATTTAAAATTAAAAGTTATAAATGTGGTTGCTGTAAAATAATTCTAGATTTTAACTTGTTTTCATAACTCAATTATTAGATCAATTTCTATTACTTTTTTTTTTTTTTTTTTTAAAACAAATAAACAGGAAAATGTAGTGAATCAGACAATATCAAGCAAAGTGATATTTTTATTTTGGTTTTCATAACTTTTAAACAACAGCCAAAAATGATGTTTCAAATAGAAACTTATAAATTGATCATAAATTATTCATTCCACAACTAAGTTACATGTCTTGTCATACATCACTTACCAATACCAGTAGGTCTCTATTCTTTTAACTTAATAGTTTACTTAGCTAATATTATAATATTAAGCAGCTTGTAAGACGGTTTTAGTTATGAAATCCTTTAATGCTTATTTGAATTTTTCACTTTTTGTAATGTTAAGCAAGGTGATTATTTTGTTTTAACAAAAACCAAGAAGCATTTAACTAAAAACACAATTTTTTATTTGTTAAATACTCTTCTTAAACACTTTTTTAAAATTGTAATAGCATTCTCATTCTCATTGAAAAATTTGAATTGTTAACCCAATTCCACATTAAAGGACAGGTTGTTTTGTGTTACTTTTTACTGGTAATGAGCTATTTTTTAAAATATTTTTTTTGTTATATTTGGTATTTCTTCAGCATTAAACTCTACATATGGCATTATTTGCTAATTTCTTTTTAGTTAATTTGTTAATGTTAATTTGTTACTATCATCAAATTGAAAGTCAGTAGTTTGGCTGAATAAATTAAGAAGTAATGAATAAGTAGTTAGTTCTTTTTATCTGTTTACTTTTAGGGAAATGAGGATAGAGAAGAAATTCCTCTCAAAAAAACAGAAGCTGATCCAGATAATGAAGGACAAAATGGTGGAAGTCACTTAAAAATGATGGTCATTGCATTGATATTTACTATGTTTGTTTTGTATGCTGTCCATTGTACATGGGTGACAAGCAATGCTTATTCAAGTCCTTCCATAGTACTTGCCACAAATAATTATGATGGGTATTATTTACTTTAACAAACCTTTAATGTAGTTTGTCACCATACCTCTGTTTTTTCTCAAATATTTCTTTATTATGTACCGTGGTGTGACCTAAGTCCTATGCTTTAAGAAAGTCCTAATTTAAGAAATGACAAATTTTGTATATATAAAAGAAACATTTGTGGAAAATAACTTTGTTGTTTTAACTAGATATCTAGTTAGATAAAATAACTAAATTTTTTTCTCTTAATGTTTATTTTATGAATACGAAATTTGTCATTTCTTAAATTAGGACTTTCTTAAAGCATAGGACTTAGGTTACATCACGGTAGTAGGTTATACTTTTCATCAAATATCACCTAATCAATTTTTTTTTTTAATATTTAATCTATTGTTATCCACAGAAATTAGGAAATAAATCTTACTGCAATATAAAAAAAAAAAAAGAGTTGTATGGTATTTAACTTGTTTGAATTAATTTGAGTCCAAGCTGTTTTTTATGTGATAAAAATTTTTTTCAGATCCAGAAACATTTTGGATGACTTTCGTGAAGCCTACTTTTGGCTAAGACAGAATACTGCTGATGATGCACGGTATGTGTTATGATTTAGTTTTTAAACTCATTTATTCTAAATGTGATTATGAAAGGACACAGCCATGTTTGTTTTATTATTTATGATACTTGTGTATTTATATGATGTTGTTATCTTACAGTGTCATGTCTTGGTGGGATTATGGATACCAAATAGCTGGAATGGCAAATCGAACAACATTAGTTGATAACAACACTTGGAACAATAGTCATATAGCATTAGTTGGTAAAGCCATGTCATCCAATGAGTCAGCTGCATATGAAATCATGCGAAAGCTAGATGTAGATTACGTTTTGGTCATTTTTGGTGGTGTGATAGGTTATTCAGGTGACGATATAAACAAGTTTTTATGGATGGTGAGAATAGCTGAAGGTGAGCATCCAAAAGATATCAGAGTAAGTGTTTCATTCAACTATTAATATACTTGATTGATAATTTATCATCTTGCTATGTTACACTTATTTATTTGTGTTATTAGTGTTTTTTATTGTATTTTTACATTAAGGAATCAGATTATT
The DNA here is from genome assembly GCF_058129835.1 of Hydra viridissima. Taxonomy (NCBI): domain Eukaryota; kingdom Metazoa; phylum Cnidaria; class Hydrozoa; order Anthoathecata; family Hydridae; genus Hydra; species Hydra viridissima. Next base: position 6,613,247 of record NW_028324305.1, read on the forward strand.
TCACAGCTCAAGGAGAGTTTCGCGTTGATAAAGGTGGCTCACCAACTCTGTTAAACTGCCTAATGTATAAGCTATGTTACTATAGATTCGGCGATCTTAGGGTAAATTTTCTTTCTCTTTTTTTTTTTTTTTTTTTTTTTTTTTTTAACTTTATTATTAATATAAGTTAAAGAATTATATCACTTTCCATACATTAATTTATTTCAATATATTTTACCTAGTTGGATCATCGAGCCCCATCTGGCTACGATCGTACCCGTAATACAGAAATAGGAAACAAAAATATCAAGCTCACGCATTTAGAAGAAGCCTTTACATCTGAACATTGGCTAGTAAGAATATATAAGTAAGTAAAATTATGTTTTCTGATCAACTATTTTAAATAAAGATGGTCACATCTCTAAATTTAAATTAAAAAAAAAAAAAGTTTTTAGGTTCTGAAATAAATTTGTTCCAAGTGATAAGACTTCATTTATCGTTTATGTACTGTATATATTTTGATATTTTGACAATTGTAATTAAGTGGTGATTAAGTGGTGCAACGTTTCAATCAACTCAATCTGCATGTAGGTATGAACTCATTTGTAATTTCAGGGTGAAGCCGTTAGAGAGTCGAATAAGCAGCACTTTAAAAATGCGAACAACTTCGATAAAACGAAACAAGACGAGGTTTTATTCAAAGAAGGTTTGTTTATTATATTTGTTTAATTTGAAAAAAAAGTAATTCGTTTCATTTGAAAAGAAGTTCACCTTCTAATTTGTTTTTTTTTTTTAATTTTTTATAGACACGTTCTGTTAGAAATGGCCAAGTCAAAAACAAGCTCGATATAAAGAAAGGCTCGAGACCAAAGTCTTCATCTCGTAACAAAAAAGTTTATTGATAAACAATTTCAATTTTTTAGTGCTTCTATTTATAATTTGATACAACAAGTCTGTGAGCTGCAGTGATGACTTTTAATCTTAGGTAGCTTTAACAATTTGCTTTCAGGATTTTTGTTTTGTCAAAAGAGAAAAAGAAAATATCTTTTTTTATCGGTATATTAGCTCGTTATAAAAATAAATATCCGTCTTGTTTTTCTTGGTTACTTTTATAAATTTCATAGAATTTGTTTAAATTTTCTAGAATTTTAAACATCTTTAAAGTTAGGTTGGGAACAGTAAAACGGTAATCTCTATGAGATAATAACGGATTTCACATCAATCATCGTCTTAATCATAATTCATCTGAGCATGATAACTGAAAGCGACAACTTATGTATAAGTATATAATAATCCTCCCTTTTGGAGTTTTTCTTGACATCGTTAACAATTTTCATGGCATCAGTAACAATTGGTGCCGCTGTAAAGGAAATAGCGATCGCGTAGAATATAAAAAAATTCAACACCCTAATATTTGAATAATAGAATATTTAGTTAGAGCTAATAAAAGTAATTTCACATCACAAAAATTCTTATAAACCTAATAAACGTCGGTGGATCAGTGTGATACAGTTAGAAAGCTCGAGATTTCAACAAATTCGAGCGAGATTCAGTCACGGAATCTCGTTGTACTTGGCGTAATCTTTAAATCCTTTTTAGACAAGCGCATAACAAAGCTAATCGGATGAATTTGTATGGACGAAAACTGTAATAGTATCTTGTTAAATTGTGCGATTAAAAGATGAAATCCGCGTAAAAAGCAAATTTAAAGCGCTTCCAGGTCACAATATTATAATAAAAAAATGCTGTAAGGCAGTCCCTAATAAGTGTTAGCTTTGTTACAAGAAAAGACTCCCATAAAAACACTTGGCTTGGCAGCTTACACAAAATATCAATTCATGACTCAGAAAATATTAAAATGCTCTTGGAGGAAGCTCTTCGAATTTTAGAACAAAATTTCGATAAGATTTTCTGGTTACCACAAATTATTAACGCAGTTTTACGACGAATGGCTCCCTAATATTATTTAGTTTCACCATTTAGACATTTGTAAACGACATTATTTCCCAAATAAAGTATGTTGAATGAAAAAAGTATTGAGTTTTCGAGCCTATTTCTTTTAAATCAGCAAAATAGTAAATAAAAATAAATGAGGGTGTTGTTACAAGGTGCAAAAATAAATAATAAGTGAAACTTGGACTACTTCTTATAACCTTCAATAGCAAATATTTTTTAGATTGTCCTACCGCGTCATGTATTCCATAAATATGAGGTTTATGAGATGTTGAGCTGAAAGTGTTGACAATAAGAACTAATGATAATATACACATGAATAATCAGTATTTATAGTTACGGTGTTAATGGTCCGGTTTGAAATGCAAAATTTTTTTTCAAAATAATCTAGCGTTTGAGATCGCAATAAAATTATTACCGCAAATAAAAAATACGGCATTAGGTCAACAGGTCACAAGAAGAGCAAACAAATTATTTTTAAACTTATGTCAGAAAACCTTTATCAAGGATACTCTATGTCTATCTATTTATTCCTAAATTCACAGGTAGAGTTCTTTAAGAAAAAAAAGAAAAAAAATCAATAATACTTTAAATCTTGTTTGTGTTTCATGATTTGATTTTCTTATTTTTAGAAATAATATTCTCATGATTTGAATAATGATATTATTGTGAAATTTGACTGTCTATATTGCAAATTCTTAGACTGGTATTTGCATTTGTTTGCAGTGATAACATAAAGCTTATTAGTTAAAACCTGTCTAAAAAAGAAATACTGTTGGAGTTCAAAATATTCTTATCGCATTACTTAGTTTGTTTATTTTGCTATATTAAGAGTGATTTAATATTATTGTTAAGGTAACTTAAGTTAATCATAAGTGGTTGTTTTGTTTTTGTTTTTTTGTTTTTTTTTTGTTTTTTTTTTTTTATCTAAAAATGCCTTTTGAAATCTGTTCCAGAATGGCAGATATTTGGTTATCTAATGAAAACTTTGAATATGTTGATGAAAAACACTTTTATGAATGCATTAGACAATATATCGTAAGTATTTACATAAATAAAAACATTATAAATGCTTAAATGCATGCAACAATTTTATTTATAATTTAGCTATATAAATTTACAGCATCTATTTATATTAAATTATTCATTATATGTAGTATATAGAGTGAGAGTGTGGTTGCTCCATGCAAATATATGTGGGTAGTGTGTTTTTTTAATTATATTCTATAAATTTATTTTTTTATTACAGTCTATATATTTATTATTCCAATGGTGATACCCACTGAATTATGCACTGGTGATTGACAGATTTAGAAAATTTTATGCTTCTATGTAACTACTGTTAAAAAACTTTTTTAAAAAATTTTAAAACTTTTCTAAAAAAATTTTTTAAATAAATGATGTTTAATAATTATAGCAATTTAGTTTTTTTTTTTTCCCTTATCCAGATATCTTTATTAACCTTCATTTGCCTATACTTCTTCTCATATTTGCTCATCAATCAGCTAAAGAAAAAAAGTCAGGAAGAAGGTTAGTTATTTATAATATAACAGTTTCAATTAATTAACTGAGACTTTGCATTATGGTCAAACATTTAAAAAAAACTTTTGAGTCTTTTTAAAACACCCTATATCCTAACAAAGGCTATCAACATAGAGACTTATGTCTAGGAGATGGAAAGCTTTAGGGTCTGGAAGATTGGTTCTAGGGACTTGTAAACCTTACATCTTAACCTTCAGTATGCCCTTTCTTAGTCAACCAGAAGATAATATAGTCAGAGCATCACTTCTGGAGATGACTTCTTGATGTGGATCTTTATTTTGGCAACAAATGGTGACATTTAATTTCTCCTTGATCCTAGTATTTCCAAATGTTACATTCTTCTTTTTTTCCAAAACTTTCTTTCTTTTTTTTAATATAAGAACTGTTTCCTGGGAGACCTTAAACTCCTTCAAGATGGCATGGTTTTGGAAATCTGCATGAAAAGAGTTATGCAACCTATCAAAATTGACACAATCTTTTTAACTTTATAAATATTCATCTCTTTATTTATACTCTGTAATATATTTATGATTTAAATTGTCTCTCGTAAATCTTCTTTGATCTTTAAGGGATCCTTTGTAGTTACATTATGTAGTTAGGAATTCACTGAATCCTTTTTGACCATTTTGCAAGTACATCCTAATAGTTGTCAATTTCTACTATGATTGTGATATTTTTGTTTTTACAAGAACCTTTTTTATTTAATAAAAGAGTTAATACAAACTTTGCAAGGAATATATATATATATATATATATATATATATATATATATATATATATATATATATATATATATATATATATATATATATATATATATATATATATATATATATATATATATATATATATATATATATATATATATATAGTATTTGATGTTTCTAAATGCAAATAAAATCATTTAAACCACAACTATAATGTAATAAAACTAGATTCCTTTTAAAACCAGTAATACTAATTTACTACTAAACTTTAAAAAAATAAAGATATCTTAAACTTGAGCAAAGTTTACACAAAATTATCTTTCATTTTTTAATTAAATAATAAGATTAAATGATTTTAAATATATTTAAAAGTGCTGCGCTTCTTTATGTGGCTTCTTTTTATGTAGCTGACCAATGTTCATTTAGTACAAGAAGATAAAGTTTGAATAACTCTATTTGCAACTTTTATGATTTTGTACTATCAAGTGAACAATTTTTACTGCTATGTTAAAGTTATGGTAACTATCAGTTTTTATTCCTAAACTAATAAAACACAACCTCTTAGTAACACTTTAAATGTTTCATCTACAAATTAGTGTTTGTAATTGCTTGGACTTTAAGATCAGCATTTGACTTTATCTTGAGTTATCTACTAAATTCAGTTCACTCTACAGGCAATCTAAGCAAAATTAGGTCATATGCTACATTCCAAAAAAAGTTTTAGTAATTACTATTTTTTGATCATCTATGAACTAAAAAAACTCTAATCAGTTGCTCCAAATTGGTGTAATCCTGTCTTTTGAAATTCTTTGCTTTTCTATTTTTCCATAAACAGTAACATGATTGTAAGCATTTGTTTATTTTTTGTGCAGTCACACAAATATAATTTTCAAAGATTATTTTGAGTTTTGTCTATAAAGTTGTGGAGAATTTAAGTGCCAATTTTAAATTGGAAACTATGTTACTACTTCTAACTTTATTTAAAACTATTGACATCATTTTACTCAAAATTGGAAATATTCAAATTGTATACCTATTTCAAATATTATTCATAATTAATCCTAAATATTTAATAAAAATACATATGATCTCTCAAATATCAAAGAGGAATTCTCGGAATTTCTTAAGCATAAAAAAGCTCAGATTTATCATATTTAAAGAGGCTTTATTTTAGTCACTAAATATGTAAGAGAAAAATTATCCTATTAAAGGTATTTCAACTTGTGATGTTTAATCCTTCTGTCAGGCCACAATATATATACATTATCTAATCTTGCAAATATAATTTAGAATTTAATTCTGAGAAGTTATTTTTTATTTTAACTTAATCATTTTAAAATTTTCACATGTGTCATATATAGACTTTAATCATTTTTGCTCTTAAAACAAACAATTTTATTTGATTCATTTTAGAGTATGAAGATGACTTTGTATGCAGAGTTGCGTATGTCTTTTTTTAAAATAACTATTGATTGATTTTGATTAAATTAGCATTATACATTTGTTTGCATCATTTTGTTAGTTTTGTAATATAAATTATTTTATTCACTTGATATGAAGGGTGTGGTTGTGTTGCTTTACAATGGCTGTATCTATTGGCGCAGTTCTGCTGCTGCCTTTTTCAATATTCAGTAATGAGATTCTTCTATATTATCCTAACAGTTACTATGTCATTTGGTTAAATGAGTCTCTAATACATGGTATGAAAATAAGACCGCCAATATTTTTCAATTGTAATTTTTATTTAAATATTATATTTTTCAATGTTTATGTAGAAAAGATTTTTTTTTTTTTTTTAAGCGTTATGGAACCAAATCTTCTTGGGAACATATATTGCTATGTTTTTAGCAATGCCCTTTGCTTGGTTTTTTACTGAATCAGAAGGTTTTTCAGGATCACGGAAGGTAAATTCATAATGGTTTTTCTTTATAAATCTATATGAATAGTGTTCAAAATTGAGTATTGTTAAATAGAGCAGCATTTACATGTTACCTAAACTTTCATCCTTAGCATCAATCATCAAACACACAAAAAAATTATGGTGGTGTAATTTTGCTAAAAGAAAATATGTTTGTGTAGTCTTTGTTGGAAATTATTTTGTGCTTTTTGTTCAAACAGTTGTTGTGCTTGTATTTTATGATTTAAAAAATTTCATTAAGACTTAACAATTTTTTGTGACTGGGTTGTAAAATTTACAGCCCTGAATAATTTTCCAAGTAACTGTAGGTGTAAAGTTTGCCTCTTCATACTTCTTTGACAGCTCAGTTTTGTTCTTTTGTTTTTTCATATTTAAAGATTTTGTGTGGTATGTGTGAGTTGGAGTTTTGAAATATACTTTTACTAAATGAAATGGCAAACAATTTTAGTTCTATAAAATATGGAATTTACTTTAATATACTAGGCAAGTGATTAGACCCATTATAAGCATAATGTAGGACCCAATATAAGCATAATGTAGAATAATTTTCATTTTTTAGTTTTAGAAATAAGTGAATTATTGTTTTTGAAGATTTGGACAAAGTGCTTTTTGATTTTTTTCATTTGAGGATCACTTACATTTTAAAATACTGCTAGGTTGTCATCTTGATGAGCCAAACTCAGCTTAAGATGTTATAATAGTGGAAAAGAAGGAAAGTTCCAACCAATTCACAAATCTTTTAACAGTGACAAACCAGTTCTCTTTTTTATCCAAACTTCTTTATATTTGAAAAGCAAATATGTTTTGAAAGATGCTTTCTTATAACTTTGTGCTCATCAGTAGTTTGTTTAATAAAAGTTTTATACATTTGGTAGTTGGTAATGTTCAATAACTGATTTTTTTATACATTTGGTAGTTTGTAATGTTCAATAACTGATTGTTTCATACATTTGGTAGTTGGTGATGTTGGTGATGCTTCCATACTTTTATAGTAATAGTGGTGCATATTTTCTCCAGCTTGTTCAGCAGATATACCAACACAATACTGACTATGGTGAAGATGTAACGAACTTTCCAGCTTATTTTAGGTTGGTACCAGAAACTTTCATGGAGATAACCAGAAAAATGGTTTTAAAATTCCTTTAAAAACCTAAGATTGATTTAGCTAAGAATTCTCCTATTTCCATTCCAAACTATTTAGTTTTGAAATGAAAGTAGGAGAGCAACTAAATATGATGCAACCAATCACTGGTTGCAGAAAAATCATTTTCAGTTCAATCTATCTCATTATATCTCTGAACATAATATACTTGGATTTAAGCTAGGGTTTAAGGAGAGACATACCATATTGTGAAGTGGCAGCTTTCACAACAGATGGATGGATTGCAAGAAATGGTGATTGCTTTGTCTCCCTTACATTGCATTATGTTACCAAAGACTTTGAACTCAAAAACTTATCTTTGGATTGCCAAAACTTTATTGGGAGACATACAGGGGTTTTGCTTGCTCAAGGAATAGACCATATGATTTCTCAATTTCCTGCTTTTCAGAGGGAAGACCTATACAAAGTGGGTGTTACTGATGCTGCAGCCAACATGAAGAAAGTAATCACAGAAAGCAAAGAGATCAGTGATCATCTAACCTGTGCCAATCATCTGCTCAACACTTGCTTAACAAAAGCTGTAGAAAAATCAGAAGGAATTAATGCTATAATTAAGAAATGTAAAGGACATGCTCAAAGGACCCACCAAAGCTCAAAGGACCCACCAAAGTTCACTGGCAGGACATCAAGAGAGCATGCGTGGAAGCAAATATAGAACCAGTTGAGATCATTCAGCCAATAGTAACAAGATAGAATTCCAACATTATGATGCTTAAGTCAACCCTCAAATTAAAGGCTAGTTTACTGGCTGCTCTCGAAACTCTAAACAAACCAGATCTTCAAAGTTTGATTCTGGATGAGTTAGAGTTCAATAGTATTTACAACATTTTACTGTTTCTGGCAGAATGTAAGCAATGCTCTGATTCCTGGTCTTCTGAAAAACAGGTGACCATGCATAAAGTTCAAAAAGACATTAAATCTCCACTTGCTTCTCAAAAGAACCGTAAATGATGTTGAAGAGCATGATCATCAAGTTGCAGACCGAGTTGCCTTCAAAACTTCATGGAAGAATTTGAGAAAGGTTTACCTAATAATGGTGTTGGAGTCAAATTCTATAATGTAGGTTCACTTCTCCACCATTATTATAGAGGATATACACTCAAAAGTTTTGAGTGTATATCCTCTATAATAATGTGAGGAAGGGAGGAAAGGGAGGAAGGGAGTGAAGCCGCCATCAAGCAACAGTGAGGAAGGGAGGGAAGCCGCCATCAAGGAATTGGTTGACAATCACCCAACCACAATCCAGTTCTATGAATCATTGGTTGATGATCATACTTCACTAGAAACATCAGATCTTGACAAATCTATGGATCCAGTGGACCTTGAGTTTTTGAAAGACAGGAGGCAGGTTTGCAATGCCCTAGGACTTCAAAGTCAAGCCAATCAAAGCTCAAGCCACCCTTGATGCTTGAATGTGAGAAGTATCAGACAATGGCCTTACCTGAAAGAGATGTGGATGCTTTAGAATGGTGGAAGCAAAATGTAAATGAGTTAATTTTTATGAGTCAAAACTATGCAAAAGTTCCTTCTAACCTCAAAGATTTGGAAAAAAACTTATGAAGAAGAGCCATATGAATTACCACATGTCAGACCACTGACTAAGAAGACTCACCAACAGGAAAAATCACAAAGTAAAACTGAAACTAAAAAAAGAGGTGCACCTGAAAAGGCTTCTCCAACTCTATCAGATACTAAAACTGATCTTGAACCTAAATAGCAACAACAGCTACAGCTAAATACTCAAGAGAGTCAAAGGACTCTAGCTCAATAAGAAGGGTATGAAGGGACTCAAGGTGAAGACCAAACTTAATGTCTCTTTGTTTATTCCGATGACACTACAACAAAAACAAAGTAAAAGCAAAAAACCAAAATTATATAATATAATGAAGTCAAGTAGGAAGGGGAATGAGAAAAAAAAGTACAGAGCATCTGAGCTTGGAAATATTTTATTAGAAACAGACAATGAATTATCTACTGATTAATTTTTTTATCAACAACTTGTTTAAAACTGTAAATGTAAAGTTTACTAATAGAAATACAAAAAGCAATTTAAAAAATCCTTGTTTAGTTTTTCGGTAATCAGCAAAAAAAGCAGTAAATTGTGATAAGAAGCAGTAAAAAGTGATAAATGCAGTCAATTTGCGTATTACGCATTTTTACGCAGATTTATGCATTTTTACCAACAGTGCGGTAACGCCGATGCTTAATAAGCATGTATCACAACTACAAGGCTGGCTGGCTTCTTCATTTCTGGAATGATTGTTTCAGTTTGAATATAAAGTTTTACTAATGAATTATGAAATCTATCTGAATGCTGATGTTAATCTATAGGTTAAGTAATATATATGGATAAGTATTTGAAATCTCCACAATAATTCCAAAAGATATTTTTTTTTATTTCAAAAGGGTACTCTATGAGATTTATTATTATATGTACTAGCAATGACTTACAGGTTTATTTCCAAAAGTCTCTAGGAGAAATTCTGCTCTGTTATTTATATTATTCCTCTTTTTTTGTTTTTAAAAATCTGGAAGTAACTTGTTCACTTTATATCTCCAAATGCTTCTGATCATCTTTTGTCATTTATTTAATTTAGCAAAATTTATCCAATAAAATATACCTATAGGAGAAAAGTCTTTTTTTTTTCACTGCTAATTTCTGCATTATATACTACTAATCTGTTCAGGTGCTGCATCACCTTATTCTTGATCTTCTTCTTGACAAAAACTAAGAAGATTTATTTTTTTTCTTTATCTTATTTAATGATGGCAGGTTTAAAAGAATGCAAAGCATCTAATTCAAATTAATTTGATGTAAATCATGTAACTAAATGTATGTATGTATGTATGTATGTATGTATGTATGTATGTATGTATGTATGTATGTATGTATGTATGTATGTATGTATGTATGTATGTATGTATGTATGTTGTTGGTAATTATTGTTGTTCTATTTCAGGGTATTCGTGCTCGTGTTCATGAAACATTTGTTGTGCTATTGTTACTATTAGTGTTAGCTTCAACTCTTGTATGGGTTTTCTCTGCATTTATTTTCAATAAAGAAATGAGCTGGTTTTCAAGTCTTTCTGGTATGTTTGTAAAATCAACAAATGGTTTAAATGCTTCTAAGTTTTTGTTATTTTAGACAGTGCTTTAATTCATTTTTAGTTTAATCCTTATTTAAAGTTTTAGTCTTTTTTTAGTCTCATTTTATTTGATTTAAATATTTTATATGTAATAAGATTACTATATTTAATTGAAATATTTATGCAGCTACTTTTTACTTATGAATTAAAAATTACAAAAATAGAATTAAAATGCTTTTTTTGTTATGTAAAGAAGCTTAGTAATGACATCACTTTATGGAAATTTTTATTTTTAGTTTGAACCTGCCAAACAAAATTATCAACAAATAAAGAAAAACAAATTTATTATTTTATGTTAAAACCTTTAACTGAACTACTAGAATTTTTTGATAAAATATGCTCTTTAGAAATGTGGCTTCCTCCTTTACCACTGATGTATTCTTTTATATCACTGTTCGGTGCATTGGTTTTATTGAGTAAGTTTTTTTTAGTTATAATTTTCAAAATATTTTCTCTAGCTTAAAAAAAAATCTATCACTTATACTTCTGATTGCCTTTTTTTCTTTGAAAGTTTTTTTTAATGTTGGCAAGTATGTCATTTTTTATAAAGAAAAAATGGTGAATATTGGACAAAATTTCATTTGACAAAAAGGTTTAAAAACAAAACAAAGCAAAAAAAAATATGATGTAGGAAAATAATTTCACAGTTTGTAGTTATGTTTTTTTAGAAATCTTTTTTGATTGATCTGATATTGATTGCTTCCAAAAGTGTGGCATAAAGTTACTTTTTCCATTTCACAAAAGCAGCTTGTTTTTCATTAAATTTCTACCTCTTTAACTAACATATAATTTCATCTCTTTAACTTTTTTCCTTGTTCAAGTTTTGCTGCATTGATAAAAACTACTTTTGTATTCAGTAATGAATAATGAAATGATGAACTTACAAAGGTAAAAATAAGTCTTAGACTAAGTCTATAAATAAGTCTATACATAAGTCTATACATAAGTCTATAAATAAGGTAAGACAAAGCATTAGTAAATTATGAGTTTACAATTCATGAAAGACATATAGCTTTCTTTCTAGACACATCTTTTTCTTTTGGTTTGTATCTTTCATTTCCTTGCAGCTGCATGAGTTTTTTTATTTATATTTTTTTATTACAAAACAAAACATTTACAAAAGTTACAATTGATCATAAAAAAAAGTTGTTTGATTTTTTGATTAAAAAGCCCCAATTACAGGTGAAGTGATTACTACTCATTTTAATAAGTTGCTAATAAAATTCCTATTTTTAATAGATATTAATTACTTTATGAAATTTACTTTATGAAAGATTTTATGAAATTACAAAAATTCAGTTAAATTTAATTAACATAAGAAAATGGTGTTCATTTTATCTTAATCTTAAAAGCAAAATGTTATAATTGATGTCAATGGGCCTCCCAATTTAAAAATCAGGCCAAATTACAAGCTTTTTTCAATAAAGTTGTTAACACTAAAAAGAAAATTTTGCAACTATGTTTTTTGTTTTCTTTTTAATGTAGTATGCACTCCTTTGGGGTTTACAAAGCTTTTCACAGTATTAGGTACTTACATCACTGTGCCAAAGGTAAATGAAACATTTGATAGTCAAAGAAGTTTTGAACTCCTAATATATTTAGAATACCTGTAACTCAGAAGAATTTAAATTTTAGTTTTTTGTTGATCTGGATGATCAGATTCATGCTTTGCAATTGGAAGAGGATAGCATAAGAAGGAAGTTGGAGTGTAAGTCAAAAGTTTCTTTATGTTTTGCTATTTAAAAATTTTAATACACAACTAATTACATCTTTGATTTTTCTTTTTTTCTGTTTTACATTTAATAGTGTCTTTAATGGTGTCATTTAATGGTGTCATATAATGGTGTTTTACATTTAATGGTGTCATTTAATAGTGTTTTACATTTAATGGTGTCATTTAATGGTGTTTTACATTTAATGGTGTCATTTAATGGTGTTTTATATTTAATGGTGTCATTAAATCATGTTTTACATTTAATGGTGTCATTTAATAGTGTTTTACATTTAATGGTGTCATTTAATGGTGTTTTACATTTAATGGTGTCATTTAATGGTGTTTTATATTTAATCGTGTCATATAATGGTGTTTTACATTTAATGCTGTCATTTAATGGTGTCATTTAATAGTGTTTTACATTTAATGGTGTCATTTAATGGTGTTTTACATTTAATGGTGTCATTTAATGGAGTTTTATATTTAATCATGTCATTTAATGGTGTTTTACATTTAATGGTGTCTGCCTCAGTAAAAAGATCAAAAAGAGTTCAATAACAATTTTTAAAAAAAATGCTGAATGATTTTTTCTTTTTCACTTTTGCTATAATAGTTTTGACTTGATGCAATAAGATAGTTGTTGCATTGTTTTAAAAAGTTAATGGATTTTATTTGTTGTTAGTACTTCACCGCATAATATTTTGGTTTATGCCACATTCAACACTTGTTTAACAAATATACACCCTTCTTTTTCTCCTGAAAATTTACTATGTTAAATTATTCATAAAATGTCCATAAATTTTGTTTTGCTTTCTCAATAAGAATTTTTTAACTACCCCATTAAGCTACACCCTGGTAAACAACATTGCACAGTTAAAATTGACAGTTTGGACACCGCTAATTTCTGCAAATAAAATCAGATAAACTTATCTACACTGTTATCTTCTTTCTTCATTATTTTGTCATTATTATAATACATTCTTTATTGAATTTTTAAATTTTTTTGTCATTTTAAAATTTTTTGTCATTTTCAAGGAGTTTTTTGTAACTATGAAAACATGGAACAAAAAAATTTGAATTTTTCTGTTTAATATTTTCATAGTTACCTGAAATAAATGTAATAAAATATATTAGGTGTTCTTACATAATCAAGTTTATATTAATAAGTATAAAGATTTATTAAAGATTTTAATTTCTATTTATCAAATATTTACTTACAATAACTCTGGATTTTTTTTTTAGTTTCATGTTTCTATGCTCAATTTTTGTTAGTTAAAATAAAATTTAACTAAATAGAAAGCATTAGTTTTTTAACATAATATTTCATAATATGTAAATAGTAAAATAAATTTGCCCATTACTGTAGGTATTTAGGTAATTCAGTTCAAATTCTAAAATTTTTAATCGAGTTAATTTGAATTAGATGCTTTGCATTAAACAGCTTCTTTTAAAGCTGCCATTTTTAAATAAGATAAAGATAAACATAGAAAAGACAAAGAAAACCTCTGTTTAGTATTACACATCCATTATTCAGAGTTTATATGTTCTTTTTGAAAGTATGTTTTTCTTGGCAAAAGGTTCTCATAATGACATTTGAACTTACAGTTGGATGTTTAACCAAAATTAAGTTATCCAATTATTTGATAAAACTACCAAAATATTGAAGTACATTAAAATATGCAGATTGGCTAAAGTAATTATGAATGGTTCTGTCCATAACTGTATAGTAATTGTATTTAACACATAGTCACTATATATAGAAATGTTTGGAATATTCTTCTTGCTTTTATGTTTTTTAGTGAAGAGTTCTCATAGTAATTTATTAAATGGAGATAGCGGACTATATCTTCAGCGAAGAGGCTTAGTGAACTCAAAAAGTTCTATAATTCAAGATGTCATTCATGAAAGAATTAAACTTGGTACATATATTATATATACTCCTCTAATTTCAAAGGCTAGTAAATAAAGTTTTCAAATTTTTTTAATTATCAACATTTTTTTTTTTTTTCTTTTTAAAGAAAAAGAACGAGATGCATCTGTATTTGAAAAAAATTTACTCTATCCTTTGTGTCTTATTGGCTTGTTAGCTGTAACTGTAAGATTTTTTACTTTTTTTTATTTTTTGTATTTTTATGCAATTTGTTTTTTGGTTTTTTTTTTATTTTAGATTTTATGTAAATGTTTGATCAATATTTTATTTTTAATTCTTTTTATTCAGGCAGTATGTTTGTTAATGGTAGCTTTAAATTGCTTTAAGTTGGTGTTTGGTTCAGAATCTCACCCTCTAATTCACAAGGTAAAGTTTGTTAACCCAGTATATTTACATACTCGTCAAATAAGTACCTTGCTATTAATCTTTGGTGTATTTTCTTTTCTTGATGCATATTATTCATCTTTCAAACAATGCTCCTTTAGTTTTTTAAGCTCATAACTTTTCTATGTTTGTCTTTATGAAAATGACCCTATAGTTTTGATAATTAATAGTTACGTTGATTACTAATACTGATTCTAATATTTTATAGTTAAGTTCTAAATAACGAAAAATCATACCACAAAAAAGATTTTAAGAAATCAATACTTTTGAATATTTTGATGGATGAAGTTTTTTTAAATATTTTTTCAAATTTTTATTATTTTAAATTTTTGTTTGTAAGTTTCATTATAAATATTTTTTCGTATTTTATTATAAATATTTCTTTGTGTTTCATTATAAAAATTTCTTTGTGTTTTATAAATGTTTCTTTGTGTTTCATTATAAATATTTCTTTGTCTTTGTTATGAATAGCTTTTTGTGTTTTAAAACGTTTCTTTGTTCTCATAGTAAATTTTTATTTATATTCGTTTGTTTTTGTATATTCCAAGTTTTAGATTATTAAAAATTGCTTTTAACAATTTTTTAGTATCCGTTGGGCAAAATATCAATTTCAAAGTTGGGGTGGTTTGGTATATTGCTTCAGATATTCCTTATCTTGTATCTTTTCATTTATATTATTTATATTTACATTGTAATATTTTGAAAAATCGCATCAGAGCAAAACTCTAAAGTTCAATTTGATCTTTTTTTTTTATAAAATTTGTTATTTTTTTGACATAATGGGTGTACACCTTGTTTTTGCGTATGAAAAATTATTTAACTGACTATAACAAAATAGTTATATAATGGCTGCTTCAATAGTGGGATTTTATAGCTCGCCTCTCTTTAACCATCTTACACCTAAGAAGAACAACACAAGTATGACAAAGGTGTTTCTCTATTTGATATCCATCGTAATAATTATGTACAGACAGACAGATACATATGTAATACATTACATTACATTACACACATTATATACATTACACACATTACATACATTACATTACATACACTGACTTCTAAAATTATTCGAATGACTACTTTTTAATGTTTTCAATGTTTTACTTACAAAGGAAAAATTAAAAAAGAGAATCACTTGAAATAATATTTTTCTGATCTACGAAGCCAATTTTAGCGGCAATAACTGCTTTATACATTCTGCATCATAAACTTTCCAGTTTTTAAAAGTTGTTTTTAAGCCACTAACTTTTACGTTTTCCCACACCCTTTTCACTCTTGGGCATTATTTTCCCACGTATCCTTTTCGCTCTTAAGCATTATTTTCCTACATATCCTTTTCACTCTGGGGCATTTTTTTTTTTTTTTTTTTTTGACATTTCTGTTGATGTCATTCCATAAAAGTTCAATAGGGGAAAGATCAGTGGTTTGGAGACCAAATCATTTTTTTAAATAATTTTATCATTTTCTAATTCAATTAAACGGTTCCTATAAAAATTTTTGGAATGCTTTGGGTCATTACCTTCTTGAAAAATGTATGGTTCTCCAATTACACTGTTTCATCATCCGTTCACACACCTTTCTTTGAACTAGTTCGAACTAACTCTTCTAATAATCGAATTCCTCTCTTCGAACTAGAAATCTGGAACTTTGACTCGTAGGTCTAAAGAACACATTTCCAGTCATCAATAGTCAATTTCTCATGTTGTTTTGCTCACTATAGTCTTCTTTTCTTATTTTGAGGCCGAAGAAGTGGTTTCTTTACGGCTATACCACCAAGTCCTGCTTCCATCAATCACCTCTTCACTGTTGTCACGGATCTTCCCTAATACAACTCATACTATTTGAAATCTCTGGGGCAGTTGAAACTCTATTTCTTTTACAAGTGGTAGCTATTCTTCTGTCTTCAGCAGCAAAGGTAATTCGCTGACGTCCTGATCGTTTCTGCTTGATCACATTTCCAGTTTCTTCCTTTTTTGTAATATTTCATACTGTTGAAGTAGAGGTTTTAATTTTTTTTTTTACAATTTGCCCCATTAAATACTTTTCTTGCCACAATATAAATATTGCCGATCGTGATTCTACTGATAATACGCGTTTTCTTGCCATTTTTTGTTTAAAAATATCAACTTTAGTAAAAACAATAAAATTACAATTATTATCAAACTTCACTGTGGTAAAACTATCATAACTTTTGAAATGCAATATGAAGGAATAGCTAAATGTTTATGTTTCTTAGCGTCTATAACTTGAACATGAACATTGGTCTTGAAAACCGCGGAAGTTATCTTGGTTTATTTAAATAGTATATTTAGGTAAAGAAACCGTAAACGCCCACTTGAGATAATATGAAAGCATATGTTGTAAAATTTATATTATTTTCGGCACTTTTTTACTTAAATTATCTATGCACAATTATATCCCCATGAAATATAAAGTTTAAGCATTTTTTATTTAAATCTCGGTCATTCGAATAATTATGGATGGTTGTGTACATACATATATACCAATTATACATGTTTTTCTCTAGCTGATCTTGAACTGCATAATCTTGTTGGTGATGAGTTCAGCTCTGCCCGTTTTATCTCGTACACTCGGTAAGTGACGTCATTGTCATAAGTTTGTTAGGTTTTTTTTTTTAACTAACGCTAAATATCTAACCTGTAAATTAATATGGGTCAGCAGAAAGTTTCCTAAAACTATAATGCTATTGAAAATCTTGATGCCTGAATAAGTTGTTTTTGTCATTTAAACGTCTTCTGTGTTGTTTTTTCTCTTCTACCTTTCCAGAAACAAAATTAGTTGAATGATAATTTCTATTTCCGTTGTCAGTTTAAATAATTACTTTTTTGCAAAAGCTTATTAAAGCTTGTTATTTGTTATAGGGATTACGTCATTTAATCTAATGGGAGAGTTCGGCCGTCTGGATTGGCTGGGTAACTTTGAGCTAGTTCTGTTTTATAATGTTCTCTTCGAGGCCTCAACTTCTTTCTGTATTATCAACAAATTTACAAAATCAGTCCGCAGTGCTTTATACGTTCATTTCAAGCATACAGCTTTATTTAGTACTTCTTGGATGAAAACAGCGTAAAGGGTGTATAGAGATCACAAAAGATTTTTCGAGGAAGTGTTCCTAAGATCCAATTTTCGTGTTAGGGATATGAATGACTCTAACGATCGAAAAATTTAATTTTGAAATCAATTGCATTCAAATGGCTCGTTGATTAAATAAATTTTTATGTTTAAAATTCTTTTTTTACCACTTTGTTAATAATAAAAAGAAGAGTAATCTGGTAAACTTAAGCGATTTTATATATTTATGAAACTTTATAGAAGTTTTCGTTTATATTTGTATAGTTTTTTTAAGTTTTTAATGTTCAATAAAAAATTTGTTATATTTTGTTTTTCTTTCTAGAACGTGTATTCACTTTTTCTCTAGCGCGTCGGGTAATTAAAATGCCTAAATTTCTCTTTTTACTTTTTAATGTTTGCTTTCTGTTTTGAAAGTATGGACAGATTATTTATTTTACTGTTTTTAGAATGGGTTTCAAAAACATGTGTTTTGTATGAGTTCAACTCTTTGAAAAAATATCCTTGTTCAGCTATCTCTGTTTTGATTTTTTAATTGCATCCTTATCATCGCGTTCATCTCTTGAAAAAAAGTTTTTTTTTTTCAAGAGTTATGAACGCATTTTAAAAATCAGTTGTACTAAAACAATGATCAGCTACTTCGTGAAAGCAATTTAAGTTTGGTGGCATGATGAACGAATATCCTTAATTAAAAAGACGTAGGTATTTTAAACATGGTTAATTTGAAGATATAGTCCATGCAACTTATTTTTAAAGAACGTTGACTTGTTTTAAATTGTAAAATATTATTCCAAAATCATTGGACGTTTACAATACCCTTTCAATACATAATTGTCATCGAAGCATTATTTTTTAACCCAGTTGCTATTGCTTTCTTGTTTCAAAAAAATACTGAACCATTAAACAATAAAGAATGTGACCGTCATTCTGTAGCTCCAATTTTTAAATAAGGAAGAACTCTCTGCCGTAAAAATTAAATACCTGAATATATTTAACAGTCTTTGTTCTCTATTTTTATAAACACCATTAACGCACAACCACAAAAACAACAAAATGAGTATAAATAAACGTTAAATCCCCAAAGGGATACAAACTTCATGGGTGAATATTTATAAAAATCATTCTCATATTTGCTTTATAGAAAGAATAACAAAAAAAATTAAAAAATAAAGTCATTGAAAATTGAATTTTGATAAAACAGATAAACTTTTAACTTGCAAAAAGTAAAAAAAAAAAAAGATAAAACGCGATATTATAAAAATGCATCGGCATTTTGACGTGGATCTTTCTGATTTCGATAACGCACTGTTAAATAGACCGCTAGTAACTAAAAAATATATTTAAAATAGAATTTAAATTACAGAGTTTTTTTAAAAAAAGTTCAAATTAAATAAGATATTTATATCATTTTAAATTACTGACCAATAAGAATGAGAAAAATAGTCCAACTCCACCAGATACTGAGAGTCCTTTATCCAAAAGTTCCTGGTACTCTTCATAACAGGCAGGACAGTTTATATCTTTCTGGCAAGCCTCAACCTACAAAAATTAAGGGGGAAAAATATTCAATTGATTAGAAAATATTGGTATTGGTACCATTCTGCAAGAAAATCGTTAAAAAACCACACAAGAATTACATAGTTGCATTC
This sequence comes from Hydra viridissima, assembly GCF_058129835.1. Classification (NCBI taxonomy): domain Eukaryota; kingdom Metazoa; phylum Cnidaria; class Hydrozoa; order Anthoathecata; family Hydridae; genus Hydra; species Hydra viridissima. The sequence goes on from NW_028324305.1 coordinate 6,632,422, forward strand.
ATTTGTCTCTCTATCTTTTTTGATAAGACCACAACAGCCTAATTTTTTCTCCACAACTTTCCTTTGACTTTCGCTAATATTCCATGCTGTTTCAATTAGAAGCTTTTGTTGATCTTGGGTAACCGCTAATGCAGCCACTGAGAAGGCGATAAGGAATATAAACAGTAAACTCATGACCACCATGTACTGTAAAATCAAGTCAAGGATAATAGATAAAAATGCTTTAAAAAAGTGTTCAGTTTAGTGATTATCATGGGATAATTTTCAATATCCTAAACATTTATAATATGATGCATTTCGTGTTAGTTATTAGGGCCTTCCCTGAACAAAAAGTTCTTTAGAGAACCCATAGAGTTATTATAGGCTTTTGGGATTCTATGAGTCTTACAGAACTTTCTTAAGACTCATGTAGAATTCATACGGACTTTTGAAACATCAAACTTTTTGGCCTTGGTTGTAGCAAATGTTCTTAGAAATATTTTACTCTTTTTATTAACTATTACTTTCATACTCTGTGATCTATATGAAAAAACAAACTCTTTAAGTATAATGATTTAAGTTGTTTGTTTCCCTTTCACCAAGGTTTATAAACAGCACCACATTTTCTGAAATACACGTGCTTAAGTAAATAAAGAACTGCATTTTCTGAAATATACATTTCAGAAAATGCAATGCTGTATATGAGGATTGAAAACTGGTATCTAGTTCTTTTTTAAGGATGAAGAATCCTTCATATATGACTTCAAAGCAATCATAAGCTTCTGTAGTTTATCTTTAAAGATTTTTGCTGTCTATTAATTTTTTTAAAAATTGCTTACTTAAACGGTGAAATTCAAATATGCCAAAATACACTTTTTTAAGTTGAATGTATATAGGTTTTAGATTGATGAGTCATAACATTGTTCTAACAAAAAACATTTCTCTGGTAGATGCACATTGAATGTCAAAGCATCACTGTAAGATTTATAATTACAATAAAAATAATTGATTAAAGATAAAATTTCAAATATTTAACAGCAATCATATACCTGACATCTTTGTTTATGATATACTACACTCACTAAAAAGACTGGTGTGATTGTAAAAAAACTGGTTTGAATGTAAAAGTTTAAGTCATCCATTGAAAAGATACGAAAAAGAGTAATATTTGATTGTGTCTAATAGCTGCTACAAGCCCAAGGACTGCAATTAAAAGAATAAATACACCACATGCTATCACTCCGCCTAAAGCTGGAACTGATACTAAGAAAGCATTTTTTTTTCCATAAGCTGCTATTCCAATCAAGACTAAACCTAAAAACTAAAAAAAAGTTATTTGTAACAATATGGCACACACATAGATATGTAAAAATATTATGTAAAATGTAAGTTATAATACTTCTTTCCATTTCATAATGTGCAACAATCACTGAAAAACATTTTTTTAAAAAAAGAGCAAGTGTGTTATTGATGAAAATACAATTTCTGATACTCAATTTTAAAAAATTTCTCAAAAAAAAAAAAAAAAGACAGTAATAATAATGCATATACAGAATTTTCTTGCAGAGAATTTTCTTTGTCTAAAATTACTTCAATAATTCTATTCCACAATTATAAAATGATTCACTTTGTAAAATACCCATCCATGCCTGCAATGGTTTCTTCGGTCTATGTAAAACATTTTCAAGCAAGGAATTTCTTCAGGTTTGAAAATGGATACTAGCCACTGGGGGCCAAATATAGTGAATACAGTGGATGGTCAGACAATGCGTACTTTAACTAAAGTTTTAGCCATTTTTTAACTGCTTTTTTGAGCAGGTGCATTATTTTGCTAACGTTTTATACATACATCTTATTCTAGTTTAAGCTTTTATAGCTCTAAATCAAAACACCTACATACTTTGTTCATGTAACCAATTGCTTTATGTCATACCAATTGAGAATTGCTTGATGTAAGAATAAAGTTGTTGAACCTGAATTTTGAAATTCTTTTTTTTTTAATTAAATTTGGAGATTTAGAACAATTTCGAGGGAAGCCATTCAGCAAATTTATCTCAACAATTACTTTTTTATAATACCTTTATGTGTTTTAATTTTGTCCATTTTAACAAAGTTTAATTGGAGTTTGAGAACAGGTACAAGGATAATTAAAACTTTCTCTGATGACAAAAATATCCTACGCAGATAATTGCAATGCTCAAAAATACACAAAAAGTATTAGCATTTGTTTTGGAGGATTGCTTTTCAATCAGATGTTTCTTTTACATTATGATTATTATTATTTTTTTTTTTTTAAAACATTTTTCATAAAATTTTATGATCTACTTTCATATGTCCATAAAAACTATTTAAACTTACTATAAACAAAGTATTTATGGCAGCTAACGTGTTTCTTGAACATGAGTACGCGCAAGATCTAACTGCTTTTTTACCACTTACAAATTTCGAGGAATTCATTCGTGGCATTTTTATTTCAGATATCCTTTTTGAATGCTAAAATATGTATATAATTTATAAGGAAAAAATAAAATCTACTGTTTCTCCTCCGTTGATAAAAGATATTACAGCGAAAGAAAGATATTTAATTCTTGTATGATAACTGACCAAGGATGTAAACGGAGAAGAGGTTTATTGTGGTTTTTCAAGGTCGGGCGGCTTTTTATATCAAAATGGGTCAACTTATTATCTAAATGCGTCAAATCTGTACGATAAAAATAGATAAAATATATTTGCCTGAAAAAGCAACAAAAAACAAACTTTGAGTTTATATGTTGTCAACATTTAGGGAATAGTATCTATCTGAGGTTGGCTAAAACACAAAAGCACAAAGGATTCATTCAAAATTGCAGAAAATGATTGGCTTTAAAGAAATCGGATCTTTGAAGAAGGCAAGCATTTTTAATTACATTTGCTTTGTGGAAGAAGGAAAAGTTTATCTAACAGGAAAAATATTTGTGAATATCTGATTTGTGAAATTTATTCATTTTCCCTAATTCAATGAATATTTACAAACGTATTTGATAAAAAAATAAAGTGCCAATTGCTACCTAAAAAAAAATTGGTTCTTAAAGTTTAAAACTGATTTCTAGCGGATGAATCCTTAAATTCAACTGAAGTTCTTTAGTAAAAAATAGCTGATTCTAAACTGATTTTTTTCGGGAGGACACCAAAAAATATCAAGAGCAAACAGAAAGCCAAATATAAACTTAAAATTCTTCTTTATCGCTTATCTTCAGAAGTCTCATCTTTTCATAAAGAACTGAGAGGTCAAGCCTGGGATACGTTTATATTGATAAATTTTTGCAAAAAAACATTAATAGTATTGGTCAACAATTTCAAAATGATGACTTGGTATGTGAATAGACCTTGCATTATTTATTTACTATTTAAAAATGAAGTATATGGTTGGTTAAAAATACTTCTTTTAGTCTAAAAAGAATAACTGACAAATGTCGTCAGAAAAAAATCCGTTATAAATCCATTAAGTTATAGAAACGAATTCAACGAGCATTAAGAAAAATATAAGTGAATGAACCAAAGAAGATTTTTTTTTTAAAGTTGTTTCTTTTAAGATTTGACTTAACTTTTAATCAAATAAAGTACAAGATGTATATTGTGTTTTTTGATGAATTGTTTCTTGTCAAATAATTTTTTAATTGGTATAGGGTAAGAAGATCCTCCCAAGGTAAATAATCAAAGAAGCGCAACTTTAAGTAAACATTAAGTAAAAGAGTGCAAAATTTAGCTGAATTACAGCTCTGTTTGGTCCCAGTCTTAGGTAACTGTAAAAGCCATCCTCCCAAAAATATGAACAGTTTTTAATAATATGAAGCTGCTTTAGTGTTGAAAACTCATCTGTTGTGTAATGAATTATTTGTAACAAGCTTTACATTTATTGAGCATTCCCTCATCTACAGCACAAATAGTTCAGAGGCTGAACAAATTAGTTCTTCGGTATAAAAAAGATACTTTGTTACGAACTTCACAACAGAGTATTCATCTTTTAAACATCAAAAGAACACGAGAAAGTAAATTTTGATTCGCCAATTATAGCTGTTAATCATAGAAAAATGAACAATTTAAAGATATTTGTGTGAAAAACGAACAATATCAGGATATTTGTGTAAAAAAGAAACAACTTTAGAATGTTTTTTGTAACGGCTTTTAAAAAAAATTACAACGAAATAACTTTATAACATTCTTCGTTAGTTATTTTTTAAAGTCATCTTTGCGTATGCATCTGTAAAAATTAAGAAAAAGAACACCATCCTAAACATCTGAAATATCCGAGGATTTCCTATTAAGGGCAATCCGTACTTTTTTACTGGCTACAAACAATACCTTTGTATCCAATCCAGTTCTTCATGAAAAAATAGTACTCTGATTGGATAGATTTTACAATAGCATGAGCATAGTTTAGAGCAAAACACAGAGCTATTGGGTACAAAAAAGAGGATATTTACAGAGTAACGTCCGATTAGAACATGGTTGTAAATAACTTTTAATATTTATAACAAATAAAAGATGGGGAGAAACGTTTAGTTGTTTGGATTAGTCATGCGAAAGTTTGTCGTAAGTCACTTAAAATGTGTGCATTTTTTTCAGCCACGTTTAATTTCGAAAGTACTCAAAAATAAAAGTACTCCATGCTAAGTTATTTTTCTTCCATTATTGGAGAATACTATTTCCTAATGTTGTTTTCTTCTTTTTCAAGCGCGTGGTCTTAAAAGCTGTTATCGGTTTATCATTGGTAGGTCTACTTTTCGATTACATGCATGGATTCAATATCTTCTCTTCAATAAATTATCAAAAGTTACTCACAAATATCAAAAGGATGCAGCTAATGAAAGTATCGCAAGCGGAAGGAAGCAAATGCCCGTTATTTTCTTTAAATCTATCAGGTCGACAAAATGAAATTTACACTAATAGGCGATGTAAACCTCGGAATTTGTCAGAAGCCGACTGTAAAGCCGCAAAAAAACAGTACGGTTTGAAAACATCGGATTACTTGTGTCCAAAGATAAGCTCATCGCAATATATTTATGACATTTGCCGTTTCCGCGACTTGAATGCATTAAATCGAAACAACTGGAAATTAGACTGCAATGTAAGAATCTGTGGTAAAAACGTCATACGTATAGGTGCTTTACAGGCTGACTATGGATTGATGATGGATTCCACGATATGGTTCACAGCTCGGACTAATACAGAAATTCAGCGGATTGTGCGTAGGCTTATAAAAGAAACAAATGATAATGGACACGATTTTTGTATTATTACATGTGCGAATCAAAGGCTCTATATTAAACAAGCACTGGTTTTACCTCCTCAAATTAAAAGTAAAAAAAGTAAAGCTGAGATTAAAAAAATGAATATTAATCTTCTTGTGCTTGATTCTGTTTCACGGCAGCATTTTTACAGACTACTACCAAATACCGTTCAACAATTGGAAAACGTGAGCTCCAAAGCGACAGTTTATGACTTTGAATTATTTCAGAGTTTAGCCCCGAGAACTTTTCCAAACATGCGTGCATTGTTCAGTGGAATGGTTGACCAGGATTCAGATGATGAAAAAAATAGCTACGGAATTGAATCACTGTTCGGAAAGTTTAGTAATATGGGATATCAGACTATTCTGCAAGAAGATAGCTGCTGGTATGACCCTTGGGGGGCTATTATTACTGAAAACAAGCATAATATGAAACTGCTTCTCAATACATTTGATTATCAGAAAATTTGGCAAAGTCTCCAAGAAAAGCTATATCGTTTACCGATTGACAGTTATGGTCTGACTCATTTAAGTTGCGAAGTTTTTAAAGATTACGGAACAACAAATCAATTCAACTACCCTTCTAAAGTTTGTTACAATGGATACCATTTACCAGAATACTACTTGAATTACACGTATAAGTTCTTAAGAGCAGCTGAAACTATAAAAGAGGCATACCCGTTGTTTATATATACCCATTTAAACACGGGTCACGAAACAACAGGGAGACGCATAGCTCACAACGATTTTGTGTTGGCAAGATTTCTCGGCCAAGTAGCACAGCTTCGAAACACGTTTACTATAGTGTTTTCTGATCACGGACCAAAGACTTCAAAATTTGCAAGAGACTACTTAGCTGGCCGCCATGAGATCGGACAAGCTATGATGTTTATGATTTTACCACAAAATATCCGAAACATCATTGGAGAAAGCCGAATGAGCGCACTAAAAGTAAATCAACAGCGTCTTATCACTCATACCGACTTATTCCATATGCTAATGAGCATTTATTCAGACACACCCTTAGGTTTATTAACTGAAATATCTGCCGAGCGTTATTGCAATGATATACCAATGTACGCCTTTATGTCGTGTTTATGCGACGGCTGGAATGAAAATTTATCAGACTCAAATGAAGAAGTTTATTGGCTGGCAGAATTTGCGCTAGGCTACTTAAATAATTTAATTACATTGTCATTGAACAATACCTCATACAAAAACTGCGAGAGGTTAATAGGAAAGCGTTTTGATAAAATTCGGAAACGAAAAGATAAAGATGGTAATACAGTATATACTTTTGATATTATTGTTCACAAATATCGTGACGAAGAACTATTTGAAGTTTCGGCAACGGTTTTTTCGAACAAACAAAAAAAAAGTGTCGCCATTACTCGTTGGCATCGAGTGAGCATATACCAACATTTTAGTAAATGTCGTGATAAAGAAATTAACATTGAGCTTTGCATTTGCAGAAAAGAATCTCAAAATGACGTCAACGCAGGTCGTGAAGTTGCGCGCATTCTTTCTATACCATCCTTTAAAGCAACAACGCAAGTAAGGCTTTTAGATTCAAAATGCCTAATATTGCTGACAAGAAAAAAAGAGTTTGTGTTTGTAACCTATGAACTTACCAATCTTTGCATTGATAGAAGCTACAACGTTACTTTTAACTTATTTTTTAATATGTTTCAATCGTCGAACGAGCTACCACAAACACTCAATGTACAACCGTGGTTAATTTACTACGTAACTACGCTCTCTTCAATTGGAAATGCCAGCATTAGATACATTCAAGATAATATCACGTACACTCAACTACCAACAAACTACCACGTAGCTACTCCTCAAGTACCGATTAGTTTACAAACATCAATTCTAAACCAAGAGTTTCGAAAACTGTAGTCTGCATGAAGTAAACAAAAAATCCCAAATGGAATCATTTCTTTCTTGAAGAACCTGATCTAGCCACCTTCCATTTATTTCTATTAATCATTAATAATGGGTTTTTAAATTCTGCTAGAGTTTACGCTTACGTTAGGTTTTAACAATTCTTATTAGGATTTTGTTAAGCTATCAAAATGAAAAACTGGTGAAAAATGCGGAGCAAATGCATAGCTGTTAAAATTAAAAACTTAGTTTTTTAAATAAAATTTTTTGCCCTAGTTTTGTTTTTCTTTAATGTAAATGAAAATCCATTGTCTGTTTTTAGAGCGTATTTAGAGTCTGTACTATGTATCCATACATATCCATATCCATACATGTCCGTACATCATGGATTTTAATACGGACGATGGTTTTTATATTTAACCGGTTTAAATCGTTTTTATTAAAATAAAAAATGCATGGTTCTCATTTTTATTCCCACACATTAATTAAATTTTGATCTGAAATCCAATTGAATGAATTTTGATTAGGCTTTTATCTAATTCCGTGCCGAAGGCGGAGGATGCCAATGCCCTTTCCTTTCAATTTCCCTGCTCTTTTCGTAATGCTTCAAAGGATCATATATTTATGACGTCCGGATTTATCCAAATGGAAACTTCTTTTAACCTTAACATTTTTTGCACAACATTTTACAAAGAATAATTATTAACCCAATGAAACACAGGTAGTTACTGACTAATTTTAGCGATATAGGTTTTTCAGTTAAATGCAAGAGAAGTTTTATTTGAAAAGAGACAAAGAGCAGGTAGAATCTAATAAGACTTTAGCACCTCTAAAAACAAAATATGACCTTCCCCTTTCACAAAAGTAGGGGAAGGAGAACCGTAGGGCGTATTTTTTAGCCACTACCGCATCGGTTGTGGCTAAAAATTGCACTATGAAGTTCAAACCGTACATGTACTATAAATCTCTGAAAGTTTGTATTTGCTTAAAAATTTATCCTTCGCAATTGGAACCAACTGTTATCAAATATCATCGAAACAAACCTAAACCAGCATTTGAAATTAAACGCCATTTAATCGTTCAGCGAGTGTCTCACAAATACAGATTTCTGTTAAAGGTCCGACTATAGATTTTCTTTCAGGGGCTGTTTATATGGAAAGCGGGCTGGCTCGGCAAACGAGCCAGCTCCTTTGCCGAGATTTCGACGTCATCAATATTTTAACTTAATTTTATTTTACGTTTATATGAATAAACGAGCTAGCCCGGATAGCGAGATCTCACTGTTTTTTGCCGAGATCTCGACAAACGGGTTGGTTAATTTCTTATATAAATTTGTACACATGCGTACAAATTCTTACATTTTTTAAATTTGAAAGCTTCCGCGAAAAATAATAAATTTAATAAAATTGGCAATTTCCGTGTACTCAAAATTTTTTTTATAATACTAGTTAAACATATTGTTAAAATGCAATTTGTTTTTTTGTCACTAGCCGCCATCTTTAAAATTATTATTTTACCGATAAAGAGGCAAGCCCTTCTAAAAAAAGCCAGGCTGACCTCGATATTATTTTTTATATTTTTGGCAAAATTTCAAATTAGCGCAATTTTAAAACTGGCTCGTTTTCCGGGCTAGCCCTTTTCTATATAAACAGGCCCTCAGAGTACTTTTGTAAATGAGGTCTTTATTCATGTGCTGCTGACGCAGATAATAATTTCTGCTCTATTCTAAATAATACCAGATGTTAATGTTTGAAAAGATTAATCTTACAGTGAGAACAGAATTTATCGCGCAAAGTAATTTTTGCATTTTATTTTGCTAAAACCTGCTTTTATCTTGGATTAATAATGAAAATAATTGAACCAATTTTTTTTTAGTCTATTATAGCTATTTTTTATTTATGATTAATCGGTAAAAATATAAGAAAATATGTTTGTTATACAATTTTTGATTTTTTACTTAAACAGTTATTAATTTGCGTCACAAAAATTAATTGTACTGTTTTATTATTTTTTATGAATGTTTATGGTTTTTTTAAGCTATAAAATATCAACTTTATTATTGAATTTATATTTCTAGATTATTATTTTCAGCAATTAATAACATTTTTGATAAAAAAAAAAAAAGGTCATTAAAAACCTTTTGCTGTTGGTAAACTAGAATTTATTAATGAAACTATCAAACCTGATTTCTATAACAATATATTGAAACGAAATTTAAAATTTTCTGTTAAAAACCTTAGGTTGGGAAACAGTTTTTTGTTTCAACGAGACAAAATATACTGCTAAAAAAACTAAAACCTTTTTTGATGAAAATGCCATAAACGTTTTAGTATGGCCTTTACAGAGCGCAGATTTAAATCGAATACAGCATTTATTAGATTATCTATTAGAGCATTTATTAGACTTTATTAGATTATTATTTATGAACTTTATTAGATACTTTATCGAGAATAATCAAGTCTAATGTCTAGTAGAATCAATGCCGAAATGCTTGTTAGACGTAATTAAAGCAAAAGGAGGACTAACTAAATATTAAAGTATATTGATAAAATATAAAAACTTGAAACTGTTTCTCAGTTTTCTATAACGTTTTTCTTGTACAAATATTTTATGTGCAAGTTTTCTCACCCCCTTCTTTTCGTTTCAAATTCTTAACCAGGTAATTCAAAAGCATAAACAAAAATTTAACAATTATTTTGAAGGTTTTTTACCAAATGAATAATTGCATGATATAGTGTTTCATTCAAAGATGTTAAATTTATTGAAAAATTACTTTGTACAATTAAATTCTGTTCTCACTGTACGTTTCTATTAAGTTGGTATTGTAAACATCATTTAGCGAGTTTAAGATAAGAGCAAATATAAACATTCACCATTTAAAAATTGAGATAATGTAAAAAAAGGCAAAATAAACATAAAGTAAACCTCACTGAATAAGTTTCACTTACGTATGAGAGTAAAGATTCAAATCAAAACCTAACATTTATGCAATCAGATGCACTACGGTTAATGATATTGTAGGAAACATGTCAAACAGCAATTTTTTATCTAACTGTTTGTCAGTCAAAAGATTCCAAAGCTCGATTTAAATTTTGTTTATAACTTCTTTTTTGAATTCATGCACGGGGGACTTTGGTTTAACTGTTCACCAAAATCTCAAAAAAAGTTGAACTCTCAAGTTGCTGCAAATATTACAGACCTTATCTTGGTATTTGCTGAGAAAAATATTTGTAAAAAAACACTTCGCTGCTTAATTTTTCACTTCGTTCATTGACTTTTTTCTTAATTTAATTGTTCACATAATTTCATCATCAGCTGTTTATAGAATGAACCATTTTTTACAAATTATAGCAGAACTACCGAGAGTTAAGTTGCAGAACTCATGTGATCATGTATTTTGACATAACTTTTATTCAAATGGTGAACGCCTAATCGAGGATTTACGATAATGTTAATGCATGTTTTTACAGTAAAAAAAAAAAAAAATTAAATTAAAGAGTGAAAAAGAGATTGGTTAATTAAATATAAACTATCAAATAATGCATGCTAAATTTTTTAAACTTGAAAAGATTTTTCTGTTGTAACAAATAAAATTAGTTTAATCCCCCTGCTTGGTATACTAATTCGACTGGCACTAAGGTATCGTCACCATCAGAAGGCACTATAACTGTAGGTTGTGGCAGCAAATTCACGTGCTCATAATCCATAAAGGTAGATGAGGTATTGAGGTCATTACGAAAAAATTTAGATGGTTGCATGCGCATCTTACGAGAGGTTTTCACTAAACATTTTGGGAAACAAATTACTAAATGTTACAGAAATAGCAAGTAAAAAAAGCTTTGTATAAAGCATTACCCTTTGTGTGCAATTCAGGAAATAAAGGCAATCCAACAGCAAGCATAACAGCCATTATGTGAGAACATCTTTGATTAAACGAACAGGAGCATGATTCACGAGGAAATAAGCGCACAGCTTGAAGGCTGCCAGAAGGAGACTTTACTAAAAATGCCTAAAAATTTGACATAATCTAGAAACACATACTAAAAAATAAAATATTGCATATACAAACTTAACACTTTTTCTAGTTAAAAAAATGAGCAAACTACTGAATATTATTTTATATATTGTGATTATTTTGATTCTTCACTTTTCTTTACTATTTCAACTTTTTGACAAAAGAAATGCTATATGGGCCCTTCAAAATCCAAAAGTGGTAGGTTGTAAAACAAGTAAACAAGAAAATACTTTTAGCAAAATAATTTATTTCATGTCATTTTCCCATGAGTTTTAAATAAACTACTCAATTTATTAACCATTGGCCTTGATCACAACTTCAATTCTAGGTCTAAACCTCTTACATGTCTTCAGGACATCTCCTTGGGCATGGCATTCCACTGCTTGATGACAGAAGCCTTCAGAGCTGCATTCTGTTGTGGAAAGATGCACAGGCTTTTAACTTAACATATGCCCTTATACTGTAGTTCAGAGGGTTTAGATCTGAGGCGCTTGGTGACCACAAAACTTTCTCCCAAAAAAGCTGCACGATTTTTCTGATCCACTCCTGGGTCTTTCTGGCTGTATGGGGAAGCCCTATCCTGTTGGTACACACTTTTGGCATCAGGGTCAAAGTTAGAGGTGATCCATGACTGGACATGGTCTTCCAAGACTTTAATATACACATTTGCATTGATTGTGACCCCTGAATCAATAAAAATAGGAGGCATCTTCAAGCCGTAGTCCACAACTCCACATATCATCATAGAAGTAGCATGTTTTGTCCTAATCTTAAACCTAATGGACTCTAGAACATCTTCTGGGTTTGTGGTGCTAATATAGCAATCAGTCCTGCTATTTGATACAGAATCTACTGTAAAAAGTTTTTCATCTGAGAAAACAAATTTTAGTTGACCTTTCTTAAAGATGGGCAAAAGTTTATTAATTCTCTCATTTCATTTGGCCTTGATTTCTTCAGTAGTAAGAAGCCTTTTGGAACTAGCTCTAGACTTGGCCTTCAGATCTTACTTAACAATATTTCTGATTGTGTGATTACTCAGAGAGTTCCTTGACCATCTTAATCATGAGTCAGATTTGAAATGTGATGAATTGAGCCTTTGACTGCTCTAATAAGCCTTGAAGTCTTGTAATCAACTTAAGATATCATAAAGTTAGTTTAGCCATCTCAAATCTTGCTACAATGTCCTTAAATATAACACCCAAGAAACAAAAGCCAATGACAAACTTATTTTTGGCAGTCAAAGTAAAAAAATCAAAGTTTTAATTTTATTACTTGTTTCTGAACAAATTAGAGATTCCAAAACCATGAATCAAAAAAATGATTCCTAAGAAATAAATTTTAAAAAGAGCTTCAAAGTTAGTGCAGATTTTAAGGGCCCATGCTGTAAATGAAATTGGGACAAATTGGATTGTTCATATAGAAACCTTTAATGTTTTTTTTGGACATATGGAGGTAAAGTGTTAAAGCCGCTAAACAAATTATAGAAAATTAATTAATGTTAAGTAAAACATACTTGCAATTGATGACTGTGTACAATGTTATCCATTTCCAAAATTCTTTGTGCTTGTACCACACTCCCCATGTCTCCTTCTTCTTGCATCTCTTCAAAAACAAAAGAGATTCCTCTGACTTTTAAAATGTTGACTATTTCCTGTGGTTCATACACTTTACTTGGTAGAATCAACTCATCCTGTTCACGTTTTAAAAAGTTCAATTCAGCACTTAGTTTAAACTTCCCCAAACCACAAAACCCTTTTAAAACATTTGTAGAAAGGTATATTTGTAAATGATAGATTGATGGAAGGAGGATGTCAAGGGTAACTTCTTTAATTTCTTGTAAATGACGAACAACTACTTGCAAGTCAAGATTACGAGCTCCAATAACACCCATTTGGGGATGATAAAGCTTGTACTTGTCCAATAACCAACGTCCTAATCGTTTTCGTATAATTTCAAGGAGATATTCATCAAAGTATTTTATAAAAGAATCATCCCACTGTTTCTTAACCTTATCTAAATTTTTTTCAAAATCTTCTTGTGAGGAACTGTTTAAAAGAACTCTTAAATCTTCTGCTCGGTCAGTAATGTTTTTTACACTTTGGTTGTTTTTACGAAGCCACGACCTAGCAGTCATCAGTACAAGTTCCCAATCATACACTTGCACAAAATTGGGAAATACTGAATTTAAAGATGATGTAAAATTATGTTCTTGACTTGTTACTACAGCAGTTTCAAGCAATTCCAAAGATGAAATACTGTCAGATATACAGTGAAGAAACTTTTCAAACATGGTGTAATCATCCACATTTTCAGTTACAAGAAACGACAATGGTATTACTGGTCTATCAGAAAAAGCAGCATGAACAAAATTAAAAGCAGTAACATAAAATTTACCTACTTTAAAAGTTTCATGAAAACTAAACACTAGAGGTCCAGCATTAAGTTTTAGTAAGTTTTCTACCTCAAGTGCTATATCACTTAATCCCACTATAATTGCTAGATCAGGAAAAGATCGAGTAAAATGAAAAAAACCAGGGAGCTCAGTACCAAGTCTGTATAATGTTGCCATATCTTCATTTGTTGGACGATGTTTTTCATTAGCTTTTTTCATGTTGCGAATTATATTTCGTACTTGAATTTTATTACGTGGTGTTAGCACTGGATTGCCTAACATATCTAAAACTTGTGCTTCTGCAGTTGATTCATTCGAAGGCATTTTAGAAGATTTTTTTGATATAGAAGCAGCACTTCTTCGAACAGAAGGAGCTGTGGCATAATATGGGTCACTAGACTTTTTTGTATTGCCATGTGGGTGATCCACCATAACAGTCTCATCTCCAATGTAATGTACTAGAACTGGTTTGGGAATCCTCTGATCTCCTATTAGGGTATAAACATGACGCTGAAACTTATTAGTTTTACCTTCTGGGTTTTTACCAACGAAAAAAAGTTTTTTAACTAAAGGATCACGCTTGGGTATGTCCTTGGAGCCATAATTTAACCAACGATACTGATCTGATTTCCAATTTTCTATTGTTTAGATAATAAGTGTATAAATAAGATTTAAAAAAGAAATGAACATTTACACACATTTAACTGCATTTACACACATTTGAAACTACATTTACACACATTTGAATGTTCCATTGTAAATTTGATCGCAAATGATAAAAACGGCTACTGAAAACAACGTTTATATAATAGTTTATGTAGTTAGCTAAGGATACCTGGATATTTTAAATTTCAACATAAAACTTACTACCATACTTTTAAATTATTGAAGTATGTTGAAAAAATATATTAAGTTTGGGTTTCTAATAAATGTGAATATTGTGTAGAGGTACACTATTAGAAATCCGCTCAACGTTTGTTAGATAGGAAAGATGATATTTATTTCTTTTTCTTAAGACTAACTTAATTTATATCTGGAACACATAGATTTTTTTTTGCGCAAGTCCCTTTAGAAGAAAAAAAATTAAGAATTTTAAGGTCAGGAAAATAAATCCATATTAAGGCAAAAAACCATGACCTACCTTGCTCCTCTCGAATGGCTGCCACGAAAAGATAAGCATCTCCTGCTTTTGGTTTTGCTGGAGGATAGCTTACATTTGGATATTGATCTATATTCTCTAGAAGTTTCATAACTTCTCCAATGTCAAGTTGCTTTTCTGATTTTGTACATACTGAAGTCCTCCAATTCACTTTTTCCTGTGAACCTTCATACGCCATTTTTCATCATGAGAAATGACGGACCAGAAAAGCGACATAAACAGAACCTTTGTTTCGGCGACTGTTCGACAGTTATACCGCACCTCTTTAGGAACTTGAAAAAAGCTTTTACCAAAGAGATTTTGAACATTGAAAGAAAAGAAAAATATACTCCATATGGTTCACTAGCACTGAATTAAATTGTTAAAGCGCTGTAAGGCAAGCGTATGGCTTTGATTTTTAGATATTTTATAACTAACCATGTTTACTAGTTCATGTCGGGAGCTGTTGCTTGAAACTAAAGATAATGAGAAAATCATACCTCATAAAAAAAAGTCTGAATGACCCAACTGTGCGATTCACTGTTGTAATAAATTTTCTCTGATGTTTCCGAGAAAAATGGGTATGAGGTCTGGCCGGGATCTCTGGCCACAGGACTACCAAATAATTTTATTAAGAATTGCCATAGGGTGATTTGTTCTGAAAATAACTAAGCTGTTAAACCCCCATGTCTCAGAATCGTTCATATTGACATCAGTTATACAAATTTATAAAGAAAATTTCTAAATCTTAATACTTCTACAGATTTCGTTTGTCATTGGCAGAGATTTTGTATTAACTTTCCTAAAACCTCCATCCTGGATATAAATTTTTGCCAATAAAATAAGTTTTATTGCAAATTAAAAGCTAAAAATTTGTAAAAAATTGATATTTCAGCATGAAACTTCGGTTTGAAGCTCTGAAAAATTATTGAAGAGTTAAAAAGGCGAATTTTTAGTTCGATGTAACGAATATCATATTAGGTTTCTTTAGGACCTTATTTACCTTTAGGACTTTATTCGCAGGATCTGATATGGTTCATTTATTTTTTTATTGTAATTGTAATGTCTGGATCACATTTGGTGATTATATTCTTTTTGTTGTATTGATTTTTAACTTAGTGTTGTTGTGATTTAATTTTTCGATCAAACTTCTCATTACTGGTTTAAAAGTATTTTCAGCTTTAATTGCCAATTATTTTTAGTGTTTACAAGACAACCTGCTCTTAAAGTAAGGAGATCTAAATTTTTGGGACGAAAATAAAAATAAAAAGTTGAGTAAGATTATCACAAAGCATTTTTTATTTTATTATTAATCCCAAATGTTAAGAACTATTGAAACGTATGAAATTGAAAAAGAGAGAACTGTCAACCAGTAGTTACCCAAAAAATAAAAAAGAAAAATGCACTAACTAGATCAACTAACATGTTTATTAAAGAAGAAAATCACATCAAATGAAGAAAACAGCAAGTTTATGACCAAAAATAGAAATCTTAACGCTGTAAACAGAACCCTGAACAAAAAACCGCTTAAAATATTAACCCTTTCATGTACCAATTATTTTTCTGTAACTAACATAATTCATTAAAAACCATCTACAAAATGACAGTGGTACTATGAAATGTTAAATTAGACTTTTTCTACAGCCTTTTTCAACTCTCATTTATAAAATAATATTGTTTTTCAACTCTCATTTATAAAATAATATTGTTTTTCAACTCTCATTTATAAAATAAGTTTTCAATCGGTTAGAATGTCATTATACAACAACCCAGCGCATGAAAGGGTTGAAAATATGCAGATGTGTTTCTTGAAGACCAAAATGACAATAGACAACTTTTTAATGGATTTTAACAACTTTTTTACTGTTAAATTATTAAGCTAACTACTAATTGTCTTTTTAGGCAAAAAATATCTTGATATAACCCAAACACATTCAAATTTTGTCTTAAAGGAATATTTTTTTCAACTTGATTCGTAGTTGTTTTTTTTTACTTTTTTACGTCTTTTTTTTAATTTTTAATCATTTTTTATTTTAAAATAATTTTTTAAAAGAAAAAGCAAACTTTTAAAAATGATTTCAAAAATAACAAAAGTTATATAAATTGTGCATTTATACTTTAATTTTAAATTAAATAGAAGTTAATTTTCAACTTAACTATTTGTTTTTTCTTTTAATATAATTTCGTCGGAAAGACCACGGTTTTTGTTATAAAAACCACGGTTCATAAAAACTAAGCTGTCATTTAACTCAAGAGGAAAAACTCTACATAAAATAACACAAATTTCTCAATAAACATATGTTGAGAAGCATGATTCTGAAATCGAAATAAAATTAGTTAAAAAAAAATTTGCAACGTTTAGCTATTTAAAACACGTTCACCTTTTTCTAACGAAAATAAAGTTCAAAATTTACAAATACATCTACTGAAACGCGTTCAAAATTTATGAAACAAATCTACTGAAACACCTCTGAAATAAATGAAATAAATCCAATGCAAAGGAGAAAAAAAGATTAGAGAAAAGACAAACTTAATAAAATAAAATCATTCCGAGTCCTCCTTCATACAAAAATTTAAAAACAAAAAAAAAACAACAACAAAGAACTTTGATTAAACTTTGAATCTTTTAAAAAAGAAACTTTAAATATTAGACTCTTTCAATTCGCTTTTACATTAGGAACTTAAAAACACAATTCATTTAAAATACAAATTTATCGTAATCATCAAGGCGTTTATCTTTCGCGCTTTTCGCTCAGCAAACTGATTGTTGTTAATGTAAGTGACACAACTTTTTTCGTTCTAGTTTTTGTGTTCGTAAACAAATACATTTAGTTTAAAAAAAAAAGGAAATGTGAAAAAATAACCTTAACAGTTTCAGTGAAGGTAAATTTAAAGCCAGACATTACCGTACACATTACCGAGACATTACCGAGACAATCATAGAACTGCACAGTGGACAAGACTTATTACAAAGATCAAAATCGAAAGTCAGATACATGTGCTGTACACGTCATATACTGTACACGTTATGTACTATACACATCATGTACTGTGAATTTCATGTACGTTATGTACTGTATATGTTTTAAAAATTATATTTTTAAAACATGTACAGTATGTTTTAAGATACAGAAGGATTTTTAAAACATGCACTTTTTTTGTGTTAAACACAACTTATATTGTACATAGCAAAATCTGCTTCCCGTTAGAACGCTTTACTACAAGGTGGGGCTTAATCAAGAGCACAATTATTTGAGCCTTCCTGAAGTGTGATTTGCTACGATAACTTTAAGGAGGGGCTTCCTGAAGTGTGATTTGCTACGATAACTTTAAGGAGGGGCTTAATCAAGGGCACAAACTGTAAAGTTTTGTTTTTATGATGAACCGCATTAGTTTATTTTCTTTTTTCTTTGCAGTAGTCATGGAATTGACGAACGTAGAACATGCTTTTGCGGTAGAGGCATATTTTTCCTGTGATAAATCAATCATCGCCACACAGCGTGCATTTCGTCGGCACTTCAATGTTGCACCTCGTGGCCGTGTTCCAGGACGATAGTCAATCATTTTGTGGGTGAAGAACTTCAGGGAATCTGGAAATGTGAAGAAGAAGCCTGGTCTCCAAAGGACTGCAAGATCTCCGCAAACATCTAAGCGGTGCGGCAATCCATCTTGAGGTCTCCCCGACGATCTGCCCCCAAGCATGTATCAGCTCTTGGGTTATAAGCTCGTTCTGTTAGACGGATTCTTCATGAGGAATTGAAGTTCCATCCCTACAAGAATGTTGTCGCCCAGGAACTGATTCCTCGGGACTTCAATGCTCGTGAAGCTGCGTGTAGGGCCTTTCTCGACTTACCTGATGACACGCTTGTGTTCTTCAGCGATGAGGCGCACTTCCATCTTTCTGGGGCTGTGAACAATCAGAACATGCGGTATTGGAACTCTGAAAACCTACGAAAACTTCACCTACAACCTCTACACTCGCAACGTGTGACTGTTTGGTGCGCAATATCCCGAGTTAAATAATCGGTCCCTGGTTCTTCAAAGAAAATAAGAGGACAGTTTCGGTGATATCTGAGCGTTACGTGATAATGTTACAGAATTTCTTCCTGCCAAAACTTAACGAGATGGGCTTGGACGATGTTTGGTTCCAGCAAGATGGTGCAAATGCGCATACATCAAGAGCATCCATGGTTTTATTGAACGAAGCCTTTCCTGGACACAAGATCTCTTTGAGGGGCAATCTTCAGTAGCCAGCCAGGTCCCCTGATCTTGCGCCTTGCGATTATTTCTTGTGGGGATATCTAAAGTCCGTCGTGTACCATGACAGACCCAACAACCTAAACCATCTCAAGAATAACAATCGTGAAGCCGTCGCCAACATTCGTATTGAGATGCTGGAAAGAGTCGACACCAATTTCCGGACACGACTGACACAATGTATTGACAATAACGGACGTCATTTACGTGATATCATCTTTAAAACTGGCAAATTGTAAAATTTATTTGTTCTTGATTATGCTATAACAAAATTCATTTGTATATATTCAATACTTTTGTTATAACATATGTTTCAAATAAGCAAGTTTCTCTGCCCAACCCTGTATTATAGGCATTTATGAGTTTTTCAAATTGTAGAACCTCAAAAAATAAATACTTTTTGCAACAAAGGACTTTTATTAATTTTTTTATTTTTGGATCGTGTTTTTTTGTAATGTAAATAAAAGATAACAGAATAAAATTGGGTGAAATAAAAATAAAGTTATCTTTAGCAAAAAAAAAAAAATAGGTCAGTTCTTTTGTTGCGAAACAGTTTAAAAATAATGTGATGTTAATAACTGCCCAAAATAATCGCAAAATGATAATTGCAGCATAATAAAAGTAAGTTTAATTTTTTCAAAGTAAGTTTAATTTTTACTTTGCTCATGAATTTTTACTTTTTAAGTTTTACTTTTTAATTTGAAAATAGAAAAGATATACAAAATTAAATGGCAAACAGAGACAGACACAGTACTTAATTTAGTTGCGAACCTAATAAAGTAAGGTAAGATATATTGTGGGTTTGACAAAGAAACCTGAATTCCCAACTGCACAGTATCTAGAATTATGAGAGGATTGAAAAAGTTAGGAGGTGCTGCTGCTTCTTTGGAAGGACGAAGCTCAATAAGAAAGATAATTACTTTCATTGATCGTAATATTATGCTACAATCAAAAAGGATTGATTTTAGTCTGTAAGAAATTTAGCGGAAAAAGTGAAAAACGAGCACGGGATTAAGATTACTCTGCAAACAATTCCATAGGAGTATCAGGGAAGCTAATTTCCATGAACGACAGGTACGTAAAAAGCCTTACTTGACAAAAAGCCTTATTAAACATGGATAGGACATGCAAAAGAATAGAGAAACAACTTGTAAATTTTTGGGCAAAAAATTTTCTTGATTTCATTGATAATGACCTTTTCTTATGAAATATTCTGATGCCTAACCAAACTTTCTGAGGACGTTGGTTACTAACTAACTCAGACATGTTAGGTTATCACTCTTTTCTAATAACATGTCACACTGAAGCAGAGTTTCCCATCGCTGTATTGACATTTTTAAAGAAATTCAATACTTTAACAATATGTCAGGGTTTTAAAATGGCCCTATTGTTAAGAAAAATATGTTTGAATAATATATTCCAAGTGCAGAATGTCGTTTAAATTATTTGCAGTGTGTTGCAGAAAGCCCGCATTTACTAACATAGCATACCAAAAAAAGTAAAATTCAAGGTGAAAGTTCCCTAGCATTACTGGATAAATTTTATCCAGTGCTTTTTTCCTATGCAAATAACAAAGTTTTTCGTTGCCTTTTCTTCATATAAACCATTACCTAGTTAAAGAAGCTGATAAATCATCAATCAAAATTATTTTAAATTAGATTGCGCGGAAGTAATCATGGAAAGTAGCAGAAACAAGTCGACATTGCGTAGTTTCACTGCATGATACAACTAATGGCTTTTAACTATAAATCTTTGTAAATAGAATTTAAGTGATTTTTTTTATAACAGTATCAGAGGGTTTTTATGGGTTAAGGGCGAGTATAAATTAAACACGAAAAATTTGTTGGTAAGTAAAAATACTTTTAATTACGTACAAACAACGTTATGAAATTTTTTGTACGTAACTAAAAGTATTTTTACAGCGCAAATTAACTTTCGAAAAAATAAATTCGCATTTTAAGTGCGTTAAAAATAAACGTTGGTTCTTATTGCATTGAAAAAAAAGTTGAAACTGGTTATTATTGCAGCAGAATAAATTAAAAAAACCGTTCAAAATTGTCATCGTTAAATTATCACCTAGAATAATCTGTGAGCCAGAGAACGTTCTAAGCGTCGCCAGTAAATTTAATTCAAATCAGAAACCAAATCCTCCCATTTAGCGTCTAAATTCTAAAATAAAGAGTCTTGACTTGCGAAACAAGGATGCAGCTTCGACAAATAGAATTGCACTTAATTGGGTTACATTAAATATGGGTTAAAAGTTTTACACGAAGAAACGACATACTCGAAGTTGATCACAACATAGTATAAAAGAAACGAAATCAACTTCATCCCGATTAATGTGAACTCGCCAGCCTAAGATCGTCAAACTGAAACCAAAAAGAGAAAATTGAGGTTTCAAAGACATCAGAATGGCGGAAAACTCAACTGCAAAAAACTGGTCAAACGGGATTCAAGAAGAAAACCTGTGAACTGATCTAAAGTTAAGTAAAATGCATTTTAAGAAGTCTACTTTAAATGTTTTAAAATTCTGAGTAAATATTCTTTCCTTCATTACAAACCATCACGTCATATTTATTAAAACTCCCCGAACTCTGAAGGGAGATTTCACTTGATCAAAGGAATTGATGCCAAAGTAAAAACAAAAATAGTATTTTTGCATTTTTAGGTTTTTTCAGTTTACTCATTTCCTGGATCTGGGAAGAACAATCTGGTGGTGGTGGGGTGTTGTAGTGGTATTAGTACATGGGTATACTAATAGGAAATACAATAGTGATCAAAAGTTTAATTCACTTAAGATTTAGATTGTAATATTTTAATTAAAAAAAAAAAAAAAAAAAAGTAAATACAAGAATCTTTAAATCGAATTTTCTTCATTTAATCTTTTGGGATTAAAATAAGACTGGTTTTTTTACAGTTGAGTTTTCCGCCATTCTGATGTCTTTGAAACCTCAATTTTCTCTTTTTGGTTTCAGTTTGACGATCTTAGGCTGGCGGGTTCACATTCATCGAAAAAAATATATACAATAATGTATACATGGATATACATGGAAACATATATAAGTAGGGGAACATGGGGCAAGATGACGAACGTTTTGAAAAGCACTTATATCTTATTCAATAACTGTTTCAATAAGTAAAACTTTATCAAAAAGTGGAAAAAAAATTATTATGCTTCACATATGTATAAAAAAAACCTATATAAAAAATAAAAATAGACTGGAAAAAACTCATTAACCAAAGTTACCTCAAATTTTCATCTTGCCCCGTATGCGGGGCAAGATGGCGACTTTAAAAAAAGTAAATTCCATTACACCATTACCTTCTCAAATAACACGATATCATAATTTTTAGTTAATAAGATATGTAATAGGGGAGAGTGGGGTATTGGCGAACGCGGGGTAAATCCGAACAAGGTCATTACGGCATGTTCGATTAGGAAACTTGACAAATTTTTTTCCCCCTGGCGAGAGTGTGTTCCATGATCAGTTCCAGACGTACAGTAGTGTAGTATAGATGCGCATGTTGTTCACGATAGATCTATTCTAAGTTTTTCTCTTTGTTTCATGTAATTTTATTTTGTTTGAATAAAATTTGTTGATATTTCTTTCTTAACATTTGATTTGTTTAAAATTTTATTCAATAATATTTTAGCGCTTCAATTAAGTTTGATTTGCTTTGATCATCATTTTATCCACTCCAAAAGTGTTTGTTATTACCCCACGGTATGTTCGGAATTACCCCACGTACGTAGGGTAATTCCGAACACCAATGGTTTTGTTTTTGATCGAATTTTCTATTTTTTTATAAGATGTATGAAAATTGCTTTTGAGTGTTTTTAACTGAATAGTTAGACTAAATGATAAGCAATAAATATCATCAATATATAGTTATAGTTGTCTTTAATTCGCATTCCCGCTTAGCTGTTCGCCAATACCCCACTCTCCCCTACAAATGGTTATGTAATTTTTTCAACAATTAAACTATATATTTATATAGGGCTATGCAAAAAAAGTCTATTAATCAGTTCATAGCAAATTCCAACACAACAAAATAAAGCAAATGTCAAACAAAATATTTTAATGCATAATAAAGCAATGTAATAATGACTATGCTACACAAAAGTTATTACAGTGCAGGTTTATGGTAAAACATGTACTTTTGCGAAAAGACAAACGAGTCATCTTGCCCCGTTCATCTTTCCCCTAGGCTACTTAATCTTCAAAATGACTCAGAACTCTACATAAATAAGTTATCATAGCTTAATACTACTTGTATGGCTTCCAAATTGAACAAACTGAATGAGAAATTCTTGCTTACCTTAAGCTGGTGATGTAATGATGAAAAAAATCAGATGCAAGTGAATAATTTTTTTTTTCTTAATATCGGAAAAACCTTATTTAATACTTATCTTTCATCCCGAAAATAATATTTATAAAGAAAACATAAATAAATCTAGTAGATATAATCTACATCGCTCTCAGCTACAGTCAGCTTTCATATTTAGTTGAATTTTGAAGATAATGGTAGGTCGTCATCTTGCCCCATTCGTCATCTTACCCCATGCTCCCCTATACATATACATACATAAAGGCTTTAACTAAAATTTTTTTCAAAGTAACCGAAAAAAAGGCAGCTTATAAGTTTAGCATTCTTCAAATTAAATTTTTAAGGCTGAACTAACGAGGAAAATGATCATCTCTGTTCTAGAGTTGAAAAGCTTTTGACAATATTCGATTGATATTGAATCTATTAACGAATTTTCCAAATTTTTTCTTTTCTATTCGACATATTTCGATTGATATACAACAAAAATATTAGAAAAGAAAAAATAGTTTTACTGTCTGAAAATTAAACTAAAAGAAAAATTGCAACTCTTGAGTGTGAATTGTATTTTTGGGAAGACTTCTTTATTTCTTCTTTGGTGACTTTTTTTTGCGCCACTAGAAGGAACAAACAACTCTCTGCGGGAAGTTACATTTTGTAGTCGTGAATCAACCATCAATCCTCCTAAACAAATTAGGAAACAATGTGACTAATTTAATGTGTCTCTTTTTAGTCTTTTCTGTTTTTTAATTACAGTTTTTTTTTTAAATTACAAGATATTGCTTTTTCGCGATTATTAGTTTGATAGGGAAAGGTCTGTATGATTCTGATAGTAATTCAAAATTCGCGGCTATTCGTTTGATCCGTTGAGCAGTTTGTGCTAATTAATTGTTTAGCTACAGGCAACTACATTTTTCCAATTTATTCTTTATTTTATAAAATTAGCTTATTCGGTTATTTCATTTTGTATTGATAGTTCTACATGCATCTGCATATTTTTCTTTTTACAAAAACACTATTATTGGAAAAACACTATTATCTTTACAAAAACACTATTTTATTGGATAGGACGATGCTCTAAAAAGTTTAGCATCTTGTTTTTTAAATCCGATCTAAGCAATATTAAAATTGATCATCAAACCCAATACACTTTGTAACTTTGTTTATAACCAATGTAGTTTTGAAAATTTGTTTAAATAGAATTTGATAACAAAAATGATATAGGAGTAATGCAATTTAAAATTTGATAGTTGAAATTTGATAACAAAAATGATATTTAAATATGAATTTTCGCCAGTTGCGGTTTATTGAGGAGATGAAAGAAACTGAAAAAAAGAATATTTTTCCAGTTTTTAAAAAAATCTCAGTTGTAGGAGTTTTTCTCTTGGTATAATAATTTTAGTCCTTAGCGTATTATGTATTTATTGTCATCACAATTTACCTTCTCGTCAGTCGAGTCTGCTCTTTCTAGAAAACCTAATTGTAAGATAAAACCAAGTTACTTTTTTTAAGACACCGGAAAAAATCTTGAGTGGAGGAGTGAATTACGAATATATCGTTATCTGTATTATACCGTGGCATAATATAAATTAATAACTATTGAACTTGCCTAATTATTGAGTAGTTAGCGTATCTAAGCGTTATTTTACAGAACTAAAAGTTTTATAAGCCATTGTAGTATTTACAGACAAATCTTGAATAAGTAGCAATTCGTATCATTTTTTATATTAAAGAAAAAAAAAATCTTCAATAACTATTCGCTTTTTTGTTGCATTTAATTTACAGACATAGCTGTGACATCAATATCGCACCAAACTCGTACTAATGATTGTAAAATGATTTATTTACTACTGCCAATAGAATACAAAACTCAAGCTGTACAACGAAAAAATATTTGAGAAAACCTTATTACAAAGATTTTTTTTATCATAAAATACCACGAAACCTAATAATTTATGAATATCAATTCTTTTATCTCTCTATATAAAAAAAACAACTAATAAAATATGAATAATGAACAAGGTTAATAACAATCAAACACATTGAATTCATGGAGCGCAAAAAAAGTAAAAAAAGAAAAAAATTTGAAATTAGATTAACACAGTTTTTCGAATTACACTTTACAAGAGATTCATTAATATTTTCATAAAAATAAAAAAATTTAATTGACACATTAAAAGACAATACTCAACAAAAATATACTCTCAAAATGAGAAAATTCAGCAAACTCAATTTTTTAAAGCTGAAAGAATGAAGAATCTCAAATTCTTATTTAATATTTTTCTAAATCAAATATTAAGAAATTATTAAATCCCAAATCATGAAGAAGCTTTGCCATACTTGAGAAACAAAAGGCCTATTAAATAATTCTGCTTATAAAAAAAAATCATTTTAATGCTACCTAACTCTTGGCCGAATTTGTTGAGATTTTTCCCACATTTCTTCTTCTTCCATGTGTTCCTCATACTCATTAAAGAAATCTAAAACCTTTTCATCTCTGGAAAACTCATATAAATTTTCTTTAAATCTGCGAACAGTGTCTAAAATATTATACTGTTGCCAACGTTTTACAAAGTTCACTTTTCCATCAGGAAGGTCTTGTGGGTTTCCCAAATGAATAAAAGTGATATCTGTAAGTATTAAACCCAAGTAAGGTATACAAGGTGCTTTTGCTTCACTAAGAGCTTTGCGATAAGTTTTAAAAGCTGAAGTGCTATCAATAAGTTTGGTATCTTCTGCTAAGAGTTCAGAATACTGTTTAGGCCATTCTAAACGCCTTAAAGGAGATGAATCAAGTGCAGATAGAATAGCAAGAAAAGCACTAAAATTATTTAACTTTTTTAATATCCTCATAATTTTCAGAAATTTTTTGAAGATTTTCTCACGCTCTTGCTGACGTTGTTCATTTAATATCAAAGTTCGTACCCAAAATGACATCCTATTAAAATGTCCAATGAAACGACAAAGATTAGGACTTAAAGTTTCACTCTGCTCTTTGCCCCAACGAAGAACTTCTGGCAACTCAATCTTGATAAAATAATCAGCATCTAAAACACACATCTGTTGTGCTAATACAACACTTTTAAAGTCAAATAACTCAGAATCACTTTTTCTTGGGGTATATATAGGCATATGATTGACTTGAAGTTTAATACAATAATTTACAATTTTGTCTCTCAAATCTTTAGCTAATTTCAGCTGTCCAAAATTTAATAATCTATGAACAACTGATCGCAACTGATCAAACAAGGACTTATCGAGTTCTTCATACATCTCTTCCATGACTTTTACTAAGAGTCTTAGTACTGCTTTAGATGTTTCCTCATTGGGTCCACCTTTATCTTGAAAGCGGTTTGCACGATACAAAAGTTTACATATTAATTCTGTAGGAGAAACAAATGTTCTGTAAGTAGCTAAAAAAGCACGATAAAATAACAAATCTTCAACTTGAGTACTATACACAATTAGGGCATCAATAGTACCTCCACATAATAATGGACCAGTTTCTTCTTCTTTAAAAACAAGAAACTTAGATACATCATGACAGTCTAAAGCAGGTATATTATCTTCATCATAGACAGCAGAAGACTCACGAAGGCTATGCCTTTGTTTTTTAACATTGCCATCATTTGGACGCAATAACTTTGGCGTTTCAAAACTATTTCTGTATGTTCCTTTTTTAGGAGGTAATTTTGGCAAACCATCACCTTTTACAAACTGATCTTCAGTAATGTTATGTACATTAGGTACAGGTAAGTTATCATAGTAAGAGGAGGGTCGCTCATTGTAATCAATAACATCATAGCCTTGAACAAATGTTAAATAGCTGTCAGCAGTATGCTTAGTTTTCTTTTTTGGCAGTGCTGGTGGAATAAGATCATCACTTGTATCCCACAATTCATCATCATCATTAAAGAGAGAAAGTGTGCTTTTTGCTAATATCTCATATCGAGATGAGTATTTTTGGATTTTCTGTACAATATTTGAACTCATTGGAATATCATCTTTACTAATGCTGTCATTCATTTCACTCTTGCTGTAAGACTCTAATCGACGATTCATGGCATAGTCTTCTTTGTCAAAAGCTGTATTATATTTACTACTCTTATCAGGACTACCAATTGAACTATTTGATGCAGTTGAAAGTGACGATTTGCTACTTTTACAACTTGAATTTTTATTATTAACAGAAAATCTTCTTCCATATTCAAAACTTTGTAAATCAGATAAAGGTCTCTCACATAGAGGTTTTGAATCATCTTTTAAATTAGATATTTCTCCTGGTTGACTGATGGCTTTTCTTAACTGCGTGTTTTCATAATTTCCATAAAAATTTCTATTGCCATTAGGGAGATAGGGTTTAGGTGGTGGATCACCTTTTTTGGCCGGTAGCTTTAATGAAGGACCAAAATGATCCATCGATAATTCATTATCAGAAAATGCACAATCATCAACACTGTCCTTTTCAGGAATATTATCTAGTGCATCTAATGAGCTATGTGAACTTGTACCACAATGCATCAGCTCTTCATTTAGAGAAGACTTTCTAATTTTAGGAAGTACAAACTCATATAAACATCCTAGAGAAGATAAAACAGCATCAGCTGCTTTATTTGCAGATTCTATATCAATATTTACATGAGTATAAGATTCAAAAAGCACATTATCAGATAACCTTATTAAAGCAGTGATGCTCCTATAAAGTGAAACTTTTAAGGGTGAAACTTTTATTTGTTCAGGTTCAAATTCTTTGAGCCTAAAAAGCACTTCTAAACAGTTTTCAATTGTATTTTCAGCATTTATTATACTTTCTAGAACAGCAGTTGCAGTACCAGGTAACTTTTGTATAAAACCTTTTTTTAAAATCGCTTTGTAGTATGTTAAGGCACTTTTTACATCCTTTTCATATTGCAAGAGAAGGGTTTCTTGAGTTTTTGGCTCCTTACTCGGTTCAACAACTTCAAATTCTTCATGATTCGCTTTATCAAACTCATTGTCACCTAACGATGATTTCCTATTTTTTCCGAGCTTCTTAATGAAAGCTTGCATGCGCTTTACTTTGCCATCAACATGGACAGAGCTTACTTTTAAAGGATCATTATTGCGGTTCGTTGTAAGTAAATCTTGCTTGTTATTTGAAATCATACTTGTGTTACACTAGTACCTCAAACATACTTTTCCATAACTGAAATTTGAAAACTGTGACATAACTACTATAATTATTAACAAAACAAATTCACACATTCATTCTACTTCACCTACATTTCCCACTTTCAGTGTTGAAGTCGCTCTCTATATATCAGAATAAGTAATGAAATCACACTGAAGCGCTCGAAAACACACCGAGCAAATAACATTGATCGCAAAGCAACTTTGTATCGTCTTTTTATTGCACTATCCTGAGATATTTTGCTACTGCAAATATTAAAAATTTAAAAATTTGTTCGTTGTTATTTTTATTTTTCTTTAAGATACCGCAACATTGTTGCAGGGTTATTATTATTATTATTATTATTATTATTATTATTATTATTATTATTATTATTATTATTATTATTATTGTTATTACTATTATTATTATTGTTATTGTTATTGTTATTATTATTATTATTATTATTATTATTATTATTATTATTATTATTATTATTATTATTATTATTATTATTATTATTATTATTATTATTATTATTATTATTATTATTATTATTATTATTATTGTTGTTATTACTATTATTATTATTGTTATTGTTATTGTTATTATTATTATTATTATAATTATTATTATTGTTATTACTATTATTATTATTGTTATTGTTATTGTTATTATTATTATTATTATTATAATTATTATTATTGTTATTACTATTATTATTATTGTTATTGTTAATGTTATTATTATTATTATTATTGTTATTATTATTATTATTATTATTATTATTATTATTATTATTATTATTATTATTATTATTATTATTATTATTATTATTATTATTATTATTATTATTATTATTATTATCATTATTATCATTATTATCATTATTATCATTATTATTATTATCCGGCAAATCTCACTCAACTTTGGTGAATCTTAGGGTATATCCTGCTAAAGATATTGTTGTAATTCTTTACCATGGTATCAAATACTTTAATAATGTAAGCAAAGTCCAGAACATATTCATAGGATCTACTCCAACAATGCAGTTTTGAAAGTCCATAGTTTTTGTTCAATATAACCGGCTTCCCATTATTCTATAAAAATAGATTTGTCTTTTAGATTCTCAGTCATTCGCTTTTAGGGGGTGGATTTGTTTTATTAGATTCAACTTCAAAGCCATTTAGTTTTGATTTTAAAAAGTCTAGTTTTTTTAATTACGTTATGCCTTATAAAAATAACCCTAGAAAAAGTTGTTCCAAGTGTATATCCTGCATTCCAAGTGTATATCCTGCATTGAATATTTTGCTGAAGTTTTGGTAACTTTGGTTTCTTGGGATTCGGCTTCAGACATACATTTAGTAAGCAAAATATACACTTTCTTCTTCTGAGTTTCTCTACTTCGCAGCTCGAATTTTTGTTGCAGACAGCGACTTTAGCTTTTATATGAGTGCTTGGGAGTAATAGCTTTACTTTTTAAGTAGCTTTAAAATAGCCACGATTATTTTCATAAAAAACAACAACAACAACGCAATGTTAACCATTTACTTTTTTAAGAAACTTTTATTAAGTATTTTTGTTGCTTTTACTGGTAAATTGTGATATAAAAAAAACATCCAACACGTAATTCAGGCATTTGACTTTTAATATATAAATATTTTTTGGGCAGTTTTTTCTTTTAGGAAAAAAACGTTGATCATTGATCAAAGATTATAAATTAGATAGGCTTGTTCTAACTGAAATATCACGAAATGTTGGTTGAAATACAGTGTTGTGTCAATAAATGTATAAAATCTTGTTTTAGCATTTTTAACAAACTTTGACTTGTAGAAGCTATATTCTATCTTAAAGACCTATAAAAGATGCTTTTTTTTTCGTTGTTGTTGTTGTTGTTTTTTTTTGAACTTCTGAAATTTGTCAATTTTTAAGTTCTTTTTATGATAACTAATTTCCTGTTGTCTTAATTTCAGCCAATTTTTGTACTTATATACGCGTTGATTGAAATTCATCAAACATCAAATTTCTTTTTTATAGCTACCAAACTAGAAATTTAGGGTCGCTATGTATCAATTTTCTGATGGTTGGAGTAAAATGATAGAGATGCATTAGATTTTTCAGTGACTAAATTTTATTACTTTTTAAAGCATTAGTTCCGAACTCTGTTCTTTGTTACAAATTATTCTACAATGCCTCTCTCACTAGGTTTATAAAGTTATATCTACTACCTGAAGAAAAGTGACTTACTACAATTTGTATAAAATTGTAGAGACAACGGAATTTCTGGTTTCTGTTTCTTTCATGA
The DNA here is from genome assembly GCF_058129835.1 of Hydra viridissima. Lineage (NCBI taxonomy): Eukaryota > Metazoa > Cnidaria > Hydrozoa > Anthoathecata > Hydridae > Hydra > Hydra viridissima. The sequence continues at coordinate 6,663,139 of NW_028324305.1, forward strand.
GACTTTTAAATGCCACATTAAAAGTGAGGAAATATAAATGTAATTTGTTAATGTAAAAAGCTTCCAAAAAAAGAAAGATATTTTTTCTTAAAAGTACCATAAAATGAGAACTAATGAAGAAATTGACGAAATCATAAACCTGCACCATCTTATTATAAATGATCAAAAAATATCTTTTTTTATTAACATTTTATGTTAAATGGAAGAATAAAAGCAACGATAAACAATCATGATAAGTAATTATAACAAACAATTATGATAAATAATTTCGAAACCAAATTATGCGTTGTTATTTAAAAAAACGCAATTATTCAAAATCTCCACCACCCCCTTCCTTTCTAGCGTGCTTTCTATCAATGTATGCATCTCTTTTGTTGATTTTACTAGATTCAAATTTCGGTCAAAACTCTTTTCCAAACGGCTTACACTTCTTATTTTTATGTTCGAATTTAAGCTGATCTTAAATAATTCTTTATCTATCTAATACCAAAAAGGTTCAGCTGAGTCCAGATCTTTTCACATCCTTGCATTTTATCATCGCGTTCAGAATTTTTGCAACATTTCTGAACGCGATGTTGGAATGCAAGGAGGTTCAAAAACTGGTGTTGTCCAATTAAAAACTATTGATATTAGTACGGTGCAAACCTTAGGTGTCGAGCAACATCAATACGAGTAAACTAAACTGGAAAAACAAACTGGAAGACAGTTTTAAATATCAAAATTGGATATAAAAGGTGCTTCCAGTTCCGTATCATTATGTCAGGATGATTTTTGGATCTAACTAGAGTCAGTTGGTGCACTCTCTCACAAGCATGAGTGGTCACTAAAAATATGCTGGGAAAATCTTTCTAAATTTCAACCAAACTTCATTTTGAAAGACCATTAGCTAACAAATAGTCCAGGTTCGAACCTCTTAGACTATTGCATAAATCTCCGAAACAAAACAATCCACTTAAATTACAACTAACATGACACCTCCTCAAGATAAATCTTTGGAAATTTTAAAAACTAATCAACCAATTAACCAACTAACCAACCAATTCCTTCTACGATTAGGAGTATTCACTGAGGAACTTTTCGCCTATCGAAATTTTCTTGAGATTCAGAATTAAATAAGGGGCTAAAATTTCTTCAAATGTTACTACAGTACAATCTCTTTAATTCGAATCTCCTTAATTCGAAAACCTCTATAATTCGACTAAATGTAAAGTCACCGTGAAATGCGCTTAAGAAACTTTCTTGTTTAACTTTCTACAATTCGAATCTCTGTAATTCGAAAACCTCTATAATTCGAATAAATTTTTCAGACCTGTCGGTAAAATTCTCTCTGTAAATCGAACTTTTTAAATTTTTAACGTTTAAAAAGCTCGTTAATCATCGAACTCTTTTTTCAAATTTCGAATCCTTTGATTTTTTGTTAAACAATTAGCGTGAATTATTTTCTTCTGTTTTAAAAAAATCATGGCATCAAGAAGACTGCATAAAGAAAACAATTTAAAGCTGAAATACGAAGCTCTACTGGAATTGGAGAAAGGAAAAACAAATAAAGAGGTTTCGAAAATCTTTGATATTCCACCAAACACTCTTTCAACCTGGAAAAAGCTTTTCGTCAAGGAAATTTGGCTAAACGGGTGAAAGTTGATACGTATTATCAAGTCAACAAAGCTGTACTTAAATGGTTCAAACGAATGAGAGCTGATAATGTCCCAATCAGTGGTTTGCTGGTAAAAGAAAAAGTTTTATATTTTGCAAAAGAGTTAAGCTTCGAAAATTTTCAAGCTTCGGGTGGATGGCTAGACAAGTTTATGAAAAAGTAAATTAATTTCTTATTTTATTCTCTCCAATTTGTATGATTAATGACTTTACAATAAATGATTATTCTTCAGCTTTTTCTTTAATTGCTTTGAAAAATAAAGTAAATATTTTCCAGAATTAGACATTCTGGAAACTTGCAAAGACGTCAAAATTAAATTCAAAGGTACGTATCGCACGTATTAGTTACGTTAAAGCAATTATAATTTTTTTTTTTTTGTAGATATGGTATATCTTTCAAAACCATTTCTGGAGAGGCAAAGTCTATTAACGATCAGATGATCGCTCCATGGCTCGAAACCACACTGCCAACAATTCTCTCTCGATACCCACTTAAAAATATTGTTAATGCCGATGAATTCGGTCTTTTCTACCAATGTTTGCTTGACAAAAGTTTACAATTAAAAAATGAAAAGTGCATAGGAGGCAAGCATAGTAAAGTTCGCCTGACTGGGATGGCCGCAGGTAATGTTAAAGGAGAAAGACTTTCAATGTTTGTAATTGGAAAATCGAAGTCTCCTAGATGTTTTAAAGGTGTGAAAAATACTCCTTGTTGCTATCGGGCCCAACCAAAAAGTTGGATGTCGGCAGAATTATTTGAGGAGTGGGTTAAAGAAATTGATCTAAAGTTTAGTTTTCAGAAAAGAAAAATTGCTTTAATTATAGATAATTATTCTACCCATCCTAACGTGCAGAAACTTGATTGGGTGGAGCCTATCTTTCTTCCACCGAATACAACTTCGATCACCCAACCTATGGATCAAGGAGTTATCCGATCTCTTAAAGCCTAATATCGCTGACTTGCAGTGAAAAAGCAAATTGCTGTCTTAGAAAAAGAGAACAAGATGCTTAAGTTTTCTATCTTAACTGCAATGTTTATGCTAACAAAAGCATGGAATTCCATTCCAGATCAAACCTTTATAAATTGTTTCAAAAAATCAGGAATATCATTAGAAGCAGTTGACAAGCATGTAAATGATGATAACGACCCTTTCTGTGGCTTAGATGTAGACGAGACTGTAATAGAAAACTTAAGAGATGATCTCGAATTGTTAAACAAAATTCGATGCAGATTTTAACCTCACGGCCGACGAGTTAGTAGACATAGATTTCGATGTTTGCATTGCCAACAAATCATCAGATGAGGACATCATTGCAGAGGTTTCTGAGCATGATGCTATTAAAACTGAAGAGGAATCCGATGATGAGTGCGTTGGTGTTTCTGACAATGCTACAAAACCAAGTCTGAACGAAGCGATGCATGCTGTCACTGTAGTCGAGAATTACAGTCTTTATTCTAACTTTGGAGATGATTTGGCGAAGGCTCTTAAAAACATAAATCGTGTTATTGAAATGGATTTAAAAGCCTCAAGAAGACAATCTACAATTACTGACTTTTTTTTGAAAATGTAAAAGTTTAAATCACATAATATATATTGCATTTAGGCCTAAGAATCACTATTTGTTTGTTTTTTTCATTTCTATTCGTTACATTGACCAGAATATTTGAAAAAAGTCAACTTTCTATAATTCGAAAATCTCTCTAATTCGAACTTTTTTTTTCCCCGTTAAATTCGAATTAGAGAGATTCTAGTGTAAATCAATAATGGAGATAAAAACTTTGCCGTGAAAGAAGAAACAAAGCATCGGTGCATATCTACAATAATGCTGTTAAAAGAAACGTGTACAGCAGCAGTTGGATCTGGCAGTCAACGACAACAACTACTTAAAGAAAGGTTTTAGCAGTAGATGGAGCGGCTTTAACTAACATTACATTTTTTAAATTATCAGTTCATATTGCAAGATCAGCTGACAGAATAGAAGCAAAATCAATTGATGAAACTTGAATTCCATGTCCTTTTTCGGAAAATTATTGAGATGGAAAAATGTCTAAGCGATATTGCAGGGGATCGAAGTAACCTATTAGATTTTTAATTTTTGGCATTTATCCTCTGTAGATCAAATCCCCATCACTCGTATTTTAAACAAAAAAAAAAAAAAGAAAAAAAAAGAAAAAAAAAGAAAAGCATACCAATATATTGACAGTTGAAAGGAGAGCAAATCAATTTAAGTCTGTGTGTCTGTTTTAATATTTTATCACATTTTTCAGCATTTTTTTTTTTTTTTAATAGATGCTTGCTAAAACTCAGGTTATAATTATTAAACTTGCGAACTTTAAATTCGCGTCAGTTATAAAAATATTGTCTAGAATTAGTTATTCTAACCCTTACACTATCCCACTAATTTAAGCCTGACTCAAAACCCTAATATCCTGTATCATAAAGGGTTACTTTTTTCTATGATGCTTAAATAAAAAATTAAAACAATCCGTAAGAACCGATGTTTGATGGACAGTCTTTTTTATATATAACGATCTAATGACACAAAAAGGTTCAAAAATTAAAAATCATCTCAAAATAAATTTACTGAAGTTTAAAAACAACCTAAGTAATAACTCTAATAGAATTCCGCAGTAAGAAAAAAGGGAATAATAAGAAATATCATTATTTTTCCCCTTCTCGAGATTTCATATCAAATCGAAAAAACTGCTGCACCTAGAACGCTACAATATATTCTTTATAGAATTTTTAGTATAAAACATTTTGCTATGTTTAACGTAAATAAACGAAGGAAATTTAGAACGAATAATTTACAAAAATTATATAAAAAAATAAAATAAAAAAATAATACTTAACAGCTAAGAAATATATTAAATAAAATTTGAAGAACCTATGAATGCAATCCGCATTCTCTAAATGTGTAAATTGGAGACGAATTAAAAAAAGTCGGTGAAAAAAAAAAAAAAAAAAAAAAAAATCCGAGTGAAGAGCTCTTTACAACATCAAGAGAGAAATTAGAAAGACTATCAGTTATCAAATAAAACATCTTGTTCTTCAATGAGTAATTGAACTATACGTTTCTGAAAGTGAATATTTCCTACAGCCATAAGAGCTAAATGATCTGGGGCACGAATTAACGTTGGTCCAAATATAATACCAAGATTTTCTGCTGACATAAGATTTTTGTCTTTATACTTCGACAACCTTGTATTTAGAAAAAAAACGAAATCTTTATGTATTTTATTAATATATTAAAAATTCATAAATGATATTTTAAAAAAGCTAATTAAATATATACACTATGAACCGCGTTTTATTATCTAACGGTGTAAAAAAAAAGAAAAGCAGCAGACTTACCGTTGCAAATGCCTGCATAAATATTTCAATGTTTCGTAATGTGCAGGAGGCAACTCTTTTATAACACTGCTTAATGAATTTATTTGATCATATACATCTTCGTGTTCTAAAAATTACGTTGCATTTATGTTAAAAGAAAACAATAATTAGTAAAAACACACACTTGCTCATCACGTGCATTATGTGAAAAATAAAAACCATCAAAAGATTAAACAACTGAGATTTAAACAACTCCTAGATTACTTACTGATTGCCTCTATGAAAGCATCGTAAAGATCGAACGTTATTATCGGTATTGGTAGCATTCGAAAATAGAGTTTCAGAAGACCGCACAAAACGTTTACATCTTTCACTGAATTAGCACTTATATCTGGTACCACGCCATCTTTAAACGTAATTTAAAAAAATAATAGTTAGAAAACTTCGATGCCTTTATCACACAAATTATCAAATCGAATAGTTAAAAGCAAATTGTGGTAACATCAGCCATATATTATTTTGGCGTCAGTTCACTCATATAGTTTAAGGCCAGTCTCCGTAAATTTCGGGTTTGTTTCGTTTATCTGAGGGTGACGTAAAATTGTGCCGTTCAGATCCCGCGGGATTTTTCTAAACGTTTATAATGAAGCGGTGACTAAAAAAGTCCGAAAAGAAAGTTTTCTAATTTTTTGAGTATATATCTTGAGTTCATAACATGTTATGAATTAGTATATAATATAATGATTTATAAAGAACCACATTTATTATTCAAATCTTGAATACTTATTATTTACAATAGATTTTTTAAATTGGATGTAAATTGTGTTAGCGTATTTTACAAAATTAGTACTCAATGTTCAGAACAGAACATAGAAAATAGAAAGTGCTCAATGTTCTTAAAGAACAAGAAAATAGAAGGACTTCTTGACGATTCTGAAAAAAGAGAAACTGGCAGCAAATATATGTGTATATACAGTATTGGACAAAACATTTGCAACCAACATCGAACAATGCTAAAAAGTGTTCCTAATTTTACATGTCTTAAAACAGTTCAAGAGTCTGGAGTCATAGCATGCCATGACATGAGCAATCAGCTGACAGGTGACAGCACACAGGCAGAATTTTGTTGACAAGTGCCATTTTGCAGCGGACAAAACAAGTGCAACTTTTTTGGTTTGTTTCATTTTATTAAGTCTGGTCCGTGTCAACGTCACGGAAGTTTTTTAATAATTAAAGGAAGTATCCAGAAGTTTCCAGAAGCATGCAGAAGCTTCCAGAAGTTTCTAGAAGAGGCATCTGGAAGCATCCAGTTGCATCCAGAAATATCCAGAAACATTCAGACGCATCCAGAAGCTTCCAGAAGCATCGAAAAGAAGCATCTAGAATCTTCCAGAACAGGTTCACACAGGTTTATTTTACTATATAAGAGACATGTAAATCAACATGTAATTCAGTCAGTATATGGAAGTCAATCAGTCAGTATTATCAAGACAGTTTATCGAAGTGAGTTTTAACAAAGTGTTTCATCGAAGAACATCAATACAAGAAGTGAAATACAACAAGTGTTTCATCACATCAATACAGTCCACATCCAACCAAGACGTTGTGTTCCACAGAGCATTATTGTATCATCACAAGGTAAATTTAATACGGTAAGCCATGAGAAGCGTGATTATTTATTTTTATCATTTTTATGACTTCAAGTGCAAAAATGGCTCCCGACAGTCTTGGATTGGAACTAAGAAAGAAAATTATTGGCGATTATGTAAGTGGAATGTCACAAAAACGTTTGTGACATTCCATTCCGTTTGTGATAAATATCGCGTGAAAAAAGAGACCGTATCAAGACTATGTTCCAAATATCGTCTACGGGGAAGTTGGCAGCAGATAACAAAGGTGGAAGACCGCGTTCCACCACTTCTAGAGAGGATTCTATGATCGTCAGATCCGTCAAGAAGGATCCCTGGATATCATCAGTCGAGATACAAAAGCAATTAGAGCTGCCTCTATCGGACCGAACAATCAGACGACGTGCTGTTGAAGCCGGATTGTTTTCTGCTAACGGTCTAGGTCCAATACATCGAAACGATGGAATAATGGACCGTTTCATGTATAAAAATATCCTGAAAGATGTTATGTTACCCTCATACTGAATGGAATATGCCAATAAAATGGGTTTTTCAGCAAGACAACGATCCAAAACACACCGCAAAAGACAAGACAACCACCTATCGGTGATAGATTGGCCGCCTCAATCTCCGGATCTCAACCCTATCGAGAATCTGTGGGAGATCGTCAACCGCAGAATTAATCGTGAAGGTGCTCGTAATAAGGATCAACTGTTTGAACAAATCCAAAAGGCCTGGGCAGCGATTCCACAAAGATTCATTGATTACCTGATCGAATCTATGCCTCGAAGATGCAAGGCTGTGATCGACAACAAAGGATTCGCCACGAAATATTGATAGCGAAATACAGCTTGGTCAACATTTTGTCGAGTTGCACTTGTTTTGTCCAGAAGGAAATCAACTTTTTTTCATACTTTTGATTAATTTATTAATTTTCGTGTACAAGTAATGAACTTTGTGATGAATAAAACTTGAAGAACTTTGTCTCTAAACAGTTACATAGTTATTTCTCTAAATTGAAAAAATGCAGCACTTTTATATAAAGAAACTAAATTAGCATTATTTGGTTGCAGATGTTTTGTCCAATACTGTATATGTATATATAATGACCACACGCTCTATTTTGTTTATTACGAATAAATTCCACCGACAGAAACCATTCTGTTTATGAGGTCATCAAAAAGCTTTTCAAAACAAAATCGTTAAGTATTACCGAGTTCTCGACACTTCAGTGTTCGTTGTCGAAAGAAATAATTAAACGTCGGATTTTCTACCCTACCTTCTGAATCAAAGTATGAAAAAACAATATAATTCAATATCGATGCCTTTTAGCTTGTAGATAATTAGAAAAGTTGTACTTAACAATTTAAACCCTTATTTTTTAAAACATTCATCTTTAAGTTTAAGGACAAAAAGCGTCATCCACTATATTTTTGTCAATATTTTTTTCAACTTAGCCCAACTTTTGCTAAGTATTATTCACCTTAGACAACAAATTTTCAAAAACAGTTTCTTTTAAAAAGAAGTTATAGAAGGTAGGACGAACTACCATAAAAATTTGGACTGGCCTTAAATCACCTGAGCAGTGACATCAAAAAGAAATTGTATAGGAGCAACATCGTTTTTTATTCTTTAATAACTTTTAGTTTTTGTTATATGAACTCACTTAGATTACATTCAAACAAGAGAAAGAAAAGAATGATCGATTGAATGTGAAGAAAAGAACATCATAAATGGGTGGAAATCGAAATGTGAAACTGTCTACCTAAACTATTTCAGATCTGTTAAATAATTTGTGAAAGCTCTGGATAAACAAGAAGTCATTTGATTACATTTAGAGATTGTTTCTAAAGTGAAAACCATTATTTTTGATGGATTATAGATAAGCTTGAATAAAATAAGTACAAAATGGATTTGTAAAAATTATCAATAAATTAGAAAAGATTAGAAATGATATTTATGCTGATATTCCTTCAAAAACCTGATAAAATAATAACAACAAATGTAAAAATTACATCAAAACAATATAATACCAATTTCCAGAGGGGTTTACTATAAAGCATAACAGGCAAATTTTATTGGGCATAAGTTTAAAATAGAAACTCTCTCCTAAAGAAACAGTTTTTGTGATGTTTTGTTATAAAACTATTTTTTAATTTTAATAAAATGCTGGTATTCTCAAAATCAGCAACTTTGTAACAAACCTGATTTTGATTGCGAAAAATTAAGATAGAAGGACATAAATAACAAAAGTTTTCTTCAAACACTATTTTAAATGTATTTAAATAACTATAATCCAATTCTAACCATATAAAAATTTAAGATTATCTTAAGGATGCTATTAAACATTCATACTGAATACCAAATAAATTAGTAGATAATGCTTTAAATTTATATATCCAATATTGTGAGCATCAAAGATTAGCAAAACCTAATAAAACATTATATATAACATAATATACATAATTAAATTATATATAAAGATTTTTAAAAAAAGACGGTTTTATTTTATTTTTTTCATTAGTGTTGTTTTCATCATTATTAATATTATCATTACCATTATTATTATTATCATTACTATTATTAAATATTATCATTATTATTATCATTATTATTAGTATTATTTTTGTTATTACTACTTCAATCATTCTATTATGATTATTATTAGGATTAGTGAGATTAACAAAAGCGAAAGTAAAAATTCACAAGTAATAAAAGCTACCACTAACGCTGCAATATATCTAATCGGAAACTATTTGAATAAGAAAATCTGACCTTTATCAATAAGATTTTGTAAATATGTTATGTCATCAGCAAATCCTGAAATTCGATATAAACCTTCAACTTCCATACCACGATTTTCTATTTCTGCAATACACAAGTCCACTACCATTGGTCTTCTAACATTGTGGGCTTTGATTAAAGTTGTAAGATCAACACCAAAAACCCGTTTAATAAGCTTTTTATCAGGTGAACAAAAGTTAGGAACCTCTGTACTGCACTGTCGATGGCAATCATAGGAGCAGTCTATATTTTAGATTGAAACATAACAAGTAAATCCAATTATATTAAAGGTAATAATCTTAATTTTCAGTGAAGTTAAGATTATTAGCTCTGATATAAAGTTTTTTAATTTGGGTAATGTAGGTTCATCCTGTATATATGTAATCTATATATACAGGATGAACCTGCTGAAATTTTTTAAGGTCATTCTTAATTAAAACTTTTTCTATTCTTAATTCATTAAGAATAGAAAAAGTTCAAAATTTAAGTTTTCTGTTCCCAAGTTTTGACTGATCAAAGGTTTAATATAATTTCTCAAATGGTTGCTATTTTGAAACTTAAAACTTTATTAAAACCTTAAGTCTTCTCAACAGAACATCCATGTTCTTATAAAATGGCACCTGTGTATTTATATTGTTAGAACAACTTGCCTTAGTTATTTACAATCTTAAAACAACTATTAATGCATTTTAAAGTTAGAAGATCCTTATTTCTGAATAAATTCAGTATGGCTAGAGCCACAGTTCTATTATAGAAGGTGCATAAATAACTGTGAGTTGATATTTTCCATTCATGTATAGATATACTAAGACATTTTGGTGTAATTTTATTTATTTACAAATTCGAAATTTATCTTAATTTGAAACAAGTATTGATTTGGAATGTAAATTTGGTGTCATGTCAATTAGTAAATGCCACCATCATACTGATAGCCGTCAGTATGATGGTGGCATTTACTGCTAGTAATGACACCAAATTTACATTCCAAATCATATTTGCTGAGTATTCAATGAGCATTTTGTAACAGTTGTTAATTCTCCTCATTTACTACTTGCCACTGGCACAAGTACTGTCTGCATAAAAAATCAAAAAAATTGAAACTACAATAAATAAAAGATAAAACTTTGCTATATGTATATTTTTAAAAAACTCTTTGTATAAAAATGTAGTAAAGGCTTCTTATCCTCAAAATGTGTTTTATTTTTTAACTTTGAGCCCTTTATCAGAACTTCCTAAGGAGTGAAAAAAACTCTTTAAACTAAATATAGTGATCTATTTACCTTCAACTTTATCATATTCATATAAATGTAATTAGTTAACTTTATAGAGAAGAAAAATATTTTTTTACAAAAATGTCCAAGTATACTTACCTAATACTTGGTAAGTATTGAGACAGTTACTTGTTACATTCTTCAATAAGAATGTGACCCAACCGTATTTACCTTTCTTTTTCTTTTTTTTTTTTTTAACTTAAAATGCATGAATGACTGTGATAAAATTACAAAAACCTAGTTCTCTCCAAATATGAATTTTGCATTCATTTAAATGTTCAATTGACAGTTCTGAGAGGTTTGGTGTACAGTTGAGAAAACTTAGAGTTTTTTTTTTGAAGTTATAATTTTTGAAAACTGCCGTTGCTTAAGTTTTGGGAAGTCATAATTATCGCTAGATGACTAAGCACAGAATGATCTGTCCTCCCTGACACCACCAGAGTAGATTTTTATAACTTTTATTTAAAAAGAGTTGCACTTTTTACCTTAGTGTTTTTAATTGCAAAATTGAATTTCATTGTGCCAAGAAATGACAATAAAAAACTTTTTGATATTGTTTTCAAACTTGATAATTTTTTCTTTTTTAAAATCATACTGCAGCAGGGTATCAAGCAAACTCTACCTTGACAACGAACTCCTTGTGCTATCAAACCCCACATAAAATTACGACAGTAATCACACCAATGAGGTCCATAGTATGTCTGTGTCTAAAAAGTTTTAACACTTTCTTGTAGAGAAAAACAAATATATAAAATTTGGTTGAAAAAGAATACAAATAAAAAAAGGAAAAAAAATTATTTTTATCATTAGTAAAATTTTTTTTAGAAAAAAACTAAGGTTATTATTCAAATTATTTCATAGAATCAAAAATTATGTCGAGACATAACTTTTAATTTCACAAAATAATTAAATCATTACATAGCTTAAAGTAGATTTTATCTAAATATATTCAGTTTTTAGATAAATTTCCTAACAAAAGGTTTTGCTCAATTAAAAAGTAAAAATAATTCTTCTATTTCTAGGACTAAAAATAGTTCATTTTTCATCTATTTCAAGGACTTAAATTTGTTTTTTTTTCAATTTATAAATCTGTTTCGTGAACTTTCAATAGGATGTCCTGACATTGACTGTCTTTCTGGTATTAATACGTCAAAAAGCCAGTAAATTGATTGAATCAAAATATATCATTAGTTGTAAATAATATAGTAGGAGAAATTAAAACTCATAGTATAAACTTCAACACCTTCTTTTCAGTAAGTCAACATTCTAAACGACCAAATTCTAGGAAGAAAAAAAAAATTTTTTTTATATATATTATAAGGTATTTATTGAAACATACTTTAAAATTATGTTTTTTTGCACATTCTGATGCTTTAAAGTTGCTTCTTTTAATTTCTTTCCTATGAGTACTGATATTCTAAAATAAGAATACATCATTTGTTAGATTGTTTACATAAACTAATAAAATGAAAATATGAGATATCAAATTAACAATACTTCGTTTTCATCTGCTGCACTGTCTGGTTCATCAATAACTTGACTTTTTGTTACATTAGTTGCCATATGTTCAATATAATCTTTTGCATAGGTATCAACATACAAAGTAATTAACCCATCAGCTACTAAGTCGTGTATAGTTTCAAACTGTTTCTCTCCTAAACAAAAATACATATTTAAGAATGGTAACAGTTTTTCTGAAACTTTTTACTTCAAAATTGTACATAATAGGTGCTTAAGAATTGGTTTTGTTTGTTACAAAAAGTGACAAAAATATAAAGACTTCATTACACAAAGTAATGATAATGATATTGCAAGAGATATTCAGTTTGATTGAGAGATAAGTACAAAAATATGGCTCAAAATTATAAAACATTAATAACATAAATTATATTTATAATAGCTAAAAAACATTACCAATTATAATAAAGCTACATACCAACAAAATGCATTTTTTCCTCTGCATCATAATATAGACGATAATTCTTGGGAGCATTATTAAACCTAAAATTGTTATATTTAAACTCTTTGGATTACACAACTGCTATTTCATTTACAGTAAAAATTTTAATGGCAATCTAGTAATATTAAAAACAAAATTTAACCTAAATGTAAGTGCATATGTTCCTGGCTGACGTTCACTCTCCCTTGTTAGATAACAACCTTCAGCTTTCATTACCAGTTTTTCAGCTTCTTCACGTGATATAGCTCCATGAAATCTTTTTAAAATATACACAATTTTACAAACAACCAAAGACATTTACAAAACTTAAAGCAAGAACATCAGTGTTTATTAAAAGACAGTATAGTTGAAACTAATTCTTTTTGTTTGTAATGATTAACTAATAATGAACTAAAACATATGCTGCTTCTTAATGACAAAATTATTGCATTTACACCATACAAGTATAATTCCATTGTAACAATTTGGTGCATTAAGCTTCAGATGTTGTAATGTTTGCATTTTTACACAACAATTCTATTTTAAAACTTTCTAAACTAAGAATTTACAAAACTACTAAAAATTGTTGTTAAGTATTGAAAATGCTTCAAAGATTCATTTTGTTATATTTATTACATATGTTTTTACATGCATTTAAGTATTGGTTTATTGATTGATAGATTAAAACTTTTACATTGATTTATGCCACATATGATGTTTTATTTATGCATGGACAATCTAAATTACATGGCTCTATTTTCCATTCAATCAGAGATAATACAGAGGAAAGAAAATGTGTGATATTTTCATTACATACAATGTGCTAAAATGTGGAGGATTTTAAAAATACTTACACAAAATTTTTTAGCAAGAATCTAAATTTAAGAAGTTATCAATTTGTTATACAGTTTCATGCTTGGGGTCATTCTATTTTATTTAGTTCTTTAAAACTTTTTTAAAAATATCTAAATGAATTTTTTGAAAGAATTGGTGGAATGGAAAAAATCATATTTGATAAACACTTATACATTTTTACTCTCATTTGATGTTTGATACTATAAAATAGAGTTACAAATGGCCTAACAATTTTACAACAATTTTATATTTCTGCTAAAATCTATTGATGACAATAATTGTTAATTTACATTTCAAAACTGTGTAAAAAAATTTGTGCTAAAAAAAAATCTACAGAACAGGAGAAAAAAAAAAACAAAAAAAAACACAAAAAAACAAGTCAGCTCAAGAGCGCAGACAACAGATGTTGATTTTAATGTTTGCATTAGCAAATACTTAATTTGCTCTTCCATTTTTACACTATTAATCATAAATATCTTCAAGCACTTACTCTTTTCCATATATTGAAGGTTTATTCTCAAGAATCTAATTAAAAACAAAAACACAATTGTTAAAAATAAAGTTTCACCAAATATAAAAAAAAAAGTTCAATATTTTTCATTTAAGTCCCTGTATAATTCTTAAAAATCATTTCAAATAAAACTTAATTTTATTTAACAGAAACTGCAAGAATTGATTTTACTCAATTTATTTGAAGATATAATCATAATAAAATTTAGTTTGAGCCTTCAAGAAAATTAAAAATATCTAATTATTAAATAAAAAATTATTAAATATCCATCTTAATACTGAGTGTTTACATTCTTACTGTATTACAAACTATTCTTTGTGGTTTTGGTGCCTTCAGTTGCATCTGATATACTGCAATAAGAATTATAAATATGTTACAATCTCTTGATATCAAGATTAATCAAAATTATAAACTTGGACATAAAATCAATTAAAAATGGGATTAACTATGAAGAGCATAAAAAGTTCTTACAGTGTGATTTCCATACTGGTTCAACCTGATTGAAAGCTATCTCCTCTAAAACCAAGTAAAATAGCTAGACATAAGCAATAAAAGAAAGTTGCTACAACTATTATTTCACTTGCATTATTTTGATTATTTAGAATAAAAGTTAGTGTTGTTACAATATCATAGTTTATTGAATTCAAAATACAATTTTTTCAAAATTTAGTAAATCTTTTTTAAACAACTAATAAAATAATAGATATTCTTATTTTTAAACTAACTAGCCTATCAGAAATAGCGTACTCACTTCAGGCACTACAATCAAATTTAAAATGTATTGCCAAATGGGCACATGAAAATTATACTTTAAATAATCTGCAAAAATGTACACAATTACAGTCTGAACTATATCAATTTTTATATAGAAAATAGAAGCAAAACATCACATTTCAACATCTTATAAGATTTTTAAATTAAAAAGCTTACCACCCTCAAATTTTATAAGAAAATTTCTTTTTGGCATCAATGGTTTCAATGGTTTTTCTGAGAGCAAAGTACAAGATTGTTTTTTCTTTGATGACTGTCGACGCAATGAACGTCTTACAAAACTTGAAAGATTACTAAAACCATTTGCTTTGTCATTCTCCTCAACCATCATTAAAATGTTAGCTTTTAGGATGAAAATGTTAGCCTTAAACACTTTTACAAAAGCATAAAAACAAAAAAAAACTTAGGCAGTTCATTTAAAAATAAGAATTTTTTTTTAACTTTTTTGAAATAATTTTAAGGAATAAAATTTAACACATTTTAATGTATTTGAGAAATTAATTTTAAACATACAATTAGATTTTTAAAACAACAATATTTTAATCAAATACGTTAAGATACAGTAACCAATCTAACTTTACAGGATTTATCAGACTTTTATGAAGTAAATTTACAAAATAGAAATTCTTGTTAAAAAGTATTTCATTTACAACTTTGTTTTTTTTTTTTTTTAATAAGATTATGTTTTAATTAAGTATTTATATTTATACTGATATTGAGTTGTTTGAATTTTTTTATTAGTATATATATTGCATCAACATGTTTCTAAGTATTTTTGCCATCTAAGAAATGAATTAGAATGACCAGTGAACACCAAAACTTCACTTTCAGAAAAGAGAGAAACAAACAAACAAACAAAAATACTCAACATTTAAGGTTGAAATAAAACACATGAATAAAGAATTGTGATTTTATGTGAAGTTTTTTAAAAGTTTTTTAAAAGTTTTTTTTATGTGTAACCAATGATATATATATAACATTCAGAAACTCCACTTTTTTCCTAAGCAGTGATTTGACCATAAATTTCATAAGAAACTTTTTTTTTTTAACATGATTTGCAGAACATTACAACTTAATATATGAAATGTAAACAGTTTTTTTTTTTTTTTTGCTTAGTAAACAATAACAAAGTTTATCTTAAGTAATACATTAACATTTTACACAATGTATTAATCAATATGAAATTTTAACTTAAAGATATTTGAACTTTCCCATAAGGCTTTCATAAACAACAACAAAAACATTAAAATCTGTTGATGTAGGAGTTCATTAGCAGAGATTATGACAAAGATTTACATAATTCATTTAAACATCAACAAAAATATAAATCTACAAAATATGTTTTGATTAGCTTAAATTTTCCAATTATGCAGGTAAGAACCTTGTTTTCTGGAAGAACATTCTTTTAGTAACTTTCTTCATAACTATTTACCGTTTTGTTTAAGAAAACACCAAAACAAATAAAAAGTTTCCAAAAGTATATCAGGCATATTAATGTTAAGAGTATTTGAAAATAGTACAACATAACAAAAGTCTCTAATTACAACTAATATGGCAAATATAATAAAAACTTTCAAAAATCCAATAAAACAAAATTTGACGTTACTGAATTAAAGTCATTAAAATTATGGCAATCTTTCAGATAGCAACACAAGCAATTAAAAAAAAAGAAAGAAAGAAAAAGGATAACCACAAACCACATATTTACATGTTTAAATGTTAAAGATAGCTTCAATATATTTTATGACATAAGTTATTAACAAAAAAATAAATAAAATTTTGGCAAAAAGACCACCAGATTTTTAAGTGTATAAAAATCAGTGAGTTGTTAAAACTGAACACAATAAATTAAGTTTTTAAATTACATTGTTTAACATTTAGAACTATTATAACGTTAAAGTTATTAAACAACATAAAAGATTCAAAATTTAAAACAGGTGCATGTTTTTTTTGAGTGATAATTTCACTCATAGTTTTTCTTTTAACTGAATACATTAACAGATGTTATTTTTACATATGCTTATAAATATGTTATCTTTATACATACATATAAATAAATATTGAACAGAAATTACATATAATACTGGTTTACAAAAACTTTAAATTATTCTTTAAACTTCTTTAAATACGAAAATATTTCTTTAAATAAATATGAAAAAAACAAAACAAAATAACAAAACAACAACAACAAAAACAAAAACAAAACATTTAGATATTTGATATTTCATTTACCTAAATACTTAAAATTTTTAAATATTTAAAAAACGGTGCATACTGTTTTAAAAATATGTTTTTATTCTTTAAAGTAGTGTTTTAATTTTAGAATAACTAATTTCATGTTTTTAGTTCACTACTAATTTCAAAATAGCTTCAATACCTAAAGAATGAATAACTATAGCAGGTTGTATTTAAAGAGTGGTAATAATTTTTTTTTAAAAAAAAAAGTATTTTCCTTACACTTTTTTATGACTACATAACATATACTTGATAAGCCTTCTATTAACTAATAAGAATGTTTTTGTGTAAACTAAACAAAAATGATGAGAAACAAGTTATAAGTTTATTAGAGAACTTTTATGATTAGAAGAAACACATATAAAAATGAAAATAAAAATTAAAAAAATTTACTGATGAAATTAACAAAAAAAATGTAAACTGTCAGTCTGATTGGATATATAAACTAGCAGCTTCACTTGTTTTTAAATTTATTTTTTTAAACAACAGTATATTTTTTAAATTCTACAAAAATATTACATAGCTATAGTAACAACACCCATAGTTGTAGTAACAACACTCTTGCTTAACTATTTTCTATTCTAGAGAGAATCTCTTTTTCTAAAAATTATAAACTTTTGTATTATTTGAATTTACTTAAATTGCTGGTACATTTTTCTTTTCTTTTTGTTATAAACAGATAAGGTGTCTTAAACTCTTCATGAAAAAAAAAATACTTTGAGTTACATACAATGAAAAAACATTATTTTTATATTATACTTAAATATTTCTGTTTTAATTGTGAAAAATTAACTTGTTAAATAAAAAAAACATTACATTATAAACTACTTGTATAAGTTGTTAGAAGCACAAAGGAATTTACTAACCTTCAGCTGCTGGTAAAATTTTTTTAAATGCTGGTGTCATTTCATTTAAAACTTCGTTTTCTTGGGGAATAGACTGCAGTCTATATTGTTTTGGCATTAGATAAAATTTCCTAAAGTATACATTAAAAAATTTAAATAATTTGATGAAAAAACTTCTATAAAAAATTAATTAAGTTAAATTAAATTAAATTTTCTAAAATACAAAATGAGTATACTACAAATGGAAAAAGCTTGCATCAACTAAAATTATTCAATAATCTTTTCTCAACAAAACTACTTTGATGTTAAAACAAAAGTTTTTCTCCCATTAAAAATAAAATACCAAGCTATAATGCTAATCACTTGCTGCTAGCTTGATACATGAGAGCAAGAGTAAAATGATTGTGTATGTGAGTTTGTAGTTAACAAACTGCATATATTTATTTACAGTCAGTTGTAAGTTTATTCACAGTAATATAATTTCAGATCCTTCAAAAATGCCAGCTAAATTAATATTTTTAGTTATTATTTCAGAATATTTTTACATGTCTGCATTTGTTTAAACACATAGATGCATATATATATATATATATATATATATATATATATATATATATATATATATATATATATATATATATATATATATATATATATATATATATATATATATATATATATATATATATATATAATATATATATATATATATACATTTATATATATACATATATATATATACATATATATATATATATATATATATATATATATATATATATATATATATATATATATATATATATATATATATATATATATATATATATATATGCATTTATAACACTGAATTGAGGAAGAACTAAAATAGCTGAAAATACCTAGTATTAGATATCAAATATTATTTTAGAGCTCAGAAAATCTAAAAAAATAGATAATCATATCAGAAATAAGAGTTTGTTCATTTAGGCTAATTGTCAATTTTGGGTGCAGCATGTCGTCTAAATGAACTAGCCCGAAACAACATAACTTAACATAATTAAAGTCGTTTAAGGATATGACTAAATAAATCTCCGAATTTAGCAAAAAGCATATCCGGAACATTTTATTGTTCAGTTTTTAAATTTTATCAATTTATTAATTACGCAATTAAATGTGGTTGATTTGTAAGCTTTTAACTTTTTAAAAAACATTTTCATAATTGATTTCTTTTTTAAAAAAAGCTTAAAATAATACAATTTAAAGTAAAGATTCGCAAAAATGAATTTTACGGCATATTTATTACCACCCAACTTGGTCAAATACAATGTTATATAAGCATCGGAGTTCGTTCACTATTTGAAACAAAACTTCGATGCTTAACTAAATCCTAAGGCTAAATGTAAGAGTAAAAAAAAAAAAAAAGAAATTAAAATTCACAAACCTATTTCTTTGTAATTAATGGTCCACAGGCTCAGATAGAAGTTAAAGTACATTTATGAAAAAGCTTAATATATCTGGTTTATGCGCTCAAACAGAATTTTATGTAGACTGGCTTCTTCTGAAGAAAAACTCGACAACGAGATTTTAAGGAAAACCCCATCTGTCTATTTGGTTTCTTTCATAAAAACGTGGAAAAAATGAACTTATTGAAACCGATGATAATGGTATATCAAAATAATCGGATGTTTAGAATACCAAAATAAATTTTTTATGAATGTTTTATCTTTTTAGTGGGGTTTCTTATGTTTTTTTACCAAAAGAAAATTTTTTAACAATAATTATAGTTGATATTAATAATGCAGGTCATACAAATAGAGAAAATACACAAGAAATAATCTTTACATTACAATTCGATATCTTTTTCAGTGAAGTTTTAAAATATTTCTCACTTTACTATTACATTACACCGTTATAAATTAGGCATTACACCGTTATAAATTAGGCTTTTTTTTTTTTTTAAAATTTGTTGATGTTAACCCTATCCCTATCCCTATCCCTATCCCTATCCCTATCCCTATCCCTATCCCTATCCCTATCCCTATCCCTATCCCTATCCCTACCCCTATCCCAATCCCTATCCCTATCCCTATCCCTATCCCTATCCCTATCCCTATCCCTATCCCTATCCCTATCCCTATCCATAACCTTATCCCTATCCCTAGCCCTTACCCTTACCTTAACCCTAACCGCCAATCTAACCAGCATTATTGTGAAATATAAATCGCACTGTCATAATAAAATAATTGCGCATGCGTGTACAATATTGCGCTCTGAGAAGCTTATGTCTATGTAGAGCGCATTGCGCTCTACGAAGACACTTCGTATAAATTATATGATTTGTATAAGCTCACAAAATAAACTCATAGGGAGAAAAATTTTCACAATGCTACTTCTAGCAAATTTAAGATTCTCAATGATATCTCTGGCTCGCATAAATTTTTCTCTTCAAATTTCAAAGATGGTAAAAATAAAATTATATTGCCAAAATCTATTTTGTTCAATCTTCATTATAGTCTGTA
The DNA here is from genome assembly GCF_058129835.1 of Hydra viridissima. Classification (NCBI taxonomy): domain Eukaryota; kingdom Metazoa; phylum Cnidaria; class Hydrozoa; order Anthoathecata; family Hydridae; genus Hydra; species Hydra viridissima. The sequence continues at coordinate 6,683,467 of NW_028324305.1, forward strand.
CATAACTTGGCTTCACTTCTAATGAATTAAATGTTTAACAACTGATATTAAGTTCCTCTTTGTTATTTACTCTTTGCTTATTTGACAGTCATTTTTAACCACGTTGTAACATCAAATAGGTTATCTATGAGATTATTGAATTATTTTTCGAGCACAACATTGTGTTTTAGCATAAGATGATTTTGTAATGACATCGCGATGTTAAAAAAAGGCTACGGCGTTATTACCACTGAAAAAAGTTACTATGCTGACCAAATTCATACTTCAGTCAGAATAGAAAAGTTTTTTTCAGGGCTTTTTTTTTTCCAAAAATGTGCACAAAGTTTTTCTTATCATTAAAGATAATATGAATTGTTAAATATAGCAATAGTGTTTATAAAAGAAGCTAAAAAAAAATTCTTTTTCCCTTTTTTTTGTCACCATTTTCCTCCAGCAACAATTTCAAACATTCAAACTGAAATTAAATTTCATTTGCAGAAAACACGGGAAAAACCACAGATGTCTTACTTCAAAAATTTTTGCGAAGTGGAGTATCTATGGTTTTATCATCTTCCTTTTTCATCGTGTACTAATTCATATACTATTGCTTCTGACAATATACAAATGAAAATGCCGTTGCCAGGCTCTATTTAGATGTTTAAAAATTTTTAATATTAAAGACTACTAAAGAATTCAAACACAAAATTCCATTTTTCTCTGTAGATTTGATTTATGATCTATTGAAAACGTTAACATATAGGGGAACATGGGGCAAGATGACGAACGTTTTGAAAAGCACTTATATCTTATTCAATAACAGTTTCAATAAGTAAAACTTTATCAAAAAGTGGAAAAAAAATTATTATGCTTCACATATGTATAAAAAAAACCTATATAAAAAATAAAAATAGCCTGGAAAAAACTCATTAACCAAAGTTACCTTAAATTATCATCTTGCCCCGTATGCGGGGCAAGATGGCGATTTTATAAAAAGTAAATTCCATTATACCATTACCTTCTCAAATAACACGATATCATAAATTCTAGTTAATAAGATATGTAATACAAACGGTTATGTAATTTTTTAAACAGTCAAACTATATATTTATATAGGGCTATGCAAAAAAAAAGTCTACTAATCATGTCAAACAAAATATTTTAATGCATAATAAAGCAATATAACAATGGCTAAGCTACAAAAAAGTTATTACAGTACAAGTTTATGGTAAAATATGTAATTTGGCGAAACGACAAACGAGTCATCTTGCCCCGTTCATCTTGCTCCTAGGCTACTTAATCTTCAAAATGACTCAGAACTCTACATAAATAAGTTATCATAGCTTAATACTACTTGTATGGCTTCCAATTTAAGCAAGCTGAATGAGAAACTCTTGCTTATCTTTGGTTGGTGATGTAATGATGAAATAAATCAAATACAAGTAGATAAACTTTTTTTCCTTAATATAGGAAAAACCTTTTTAATAATTATCTTTGATTCCGAAAATAATATTTATAAAGAAAGCATAAGTAAATGTAATAGATGTAATCTACTTCCCTCTTCTCTACAGTCAGATTTCATATTTAGTTGAGTTTTGAAGATAACAATATGTTTTCATCTTGCCCCATTCGTCATCTTACCCCATGTTCCCCTACTGTTTGCGGTTGTTTTCCCTTTTTCGATCAGCCGTCGTTACTTTAGCTTTGTTAAAAATTTTTTTATAAACTAGAGGGGAGAGGGAGGTTGAGGAAAGGATTGGTCAAAGAGATCCACTGGGGTTTAGATGCTTAGTTTAACTTTAAAATTTTTATTTTAAATTTCAAAATTTATAATTACATTAAGTAGACATTTAAGAAAAGTTAAACAGAAAAATATTATACCTTTTAAAATTTCTTAATTGTATACGCGCGCGTGTCTTTCTAAACGTTTTCCACGACAATCTTTTAATGCAACAGGTCCCAACGCTCTGATCTCAGCATGAATAGTGTTTTTTTTCATAACTATCTGAGACTTGCGAACAGAATCTTTTTTTTTATTGAACCTGATAGAAAGAAAATTCAAGTTGTCAGATCTGGAGAACTCATGGCAGAATAAGGTCGCAATCAAAGATTGCCATTTTTTCGCAATTGAACTGAAGTCTTACTGTATGGAATATTGTAGTCTTGTTGAGACCAAAAGTCACCTTCTGCAATACTTTCAGGTTTTTTCAGGTTACCCATTGTTGTACTCGTTGTAAATATTAACAATTCTTTTTAAACGAAGCCCAATAAAAAGTGGTTTATAAGACTGTCAAGTTGCGTCTTCACTGAAATAAAACGTTACAATTGTTTTTATCTCCATAATTTTTTCTATTTCTACAATTATTTTTTTTACTTTCGAAAACTGAATAATATCAATTTTACTATGTTACCATATTCAACATATATTTCTTTACTACTAAGTTTACGTAGTTTTTTTAATAATACATTTAGTTTAAATCCCATTTTCTCACTTTGTAAAAAGAGAGAGCAATTCCAGGGGTCGGCAAAATGGAGCCCGCGAACCGGAAATAAATATTTTAGCCGAAGAATAGAGTATATATTTCGCTAAAAATAGAAACATTTTTTTTGTGTAATACATATTCCATTATTTATGTCTACCAATAAATCTTTTAGCTATCTTATATATTTTGAAAAAATTAATGAAAAAAAACAACCTGGTCTGAAAAGAAAGTCATTACGATAACCGCTTATTGTCGCGCCAGAGCTATTCAAACGTTGCAAAAATATCTTTGACTTATTACATCTAATAGTACGTCATATACTTATTATAAACCCAAACCACAGAAAATTCCCAGAAAGTAAAAAAAATCGAGCTTGGTTTTGGGGTATCGAGCAACTTTAGATTAATTTTGATTAAAACTCTGGTGGATTTTAGCAGTAAAAAGCTATATTAAAATGGTTTTAACAACAGAACAAAAATATTTGCATAAAAGAGTTAGTTGCATTGCTGTTTGAAAAAAAAAAAATTAAGAGAAAACGAAGACCAATTTCTCAACGTTGAACATTAAATAAATCCAGCTGCATTTTTTATAATTAAGGTTTCTTTCGTTTACTAAAAAAATGGCCGACCTCATTGCTAAGTTACTTTCAGGAAAAAGCAATTGGAACAAGTTATTGTATTGAACAAGTTATTGAGCAAGTTATTGAGCAAGTTTCGTTCAGGTACAAAAAAAAACAAACTCTTGCACACGTGGATTGTAACGAATCAAACTACAGAAATGTAGAGTTTTACTATCTACGTACAGTTAAATAGGCGGTGGGTTTTTTAAAAGAAGCAAAAAAAATTTTATGTGAAACTCAGAAAAAGTTGTTGAAAAACAAACAAACAAAAAAAGAAGCATTTGCTTTTTAAACCCGTTTTTCCTCTTTATGGAGAAAGTTTAACTGTGAACTTTTTCTTTATTACTTCTAATAAACGTTAAAAAATGCGTTCATAAACGTTTTATCTTGCAGATCGTGTTACAATCTATTTAGGGGGTAAGATATAAATAAACAAGTTTTATGACGCTTTTTTAGTTTAATTTTTTTTGTTGATGGATTAAAAAAAAAATCCTTTTGAGCTGACAATCTTGAACATTATATTATTAAGTATAAAAAGTATGCACCAGAGAAAGTATAAAAATAACATATTTACATAATCTATACATTTTAAACATAAGAATGATGAGTTTTTTTTTAAAATGCTTTATTTTAAGTTAAAAAAAGCTGATATCAACTTTAGTTCTTGTAAAAATGTGAATTGAAGATATTTTAATTCTTGAAAAAACTCGAGTTACGCATACACAAACCTTAAAAAAAAAGTTATTGATTTTCTCAAAGTTGCAGTGTTACAAATAATAACTTGACGCATGAGGGTTTTTTCTGCGGTTTTCTTCGGTTAAATTGTGTGTGTGTGTGTGTGTGTGTGTGTGTGTGTGTGTGTGTGTGTGTGTGTGTGTGTGTGTGTGTGTACACACACACCCTAAAATTATTTGCTTAAAAACCAATTAAAATTGGATACGTTGAAAATTAAGTTATTCAACCCGGATTTTTTTGATTTTTTTAAAATTGATCTTGATTAAAACAAAACTTTACATATATATTGAAAAGTTATAAGGTCTGTAATTCAAAGTTTACTTATCTAAAAGAATAGAAATAGGAAAACAACAGTATAGAAAAGCGATTCTCTTCATAATGGAAAATGATACAGGTGTCATAATTACAGCTTTCCGAAATATAAATGGAATAAGCAAATATTCATTGCAATAACTGAACAAATGAACCAATTCTTAAAGTATTGTTGATGCAGTTGTAAGACCACTTCTCTTTCGTTTACCTAGTTGAATGTCATTCAAAAATCAAAAACGCAGAAAAATTATAACCATCAATAAACTCATAAAACTTAATCCGGATTTCTAATCATGTCTTTGGGACGTTGTCTCGCCACTGATTAAGTTAGAGACGTAACTATCATTAGTTAGGCTTAACAATTATAAGATGTTCTCGTGTCCTTTTATTAACTTTTGTTTGAAGCAGTTAATACCTCATTGATGGACTAATTGCAGAATTTTTATAGTATATATTCGACTATGCTAAAAACTTCTGCTGACATGTAATAACGGGAACCAAATCATTTTATATGTACAAATTTAATTGACTTAAGGGGCTGGAAAATAAGGAAAGAAAATAAAAACACCGGTGAAATTTCAGTTTAGCAAAAAAAAAAAAAAAAAAAAAAAAAAAAGCGCCGTCAACGATTATTTAGACGTGTAAATATTTGTATGCTAAATTAGTTCCGATGACGAGAGTAACTGATTGTGCGTAAAGACTATTTGGACAGACCACCATACTTATGTTGAGACCGCCGCACTTAAGTTGTTAAATAGCAATTTGGTATTATTGCCTCGAATAAGGCCGATTTGTTAAAGAGCAATTGATATTAGGAGGATCTCAAATAACAGATTATTGAAACCTAACTTGAAGAAATACTCATAAGTTAAGATATTTTAAAGATTAACAGTAAAAATGGCTGGATAGAAATAAGTTAGTCGCCTGCTTCGGCAAATAAACCTAGCGAGTCACGCTAAACATTATAATATTTGTTAACTAATGAAATTACGATAGAGTAAAATGCAATATGGCAATCTTGAGAAAATAAAATAACAGAATTGTATTAAGCGTAGAAAATTCCTTAAAATAGATATACATAATAAATACTCTCTAGTTAAAATTATTCACACTTTTCGCTGACGCCCGTAAAACTAACTCGATCGGTGTTACCTAAAACGATGCGTATTACACGGATAATATGACCGAGGATGAAAATACAAATGAGGCGGATGCATTAAAGCTTGCCGTTGCTGCAACCGTCTATTAGCTTCTTGTATAAAGTAAAGTTCGGGACGAACAGACTCAGTTAGAACAGAATGCTCGAGAGCTTGGGCTTTTTTAAATAAACTGTGAAGCTGTAACGAAGCGAGCTCTGAGAGTTCTCTTCTTACTTTGTTAAAGTCCGTATATAAACCACTTTCCAAAAACCTAAAAAATACAACACAATTTCAGTGGGTTGCAAAAAAAGAAAGTTGCAATCAAAAAATTTTATTTCTATATTTGCTCTGGAAAATCGTCATAAAGAGATCGATATTCATATAAAGGAAATAAATTATTCCCCGATTATTATCTATAAACTAACCGATTTAAATGCGATGAATAAAATTAATGATGCCTTAATTAAAAAAAAGTTTTCCTGATATTGCGTAAAATGGATAAACTATCCGATTATTTTAGGTGTCTTTTTGTTAAATTTTGTAACACAGATATACCTTTGAACCAGGCAAGCAACAGGATCGCTACCGAGAACAGGAAAAGTGTAGTCGGGCGTCAGCATTGGAGGTCTTAAGCTTCTAATGACGACATCTCCAAGGATGGAGACTAACCAAAGGTTTTCTTTCAGCCAATGACTCAACACTTCTCGTCTCTCAAAATACATACGAAGTTTTGCAAAATCTTCTAATCGTCCGTTTTCTAAGTATTTCCTTTAAAAGAAAAAAGAAAAAAGATATTGATTATTACAATAAATTAGGAAACCTGACCAAAAGTAGCTAATAGGTAAAAAAAATATTTAAAGGAATAATCCATAAAACTTATTGATGATGATTATATTTGTAAACACTTACAGCCATATATTCTTACTTTTTTGACAGGAATAAGCATTAACATTTTTAGCTATAAAAAAAAATATTAACCTATAGCAATCATGTCTGCGGACCAACATTGAAGAACGATGTTCTTTTCTATAAGCTGTACCATGTTGATTTTGCCAAAGCCAGACTTCATGAAGTTTCTCAATAAATGGACAAGCTTTTCGCATAAATGATTCAACACAAAGTCCTCGCTCCTCTGCAACTGTAGCTAACTAAATAACACAAACATTTGTTGGATTAAAATATGCAATTTAGACATAATTAAAAAACAAAAAAATGAAAATACTCACACTTTTGTTTACATAATCCAATGCATCTCGATAATCCTGGGCCAAAATTTCACCTAAGCGTGGTGGCCACACACCAACACTTTTTTCTTCTATCCAAGATTTAAATTTTGCACAGAAATCTGCATAGGCTTTGACTGTTTGAAACCCTCCTTTTAAACTGCCATCTATATACATTGCAGTAATCTAAGAAAAAAAAAAAAAAAATGCTTTTATACATACTTATCATTTACACTGCAAGCTGTAATTTTTATTGCAAAAACTTAATTTGTTGAAAAAAATACCACAAATATACCAATTTTTTTCTCTTACCTGATGTAACATATAAATATAAGTCACTTTAGGCATATGTTCAGTAAGAGCCTTTAATGCCTCCCTATTTCCAACATCTTGATCTTCAAGGTATTGGTACCATTTTTGTCTTCGAGACGCATGCAAAGATAATTTGTAGTGCTCCTCTAAAGCCTGACGATTTCGATAACATCGTTTAAGAACATAATTTTGCATAGGAATAACTCCACCATGCTTTTTTAAGAAAACAGTATATAGGCGACTCCATTCATAATGGCAAAGAGGAAATATTTCAGGACGATCAACTAAATTTTAAAATGAAAATTTTAACTTTGTACTTGCAAGAAAATCAATATTTTTGAAAACTAATGTTAAAATAAACAAATTAGTAAATTTAAAAATTTTTCATTTTGCTCAAAATTTATGAATATTTTTTGTGTGGAAAACTTTGATAAAAAACCCTATCACAAAAAAGAACTTAATGTATATAAAAACTATTTCAGGAGCCATGATCCATATACTGCTGAAGGGGATCAAATCATGGTCAAGAAAAGAAAATATGGTTGAATAGCACTAGAAATGCCTTCTGTATTAGCTGAATATACATAAGAGTATTTTGATGCATAGCATAATATTTGCAGGATGACAATCATTCTGAATAATTCACATACAAATATTTTTCTGAATGTTTTAGTATTCTAGAAAGTCATAGCTTCTTAGTTTTAAGTGCCTATATAACTTTCTAAAAATCTTGAAAACCTATTTCAATAAGTTTTAATCATTAAGATTTATTTTCAAGTACATACAAAATATAAAAACCTCATTCAAAACAATGCTTGGCAAATGTTTACAATATGATTTCACCTTCACACAGTGTGTGTTAGATGTGAAAATTGTGAAATATAATAAACAAGAAGCTTCATACATAAATGACATGTTGTTTGCTTTATTGTGACCTTTTGGGGGTATTTAATCATTCAGAAGGGCCTAAAAACCAGTTGTATATAAATTAAACATTTCAACTTGCAGTGTATTAACTTTTAAGAAATTCAAAAATGATTTTTGTCTTTTTTAAATTAAATTTTAAGAAAAAATTACAGCAAATAAAGAATATAATAAAAAGCTTTCAAACTGATGTTAATAAAATTCCAGAGCACAAAAAATAACTGCAACAACTATCTTTTTAAGTTAGATGAATGCTAACAAAGTATTATTTACCTGTGTCATCAAAGTACATTTCTTCCAGCTCTTCCTCTGTAATTCCCCATATTGATTTTACTTGACTAGCTGTAAGATGTCCCACAACATGGCATGGAGGAATAGGATTAGTCAAATACCAAACAATCACTGATGTTTTTAACTGACTAACTGGTTTGAAAAAATTTTGGTCATCGCGAAGAGTAGCAGCTTTGGAAAACATTTCGTATAGATACAGATAAGAAAACTCAGTCCATTTTGTTTCAAGATTGAAGTCATTCTAATATTAAAGAAAGATATAAAATGTATTCCATTTTTTTGCCAAATTATAATAGAATTTTATTATTATTATTATTATTACTATTATTATTATTATTATTATTATTATTATTATTATTATTATTATTATTATTATTATTATTATTATTATTATTATTATTATCATTATTATTATTATTATTATTATTATTATTATTATTATTATTATTATTATTATTATTATTATTATTATTATTATTATTTACTACTATTATTATTATCATTATTAAAATTTGTCCATATAATGGAAATTTAACCTATAATAATGATAATAATAATAATGATAATAATGATAATAATAATAATAATAATAATAATAATAATAATAATAATAATAATAATAATAATAATAATAATAATAATAATAATAATAATGATAATAATAATAATAATAATAATAATAATAATAATAATAATAATAATAATAATAATAATAATAATAATAAAAAATAATGATAATAATAATAATAATAATAATAATAATAATAATAATAATAATAATAATAATAATAATAATAATAATAATAATAATAATAATAATAATAATAATAATAATGATAATAATAATAATAACAATAATAATAATAATAATAATAATAATAATAATAATAATAATAATAATAATAATAATAATAATAACAATAATAAACAATTTAAACATACAAACACACACAAAAAAAAATAAAAAAAACAAAACAGTACTTTATCATTAAAAGGATAAAAAGCTCGGCGAGGAAATGGGTTTAAAAAAGATCATGATTTTTAAAATAAATAAGAAGCTTTCTTCCTTTATTTATTTTTGAATAAGTTAAATGTCAAGAGCTTTAGATGGAGTCTTGTCATAGAGAGCATTAAAACCACTATTGAAAATAGTGCAGAAGCTGTTTTAACAGGATATTTGCAAAGGGAATACAAAAACATATGAGCAAATAGCAGATTTAAAAGCACATTTAAAATATCAGCAATGACTAAATCAATCTTAAAGCTTTTTGGGATGAAGACAATACTTTTTATCTCATCATATGAAATATTTGCATTTAGAATGAATTAGAGAGGTGATTCCATAATCACACTGCATTGAACTAAGTCAATATGCTTAGCCAATAAATTATAGCTGAGATACATATCAGTTTTAGAAATGTTAACGAGCTTCCCTGCAATTATAAAGATAATAAACAAGAAATTGTGGCTTTTTTGAAGGGATAAAGCTATTGACATCAGAAGGTTTGATTATTAATACAGGCAAAACCTTAAGATAAGGACCTCATTACAAATAATGACTTTAAACTTTATAATACAAAATTCTTTTAATTACTAATTTCAATCCTTTTAACTGCATTTTAACATCAGAAATAAAGATGAGTGAGTCACAAAAGAATTTTTAGAAAAATATTTTTTTTATTTCTAATTCCTTTTTTATCCTTGAATTTTAGACTTTTTAGATTGTGCTTTGAAAGGAGGCCTGTGTTAATAAAAGGCATTTGAAGCTCTGAAAATCTTATTCAAACAATTTTTGAATAAGAGTGTTTTTAAGGTCTCAATAAAAACTATTCTTTTCAAAGATTTATAACATTTATCTAAAAGAGAAAAGATCTGCAAAAACATTTGTTTTATTTATCTGTTATTTTATTTTTCTTTTACATTTTCTTATAAAAAGCTTCGTTTGAGTTTTGTGTGGATATGTTATTAGAAAGAAGTTTTTTGTGTTTTCATGAAAACCTTTCATGATTATATAAATAAAGAGAATTAAAAGTTTTTTTTTCAAAACACAACAGGCTAAAAATCAGTCAAAAGCTTCAACTTAATGTAAATAAATCATAAAAGAAAAGGAAAGCTATGAGTAAATCTATATACATCAGATAAATATCACATGGCAAAACTTTGTACTTGCATATGTCTATAACAAAAAACATAAAAGAAAAAAGAAGCTTTATGTTTTAATAGAACTGGCTTTTATGTTAAATATATATAACTAAATTTTGGCACTTTACTCCTTAAGAAATTTTTAAATCATAATATGCTTATTGACAAGTTTAAGCATCCCTACTGGCCAATACAATGTGATTACAAATGTATATAATTTAGTACATGCATTTATATTCAAACAAATATTTTTTTATATACATGTGTGTGTGTCTATATATATATATATATATATATATATATATATATATATATATATATATATATATATATATATATATATATATATATATATATATATATATATATATATATATATATATATATATATATATATATATATATATATATATATATATATATATACACTATATATGTATATATAAAATATTTTATATATATGCATGTATATAAAAAATATATATAAAATTTTTATATATACATCTATATATAAAAAATATAAGATATTTTATATATACATCTATATAAAAATTATATATATATAATATTTTATATATAAAATTATATATATATATATAAAATTTTATATATTTTATATATATATATATACATATATATACATATATATATATATATATATATATATATATATATATATATATATATATATATATATATATATATATATATATATATATATATAGAAAAAAATTTATTATACACTTAGCTAGATTTAATATAAAGACATCTAGAGTCATAGGTTAAAAAAAATATATATACACATATGTAAAATTATCCTACCTTACACCGATGCTTCCAAAGGGAATCAGTGTGACATATTCGATGAAATAACCAACATGTTTTACTAGTATTTATAAGTCCAGGAGCAGAAACATGCTCTAATATAGCTATTAAAACCTCTTCGCTTAAATCGCTAAGTTCTATCTTTCTTTCGCGAAGTTCGATATTACTCTTTTTACGTTTTACTCGACTTTTTTTTCTCGAATAAAAACTACAACTACTTTTTCTTTTTTTTCTTTCGCGAATTCTGTTTTTTTCTTCTTTCAATTTCTTTTCTTTTTCATTCATCATATTTGCAGTCATTGAGCGTGTAACGCAACTCAATCTACAAGTCTCCATTTCTTCACCTATAGAAGTCATAAGGACTTAAACACACAATACGATTTAATTTCGGTACAACATACGAAAACTGATTCAAATTATTTTTTGTAATAACAACCGTACTCTTAACTCATCTCGTGCTTTTATGATCAGTTAAAAGAATTTCGCTATCTTTTTTTAAAGTGCTAGTGGTCATAATCCTCCAAAACAATACTTATCGTTGTTTACAAATTCCGCGCTATTATTTTGAAGAACATCACCTGGCAGCTGATTGCGGAGAATATTTTTAAAAAGGTTCATAAGTTATCCATTTACAACTTATTGACTTTTGTTTATTCTCTCTAAGTGCATCTCCATTAAAAACAACTGTTACGTCGTTAATGTTTGAATTATCGGTTTTCACACGTGCGAGAACTTTACTAGTGCGCATGTTCAATTGTTGTGACAAAATATCTATTTAGAATTTAAACTGCATAGTAACACCAAAATAACGCCATTGCATTTTCCGGTTTTAAAATGTTGCAATTAAATATAAATTAATCATAAATACATAGATATTTGTTATGATCATACCAAGATTTGTTTTTACTAAAAAAAAAAAAAACAATCTTCGGTTGGAACTATTCCCTCGATCTAATTAAATCTTAACCTATAAAATCATTCAGCGGTACAAGCGTTTATTTTTCGCGTCGTTAACTTTTGCCAAAAAGCGCATGCAGAAACATATTGTGGAGGTATACTGTGAAATGTTAACAGTATCTAGTTAGTTTATCAAGATATTTAAGGTATTTACTTCGGTTCATGTTTTTATCCCGCATGAAGCTAAGAGCGATTTTTTTCACTCTATAGTGTCTATCTAATAAGATTAACCGAGCTGTTATTCTTTAAAATGATTAGTTAATTTTCAATTGAATTCGGTAATAATTTTTAAATGTTTCTTCTTTTTCTCGATCTCTAAAGGTTTTCTCAATATCGTGGCAAAATAGCAATATTTTATTAATTCATCGTACGGATGATAATAATACCGCTGGTTCAAAGGGAAAGCTCATTTGGTGCATTTTGGCAGTGGTTTTTTCTTTTTCCTTATGTCAAATAAAAAAGCGAACATTTATCCAGGGAAAAAAAAAATTTATGTGTTGCAGCTTCAAATTTAATCAGAAGAAAAAATCATTATGCGTTTAACTGTGACCACGGTTGCATTTAAACTCGTTTTTATCTGAAGTTGAAATTGTCGCTTACAGAGTTATAACTTTAAATCGGCGATGTTTTTTCCTTTTTATTCTCACCTAAATATTATGAACGAAATGATTAAACGCGGTGAAAGCAGTGAAACTTGTTGAAGAAAAACAAGAGACCGTTTAAAAATGTTATTTTACCAAAAACAAAAAGCTAAAATGATAAATATTTAAGAAACAGTGTAAAAGACTGTGCTGAATGCAACTGTACTTTTTTAAAAAAGCATGCTTAGAAGGTATGCCTGAATCCTGAACATCTAATTGCTCTAGAGCTGGTATCGTAAGAAAACAATAAAAATTAAACGAAATATCCGAAGTTAAGCACTTTTCATTTCGTCTTCCTTTCTTTCACCTGGTGAATTGCAGGCCTTTACGTGTGTGATGAACGTGATAAAAGTAGTCGATCTCATATAAACACTAATAACTTTTTAGAAAAATTACAGGTGTAAAAAATACTGATATAAAGCTACGAGGATAAATTAACGCACTTTAAGTGAAATAGTCCTTTTTCAGGTCTAGGATCTATTTTTAGTAAGGTTCTTACAACTCTGAGAAATGTTTTACACCCTGTTCCATTTGCAATAATTTATAAATGTGTTCAGTATTTTACAAGGGTAATACCTCCTTCAAATTGATGTAAACTTTAAAGTGTGCTGCAACTCTACTTCGTAATGTTTGTACTTGTAATCGACCTTGCTCGTATAAATCCCTGAAATAATCTATGAAGATATGGTTTTCCAGGATGTTGCACTTTTGGGGGAATTTTTATCCTAAATGGCTAACTGTAAAATATTCTTTGCCGATTGCGAAAAAATAATCATTTTAAAAAATAATTATATATTCAAAAGAACAGCTAAATGAACTACGAGAAAACTGTTTAACATTTTAACATAAGAAATTCATCCCAAGACACTAAGCGCATGATGCAAAACTTCCAAATAAGACATTGCAGAAAGTATATAAACAAGAAAACCAGTTGAGGGAATAAGTTTTTTAAATTTACAAGTGGCAAAATATGCTTTGAAAATCATGTGTCCGTTTTGCAATGCCTCATTTTCTATAAAGTATAGATCAAAACAACTCCATATAAAAATAAGATCAAGGTGTATTTAAGGTTTTAAGAAAACAGGCTTTAAGAAATGAAGAAAACAGGTTTTAAAAAAATCAGGTTTTAAGAAATGGAGTAGCTTCTAATTGTGATCTTTACTCATATTGTAAAAAAGTAGCATATTACCAATCTACTTCCACAAAATATTGATAATAATAGTAGATAGTGGCTAGTTTATCGCTTATGTTTTTGAATCAATATGAACACACGATAAAGAAACAACTTTAATCAGGATTTTATAATTAGCGAAAATGTCCTAAGGGTTATTTTACACTGACAACCTTATTCAAAATGTCTCAAGGGTTATTTAACACTTATTATTTTAAACTGTTACTTTTTTGAAATAGCCTTTAACCATAATTTAGTATGTTTAAAGTCTTTTACTATATTTTTCCAATTCTGGATATTATTTATGTGTTAGGATACTTACAGATGTTTTTTACACCAAATTAAATGTAGAAGTGATCTAATTATAAAAAGTTTCCAGAAGAAGAAATGCAAATTCATTTCACAAGTTTTCAAATAAAGCATCGTGTTTGATTTTATAATAAAAATCGTGTTTTAATATCCTCGGTGATAAAACCAAATTATGTTTAAATTATTTATCCAACAGAGCTTGATTATTTTTTTTTAACAATATCTTCACGTCATTATAGCAATCATTCCGCGTAGCGATTTTAATGCGCAACATGATCTTTACTTTCGAATGAGTCGAATACTTTTTCATAACTTTTATTCTTACTTTGAATAACAATAATGCACGCTTTATTCCGAGTCAAGGTCATTGACGTCAGCTGATTAGTAGGAGTATCCAGCCTCCTTTACCCATTGAGTTGTATTTCTTAGCTATTATGTTACTTTTAGTTATCTAGAATAAAATTTTCTTTTAAGGATAAAACCTCAGTTTATCAAAAAGAGGATTGATATTTGCAACATCGTAGTTTTTAATTATCAGTAATTTTACTTCTAACTTATAATTATGATTACATGGTAACGAGGCATATCTGCTACTTTACGTAACCTATCTTTAAAACGGTTGAAGCAGGTGCAACTATTAACGAGTTATTTTAAAAAAGACTTTATGTGTAATATGTTTACATTTATATGTTGAAACTTTGCACTTTTCATATGGAAGGAATATTGAAGTTGATAGAACAATTAGAATATGGCCAATAATTAAATCTTCCGAAACAGACATATGATTGAAATAGTCAACAATTAAAGTTCAGATTGTACCGAACAAACCACGGGCCGTCACTGGATTATCATCATCATCATCATCATCATCATCATCATCATCATCATCATCATCATCATCATCATCATCATCATCATCATCATCATCATCATCATCATCATCATCATCATCATCATCATTATCATCATCATCATTATCATCATCATCATCATCATCATCATCATCATCATCATCATCATCATCATCATCATCATCATCATCATCATCATCATCATCATCATCATCATCATCATGACTATTGTTATTGTTATTGCTATTATCATTTTTATTATAAATTTCGCTTATCATCCTCTTAACGCTTCCTAACAATATATGGAAAAAGCTTTAATCTTCTTTACAAACTTATACGTTTTATTTTTCCCAGTTAAAAATTTTACTAAAATACACCCCCTCCACAAACACCACTCGTTTTCCAATAAAACCTAAGTATAATAATTAAAACAACCCAGCTTTAAAAAAATGAATAATTATCATCAGAACATGGTTATTAAATTTTCAGTATGTGTTTGATTTGCTTTTTGCAATTTTTTAGTTATATTACCTACTAGCTAGTTGGAGAATTTATAACTTTGAATGATACATACAGGGTGCGGCACCAAAATTAAGACTCTCTTAAACGTGAACACATTTATTTCAACTTTGAAAAAACAGAAATAGAAAAATCAATAAAATTTTAGAAATGATTTTTTTTGATGTTTCAGGAACTTTAAACTTCATTATAGTCGCCATCATTCTCGATCATCTACTCAAGCAGTGTGCGGAAGGCCGCACAGGTATTTTTGACGAATTCTTAAAACATCAGAGTCTACTCCTTTTAACAGATGACTTTAGGCTGGCCACGCTGCTGTAAGGCATAGTACAAGCCCTACTCTCAACAAACCCCCAGATCCCATAGGTCATAGGTGTCAGGTTGAGTGAGTTTGGGTGTCACATTGAAGTTGACCAGAAACTCTTGAAGTTCTTTTTACACCGGGCCTGCGTTTTCTTGGCCTTTTATCCAAGGGCTGAGTCCTATTGCCATAGATTGTCAATATTTTTGTAATTAGCATTAATCTATGGCTTCACAACAGTTTTCAGAACTTCTAGACACTAATTCTGGGTAGTTTTGAGATCCTGAGGGAACCAGTAAACGGGGATTTGCTTACCATCATAGCCCACAACCCCAAACATTATTGCTAATGCTGGGTACTTTGTTGTATTGTATGATATTATATGTACAATATGAATATTATTCATTTCTGAAAGACTGAATGCAATTAACCTGTATTTTCGGCCATTTCTAGACTGGTCAACTGTGCAAAAACTTTCTTCTGAAAAAATTCGAACTGTGGGTTTTTGCTTCTTCATCCAGAAGAGTGTCTTTTTTCCACGAGCTAATCTTGACTATTTGGAGGCTTTTGAAAGAAGCTGGACTTTCTTAAAAACAAAGCAGTGTGTCCCAAGCTGTTTAAAAGTTCTTCTTACTGCTCTTTTATGAACCTTGAGCTTCTTTGTTGTCTTTCTGATGCTTTTTAGTAGATTGTTCTTGATATGGTATCTGATTTTGTTCTCGAAGTTTCTGTTGTGTTTTAAATTATGTTCACCACTTATTGGCTTCTAGATAAAACTATCTGACTTCTGGACCCGGAAAACAATGGCTCTGGATACACATACAGTCCCACAAACCTTTGGGATTGGCACTTGGGCGATTAGAAAATCCAGGACTTTTTTATTTTTCTAATTGCATTTTGAAGTTTGGTCGAAAATTTTTTTATTTGTTTTGATTCAAAATTGTTTGAAAAAACCGCCACTGAAAAAAAAACTCGGGAAATTTAAATTTATTTTCGTGAAAAATAACAACAAATAGAAGTCTCAATTTTGGTGTCATACTCTGTAGAATATCTGAAACTCAGACTTAGAGATACTTAGGTGAGATACTTAAGACTTAGAGATACGTAAAATTTCTATAACTTAGATGTTAATAGAGTACAACTCAACTGAAAGTCATCAAAAATATTTGTTGAATTTCACCTAATGTAGAGATGTTTGGTTGCAAAAAGGTTTTAAGCCATAGAAAAAGCTGTAATGTTTTCTACCAGGTTTTTCAATAAACTGAACTTTTTATATAACTCTAAGTAAAATCCTTTATCCGTTAAAAAATAAATTACATATAGGGAACATTTTTTGTTTGTTTTATTTGCTGTTCCATAAGATTTTTCAAATGGTTTGTAGGTGTTTCTGTGTAGGTGTTTTTCATAACTGATTTTAAATCTGAAGTAAATTGACGACATGCCGCGTTTTTTTTTACAATTTATAATTTACTGATTTTTTTTAAAATAAGCTTTTAGATATGTATTTCCTACAGTAATACTGAAAAGGTCACTCTGCTTTGTTTCAAATCTAATGATGGCACCTTCAAATAAACATAAATGCCTACACAACCCTAAAAAATTTGTCCGTTAAAGACAAAATGTTATAAATTTTGGAAAATGTTGCTAAAAGCTCTATCATGATTTTCAAGATACTGCGGACCTTAATTATAGAAAGAGTTATAACTGGACATCAGGAAAAAATAAATGTTATCAAGAAGGCTAGGACAAGCATAAAGCAACTACTGCTGAATTATCAACAGCTGAAAGTCAGCCAACGCCAATGTTACAAACAAAAGAATACGACACACAGAGCAAAAATTAAAGAATACGACACACAGAACAAAAAGAAACCCCACTTACAAGACGTTTTCAGTAAAAGTTTCCTATCGTGAAAATTATATTTCACATTTTACACACAGAAAGCAAAAATTCCTTAACTTTTTCAAATATTAAAATATACTTACTAATCTGGTAGTTATCGAAGAAGTAAAAATGTTAATCAAAGCACAATAATCAATGTTTTTCGCAAAAAGTTAAAACTCTTTACTAACAAGAAATTTCCTGTCACAATTTTCAAAAACCTAAGTACTTATATATCGTTAGTCTTGTAAGTGTTATCCATATTTCATTTCTATAAATCTAAATTGTACATCAAAAATTTAACTATTACCGTAAATATTAACAAAATTTCTGTTAACTACGATCTTTTTTTTTTTATAAAGAAAGAATAGAAATGATTTCATTTGTCATTGACCGCATTCAGGTAAATCAATTTAATAAACTGTGGCCTAACATACCTAAAAAACAATTATTTTCAGGATAACATTTTCATTTTTAAAACCTTACGAAAGATAAAATAAGATCTTTTTAATCAAGTTTTGGGAGACTGATAGAGGTAGCGGTAGAGAGGGAGGGGCAGGAAAAGGAGGAAGTAAGGTTCCTGAAAGAAAGAGAAAATATGAGAAAACTAAACACATTTTTTCTTTGTTATTGTTTGATTTTTCTGTTAATAACAAACAATAACAAAGAAAAAATACTTATATCAAACTTCTAAAGTGAATTGCTTTTTCTTAAGTTTGTTAAAATAAAACTCTTTACGATTTTAATACAGCAATATTTTTGGTGTGACAAGCTCATATTTGTACATGATTTGGTGTGACAAGCTCATATTCGTACAAGATTTCCTATTCTTGAAAAATAAGTTTAACGAATTAATCGAATAGTAATTCTGCGCTTTGTCTTGATAGGTTGGAGCAAAAGATGTAAGGTATGTGAGGTATCGCAAATTTTTTTTTGTAATCTTGTAATTTTGTATGTCAACAAAAACCATAAAACTTTAGCTTATAAAAAAAGTGTAAATACAGCCGGTGAAAAAAATAGAAGCTTGCATAAAAAAATAACAACAACAACTGTCTAATACTTCAGATATCCACATAAAAGTGGACTCAATTTTTTTTTTTATCAAAATGATTATAGAGGAAACTGTAGCACTAAATATAATCACTGGTCTTATCTATTAACAACATAAAAAGTATACAATGTACATATTTATCCCATCTTGCACAACTTCATAAAAAAATGAAAACTTTATCTTGAAAATATCAATTTTTTAAAGTATGTTAGGCCACACTATTAGAAGACTGTTAAATTGATTTACCTGAATTCAGTCATAGGCTACCAAATATCTGTATATTTAAAGATCAGTTTTGACGGAGCATCTATCCAAAGTTTTTATGAGCAGAAGTACGATACAAGTTTTATAAGAGAAGAGCTTAAGGATGACGAAAATCTTTTTAGCACAGAACTTGCATCGGTATAGCGAGCATAACTTGTAATCCAGCAAATTGTATAGATCTGGGTCTGCACAAGTGTATATACTTGTGTGTTTACCACAATAATATTGATGAGTTTGATGTATATTGCACTATGTTAACGAATCTTTTAATGAGTATGTATAATTGGTATGTTAGGTTTCCTCTTGTTCACAAATTACTACTGCAACGTTGTTGCATTCCAAGAAACTGATTTTGACAATTGGGATATATTATGACAAACAGATTCCAAGAAACTGATTTTGATAATTGGGGTATATTATGACAAACAGATTCCAAGAAACTGCTTTTGACAATTGGGGTATATTATGACAAACAGATATATATAGCAAACAGATTAGAAATGCTAATTTTCAGCGTATAGTTAAATCAATATTTAAATAACCCATGAAATCCTTTATTTGATATATAATATGTTTAAATTTAATTATTTAACAATTTTTGTCGATTTTTCATGGTTTTAATGCACTGGGCAACCTGGTTCCATGTTCTTCCATAAAAAATTTGAACTAAACCAACAACTTTTAAAGATTTTTTTTAGTTAAAATTATGTATTTTAAAATCTATTTGGTAATAATCGTCTCAGGACTTTGTTACCTCTTTTTTTCTTTCTATGTTTCATTTGGATTTTGTTAAAGAAATATTCTATTCTACAACACAACTTCTTTTTATACTGATCCTTGTCAACCAAGGTTTAGTTGACAAGGATTTGTTTAAAATGAAGCGCTATGGTAAAGAATATGAAAACAAAATTTTTAAAACTTATTACGTTCTTAAAGTTTATTGTTGTTATTCTGCAGAACAAAATTTTTTAACTAAGGCTTAGGCCATTTATGCTCTTAGTAATGCACTATCTGCTCCACTATCCCAAAAGCAAAGACAGTGAAGATGCTTATCATTACTGCTTTCTATTACCATTAGAACCATTTTAAAACCTATTACTGCACAGGTGCTTTTTTATACTCTCAAGCATTATTTTCATACTTTCATAATTTTGTTTGAGAAATTACAAAATGGGCCAAAGGAAGATAATTTGTTCTGATTGTAAGGACGGACCACCAAAAGCTTTTTATAGAACTGATATCAAGATGAAAATCAAACTAAAGCCGAAAATTGGTAATTTGGTAAACTTTGCAATTGTTAAATTACTTTCCAATACGGATTAAGTTGGCAACTGCCTCTTCTTTTTGTTTTTGCTTTTAGAAAAGTTGTTATCTAAAAATTAGAAAAATTAAGCGGAACGAGTTCGAGATAGGATAAAGTAATGTAAAATGGGAGCCGATTGTGGAATTTTAACTGTTATTGATGCCTCTATTGCTTGTAAATTTAGGTCTAACGTAATAATTATTTATTGGCTCTTTGCCTAAATTTTGAAGCTTTCGAATATTTAAAAAATTTTTTTTCCTAAGTTGTCTTTTTTTTTGTCTAAATTTTCATAGCTACTCAGCACTCACAAAAGACAACCTTAGGCCCGCTTTAAAGCAGTGGTTCTTGGTTTTCTAGGAAAAACAAGTCTGCACACCGCTTTGCGAAACAAGTCTGCACATCGCTTTACAAAATCTTTTTCTTTAAAAGTAGCTTTAAAAGACACTCTGTTTCAAAGATAATGGTATTATCTGTACTAAATGTTCAACTTTTTTTTATTGATACCACTCTTCTGCAAAGTCATTTATAACTCATTTCTAAGCATTTGTGTGTTTAAGGAAGAAACAAGATAAAATTTCAAAAAAAAAAAACTAAATTACACTTGACAATTTTTAAATTAGTTAAACTTCAATGCTAGGTTAGAAATAATTATAGTGTTATTCTATACCGGTTAGGCTTCATTTTATTACGCAATCATCTATCATATAATCTTAGGCAGTTATTGATAATTTGTTTCAATGTTTGTACATCATACAGTATTACTTTAAACTAATATGTTAGTTTAAAGTATACTTGCCAGCTGGGATCATCTAGTAATCCAAAATGCTATTTTTCAACCTTTATTAACAATTTATTGCCATGTTTATTGACATTTTTATAACTTCATTTTGGATGAGAAGGAAAGTATACTAGAGTAAATAAACTAAGTCCTAATCTAGAGGCTTGTTTAATAGAAAAATATTTCGAAAGCAAATGCCATTTAACTTCATATCCAAATGGAAAGACAAGATTAAATAAATAAATGTAAAAATGCATTTAAAGAAGTGATAATAGAATTAATTCGTTAGTTTTTTTAACAGTGAACAGCAGAAAACGGGTTTTCGAAATTTTGTTGAGCATGTAGGATAATCAGGTACCCACACCCCCCAGAATGTGTACCTGTCTATCCACAATGTTCACTTTTTTTACCCAAACTCTTGATGCTTTAGCCATAAGCATTCAAGGATTTAATGAAGTTTTAGGTATGTTCTGTAGAGGACCTATTTGTTCTACCATGGACTCTTTGAGGGTGACCAAACCATCAACTACACATCACTTAGCATTAGCGCTGTTCAAATAAAATTTTTAAGACCGCAACGGAAAAAACGGCAATTTAACATTCTTCTTTTTTTTTAATGTTTAGTTCAAATACTTGATAGCATAGCTGGTTATTTGTTAACACTTCTGATTTTAAATTAAAAAACTTGGTATAATTAATAAAGCAGAACTCTATTCAAATATGTTGATAAAATTATTAACTTTTATGAAGTAAAAATGGTCAGAAATGGAAAAAAAATTGAAAAGTAATAACTCTAATGTTAATAAAAATTTAATTATGCATTGAGAATGAATTTTTTACCAAATATGAACTCTTTTATACACAAGCTTTTATCTTACACACTTAAAAAAATGTGCCAAAGTAAATCTGCACACCATGAACAATCAAAGGACAAAGGTTTGGGCCTAAAATATTTAAACAAATAAAAGCGTATATAAACTCAAGTTTTGGCATATCAAACAGCATATATCCTCTAGGTATATGTGGCAACTGCAGAATATCATTAAATGAGCATAATAAAGAAACTAAAAATAGAAAATTACCAAAAATGCCAAACTATAAAAATATGTTATTGATAAAAGAAACTAGAATAAAAAATGAAATTGCTATGTATACATATGTATCTATGTATACATTACAGGGGCAGGAATTCTAAAAGAAGTTTGATTTCCGACATCACTGAAGACAATGTTTTACTTGCTACTGCAGAAGTTAGAAAGGCTTCTTCAAAACCTTATTAAGGTGTCGTAAAGCGGAGAATTATAAAAATTCAAGTAAATGTAGTATCTTCTTGAAACTTTATTCAATTGGGAAGTTCGAATTTTAAAAATCTTAAATTTTAAACCTGAGATAGCTAATATTTTAAACATGGTATTTTAAACCTGATGCAGCCAATAGTCAAACTTTCAAGTGAAAGTTTGAATAACTTTCAGGTAACCACAGGCATATCTTCAAATGGAAAAAAATCAAAACATCTTTAAATGGAGAAATTTACTGATTTTGTTAAACCAAACACAGGCAAAAAAGCTGTTCCCATATACACAGAACAAATATCAAAAAAATCTGGTGTTTGTTCTCTGTGATATGCAGATTCTTGTCTAACTTTATGAGGTTAGCTACTTCAATAAACCCCTGTCAATACTACTGAGTTAAACTATGATGGCTCAGAAGATTAGATATCCAGGAGAAAGAGAATATGTGTGACGTAAAGTATAAACTGGATATTTCTTCCAAACCTTAAAAAAATATATATGCCAGATTTACACACTTGTGATGGTCTGAAGAAGTATAATGGCAGATACAACTAAATAAAAAGCATTTTTATTATCGATAATGATAAACATGTTTTATATTTTTAAAAATACTTTTAGCCTGAAGGAATAAAAAATCTACGTTCATAACGGGTGACAACTGATAAACGAGACTGAATTTAAAGACACATCTCTTTTAAGGTAAAACAAAAAGAAAGAATGTTTTAGAAAGTATTTTTATTCTAGTTTTTAAATATTTTATGTTTTTTTATCTTTTTTTTTTTATAGAAAAATGAATAAAAAAATAATTTCAAAACAAAAAGAGATTAGAAAATATGTGTATGAATTTTATTTAAATTACAGAAACGTAGGTAAAAAGTTCACTTACCACCACTTTTAAACTGAGAATATACCTAAAAGTACTATTTACAAGATAATTAAACGTGCTGAATGTAAATTTGGTTACCAATGAGTTCAAAGAAGTGGAGGAAAGGCTAATAAAAATGACCACCCATTAGTAAATAGTAATAAAAAATGCTCTCTTCCAGAATTATATTTAATACAAGAACTCGAAAATCATGTTCTTAAGGAGAGTTCACTAATTTTAGGCAAAGAAAAACCCATGCTCTGATCTGATCATTCTTTGTTTAGAGTGAGATAATTGAAGGAATTGCATTTCGTACTTCAACACGCAGATAAACCTCTTGAATTTGATTTCCTTTATGAAATTAGCCCAAAAATAAAAATTGAAATTGCTGCTACCTTTAGTTTCATTATTAAAAGAAATGGATAATGTTTGCAAAGAATGTTTTGGGACTGGAAAAATTAATACTTTATTTCAGACTTTTGTAATACACATCATTCTTGAACACATAGAACAACGCTTTCAGCAACTTAAATCAAGTTAATGGGCTTGGGCTTGTATCTGAGCAAGCTGCATAGCCAATTAATAGAGAATTTCTTAAGTATTGCTCACGATGTCAAATTAAATTGAACACCGGATTTGTCATGGAGAGCGTTTGATAAAAGCTGTTGTTGGGTCCCATTCTAGTTATTTGTAGTTTTTATTTTTGCTTCATTTGTTTAACTTTTTAGTAACTGATTTAGTTTTAGTTGTTTTGTATTTTAAAATTTATTATTTTTAAAAAATCTAGGATCTGTAATCTCTACATAAAGTTTTCTTGGAGGGTCCGTAAACAATTTTTAATGGCATTTTCATTGATCTGATGGTCACTGTGTAAAGCTACTTTAAAAATGACATTTTCATTAATCTGATGGTCACTGTGTAAAGCTACTTTAAAAAAGATTAAAAACTCTGCTAAGTTGACAAAAACTCTGGCAAGTTGATGTGGAGTTACTCTTTTTTAAAATTTTCTCTATATTCTATTACATTTGTTTTGTTTTTTTTTTAATTTTCTTTATATTCTATTACATTTAGTTATCTTTTAATTTTTCTCTATATTCTATAACATTTGTTTTTTTTTTTTTTTTAAATTTTCTTTATATTCTATTACATTTAGTTATCTTTTAATTTTTCTCTATATTCTATAACGTTTGTTTGTTTTGAATGGTTTTCTAATAAGTAAAACTGATTCATGACACAATGCTTGTTTTACTATTGCATATGATAAAAATACTTAAAAAAGGAAGTTTCTCTTGATACCAGTAATTTCATTGTTTCACCTACAAAAGCGAGTTCCTTTGAATAAAACTTTTTATTTTAAAGATTATCAATAAGGAAGAAGTAACAGATGAAGTTAAAATTTCTATTGATCAGCGTTATTTTCAATTGTTAATTAATCCAACTAACAACTAAAAGTGAATAATTTTCATAGAAAAGTTTACATCAAGAAGTAAGAAAATTACTTTTAACAACTTTTCGTTCTTCATTAATAAATGACAAGTGTTATGAAACTTTCAGTTAAAATTAAAAAAACAATGGTAATTAATAATAATAAAGACAGTAATAATAATAATAACAATAATTTTAATAATAATATAACAATAATAGTAACAATGAAAATAACAATAATAATAATAACAAAAATAATAATATAACAATAATTGTAATAATAATAAAAATAATAATAAGAATAATAATAATAATATTAAATGCCAAATGTTATGAAACTTTCAGTTAAATTAAAAAAAAAACATTTCATAAACGGAGGCTGTTATAACAAAGCATCGAACTTCATACCATGTAAACGAGTCATAATGTACACTTTCAGTAAATTCAACAGTTTACTGTTAAGTAACTTAATTCATCTTTAAAAATGGAACGAGTTTTTTTTTAAAACAAAATGTATATTGGTTAAATTAAAATCCCCACTGTGATGTACATGAACTTTAAGCAAAAAACCTGCTAATTAAAAAATAAAAGTGAAACGAGTTTATCTACAAAACTCGCTCGAAAATTACATTTCGTGAAAATAAAAAAAAGCCATTAAGTTTACTAATAGTAACCGAAAATGGTTTACTGATTTCATTAAATGATGTTCTGCTGACAAATTTAATGATTTTCAAAAAAATTTGTATTTCCTTTTATTGACAAAGCCTCTTTTGTCTATAAAAGGAAGTACAATTTTTTTAAAAAAGGAAACGCACCAGCTTTCTTTTTATACATACACAAAAAAAGGAGAACTTTTAAGAACATTGAGAACTAAGCGTTTCACGAATCTTCGATAAGTTTATTCAAGCAATACATAAAGTATTTTTTTCAAAAAAAAAAAAATAAAAAAAAAAAAAAATAAAAAAAAAAAAATAAAAAAAAAAAAAAAAAAAAAAGGAGATATAACTACCTTTAAAATAGCGAAATGAAAGCATTTTTACTAATGTGCTTTTTTTGTTTAACAAAATAGAAAGTTCTTAAAAGATTATCAAAGCTCAGTTGTCAATGCGAAAAATTTTCACAGAGATCAAGAAAACAAAATTAAAAACTGAGAAATTAAAATATGAACCGCAAAGTGTTCAACATGTTTCAACATACAAAAGAAAAGGGTAATCGTTTTCTTGTTACAGCAACACGAACACCGAAATCTACATCTCAATAATATAGCTATAAATATAAATACAAATTGATTCGCAGTTGCTATGACAACAATATATGTAACAGCAACGACATCACTTATCAACATAACAAATATCAAATAAGGTATTTTAAAAAAAGGAACAAAATGAAATAAAAAAAATATATATAAAATTTATTGTTCTCTTTAAATAAACTCCAAAGTTCTATCTTACAAAGTTTAAAAGGAAAGTTCCTTTTATATAAGCTAAAAGCATTTTTTGTTTGGATTTTTTTTTCGTTCTATCCAAATAATTGTAAACACAGGATCATTTAGCTTTCTTCCATTGGCTCCTCTTCTTTGTTCCGCAAATTCGGCGTTCTAGAAAATTTCAATTTGACGAATACGTAACAAATTATAATGCGATAATCTTTAATTTATGTTTAAAGTACATCAAAAAATTATTATAATAGGAGTATGAAATAAATCGCAAAATCCTGTATGTAAGATATATTATATACGATTCTTCTTTTTGACTTCAAAAAAACGAACACTTTGATTTGAATAAAAACCAAATTCTCTTTCCTTTTTTTATTATGGAATTATTATTATTATTATTATAATAATTATTATTATTATCATTATTATAATATATATATATATATATATATATATATATATATATATATATATATATATATATATATATATATATATATATATATATATATATATATATATTACAATAATGATAATAATAATAATTATAATAATAATAATATAAAATATCATGGTCTACAAAATTTACACGGCCTGGTTTGTTTGCATTTTCTGTAAAAAATTAGGAGGCCAGCTCCTTCATGGCTTATTTTTGTATTATGTAAGATATTATGTTTGAAAGAGTTGGTAATATTAGCATTTAAGCAATGCGGCTGAGGCAATTATTATATCAAATGTTAGTATATTACTTTTTTAGTTATGTTATATATCGCATTACATTCTGGTTGATTGCCTTCTTCTATATTTCTATTGAAAGTGGTATAATAGACGGTATAAGTAGTATAAGTATTACTTTTTTTTTCAATTAAAAGCTTCACAGAACAAGTTTTTCAGACTTACTATAACAGTGTAGATTTTACTTGTGACAATCACCAAGAATGGGGATTCAAATATGAATCTTGTATGCTATAAACATGTTATAATAAATTGCAAAAAGAAACTACAGATCCAGTAAGGAAAGATCAAGTAAAAGAGTTTAAAAAAAGACAAAGAGCCAATAAATAGTGCTTAAAAAAAATTATTTCATTATTCTTTAAAAACAAAAAACTTTGTTTTTATTTTTACTGAGGAGTTGTAGGAAGTCTTTGCAATATGTAACGTTATTTTTAGTAGGATGTTGATATATAAAGCTATTTGAAAGCCTATTTCAGTATTCCGTGCGTTATTGGAATAAACTGAAGTAGGCAATCAGCTAGCGAAAAATCTTGTGTAGCAAAATGTAAATGTATAAAGATAATCTAAGTATTATCTAACAACTTTAATAAATTATGAACAAAACATTCATATCGCATAACCAAACATAACCAAGTTTTAAAACATTCTCCATAAAAAAACTGGCCTCATGACTTTTTACTTAAGATTCAATGATAAATATGCCATGACATATATATATTGTAGAAATTGTTAACATTTCCAATAGGAGTGCTCAACGTATTATAAGAAGAGTGAATTATAGTACAAACTAAATAATTTGTTAGGTTTATTTAACATAACTTAAAGTTTCATGGAAAAGCGATCATCAGATGTTATAAACTGTGATAAATGTAATGGCAAAAAATATATACAAAAAAAGGTAATGGAGTGTCTGCTATGATAGCATCAAAGTTTTAATGTTATCATAGAAGAGCAAATTCAACTGTTTTATTTTCATAAAGAAAAGAACTTTTATGCTCGTACCATCTATCTTTGAAGGTTTTCCCCAATATAAAAATGTCAAATTTTTATGTTGCAAATACAAATATGGTTTTTGTAAGGTATTTTCCATTTTTTTAAGGATAACTTTGGCAACAATCCTTAGTGCTGATAAATAAACCAAGCCAAACCTGAACTCGGAAAAGTAAGCAAAATTTTATTGGATGATGCTAATAACAAAGTGAGAAATGCTACCCTCATACACCAATGGCATAACACAAACAATGTAATAGAATGGTTCAAGTCCATACCTGATAAAAATATCTAGAACTTCCTTCAATATAATATTGATGAGCTTTACCCTTTTATTTTGAAATAAAAACTTCAAGATTCTTTAATACATGCCAAACAGTTCACCAAAATTCCTGATGAAAATATTTACCTTACCAGGTAAACTTTTCACAGGAAATATGTAAATTAAAAAATCAGGCATCCCTAATTTTGACGCCACTATGGAAAGTTTTGATGGAGCCCAATTATGCGAGTTAGTAGGCCTCTTCATAATGTATACAATTGCCAAAGAATACCACAGGATTATATAGAGACATCGGCTTTTGATGATTCCATAATATTAATGGCCCCCAATTACAAAAAAATATAGAAAAACCTCATTAACATTTTTCAAAAAAAACTCAATTGTAGCATCACTATCAAATCTAATTTTAAAATTTTAAATTTTCTTGATGTTACACTTAATCTTCCTGACAACACCATACAATCTTCCAGAAAACCAGGATATAACACTTTATATATTAACATCAATTCCAATTATCAATTCAAATACTGAAAATGATTTCTAACCACATTAGTAATATATTTTCAAGCAAATAAGTTTTTGATAAAGCTTCTTCCAGATTTAAAAAAAAAAAAAAATTAAAATACTTTCATTCAAAATACCCCAAATGTAAAGCAAGACCTCAAAAATGAGACATTTGGTTTAACCATCCACCATCCATCCATACCATCTCATATTCACTCAACGTTAAAACAACCATCCATATTCACTCAACGTTAAACCAACCATCCATATTCACTCAACGTTAAACCAACCATCCATTCACTCAACGTTAAAACAAACTTAGCAAAGATATTTTTGGGTTTTTAATTGATAAACGCTTTTGTAAAGGTCACAAATACCATGAGCTTTTTAATTGGAACAACTTAAAGATTAGTTATAGCTGCCTTCCAAGTATCAAGAAAATTATCACTGCTCATTATAAAAGTATCTAATACTACTGGCTATAACAGCCAATTATGCAATTGCCAACAAACCGCTTTATGACCACTAAATGGAAAATGCCTTGGAAAAAACCTTATTTATATTTGTAACATAAAAATTCAAAAACTTAACTCAAACAGGAAAGGGACAGAAAGTATAATGGACTTACTGAGAGAACCTTCAAAGATAGATGGTACAAGCTTAAAAATTCTATTCTTTATTATAGTAAAGCCAGCTCCACTAAACTTTTGAAATTTGTATGGGATTTAAAAACCTCAAGACCATTTAAATCAGGTGGTAAATCTTTTAATTTGTGCTTCACGGAAAAATACCACATTATTACATTGCTGAACTTTCACAATAAACAAAGTGAGCTGACATCAAATTGCTGCCACAAAAAAAATATCAAAGAAAAAAAATTAATGTTATTATAGCAGACACTCTATAGCATTTTTTTGTATATTCTTTGCCGTAACGTTTATCAAGGTTTGTAACATCTGATGATTGCTTTTGCGTGAAACTTTACGTTATGTTAAACCTAGCTAATTATTTTATGTTATATAAACCTAGCTAATTATTTAGTTTATATATAATGATAGTATATATATTAAAGTGGTTCTGAAAATAAAAAATTTTCAAACATGATTACAATATATAGAGAAATATTTCTGGGCAAATATGAGCTCATTGTGGCAATATTTAGAGGTAGCTCAATGAAGTTGTAGATTTCATAGCAACCAGCCAATAATTAATATTCATTAACCTCAATTACATAATTTTCTTTGTGAAGACTGCAGATATTTTTACTATTTGAGAATAAATTTTAATAACAATAATTTGGATGCGTTAAACATAATCAAAATTCAAGAGGCTAAAAACTTTCTTCTTGCTCAAAGAGAGAAAGACCGTCATACTATCTGGTGTTGGAGTTAACCAACTTAATGGAGTTCCCAAGCTACATTCTGATGAAGCACTGGAGAAGCACAAGCATCCACGATTGCCAAATTGCTGGAGGAATGGGGAATAGTAGACTGCATAAATGTCATGTGTTTTGATACAACAACAAACAACACTAGTCACAGAAATTGCGCCTGTGTTTTACTAGAACAGAAGCTGGAAAAAAACCTACTTTATTTTGTATGCCATTATCACATATTCAGTTAGGTTTACGGCTCCTGAGGCTAAGCAACACGCCAGGTGAATGGCAAAAACATTTTATACTTTCAAAATCTGGATATGTCGAGCACAATTTAAATTAACTTAATGTGAGAAACAAGGATTGCATTTAACCTGTATTTTTGTTGCGTATCTACATCAAAAAATGATTCACAAATTCTCTTGCTGCATCTGCACTTACTAATAGTGAATGACTGAAACCAAAATTTCATACATGATAGTGTTTTAGCTTTGGCTTTGTATTGAAGAGTTACAGTTTTATAAAAGTTTTATTGGGAAAGAATTTCAGAAATACATTATACAAATTTACAATTTTGTTAAGCTTCCTGTAAATGATAAGAAATAGTTCTATAACTTTGGACATGTTGTTTTTATACTTTTAAACCTATTTTTCTTTTTTATATGAAAATCAAAACCACCCTAATATGTAAACAAACACACACACACAGTGCTTTCAAAAAAAAAAAATCGGATTAAGGTTTTGTGGCTTAAAGCAAATTTAAAGTATCATAAAATAGAAACTAATGAAGATATTGACTTAATTTATATAGATAAGATATTTATATTTATATAGATAAGATTAATTTTTTTTTTATTTGTGAGAAAAATTTTTGCTAAACAAATCTTGCGTATTGTATGATATAATAAAACATAAAACTGAATACAAAGATATTACCAAACACAGTAACACAGTAACAAAAATTATCAATAAAAAAACTGTGATATATCAAAATAGGAGCAACAAAAATAAAACTAATCTAAACTAGTATTTAAAATATCCCTCACATGCTTTTTTGCAAGCTACACATCTTTTCTTGCATTGATTTAACAAGTTGTAAATTTCAGTTGGAACTCTTCTCCAAGGTATCTAGTTCTTGTTTTTTTTTTTACTGGATCTTATTCAGACCTTGAATAATTTTTTGTCCATCTGAGCCCAAATAAATTCAATTGGATTCAAATCTTGTGATTGAGCTGGCCAGGGCAATAAATCTACTTTATTTTCTTTCATCCATGTTTTGACTTTACGAGCTGTATGGACAGGTACCATATCTTGTTGAAACTACCACCATTCTTTTTGATCAATCAGCATGTCTACTGATGGAACTATGCAATTCTCTAGTGTCTCTACATAAGTGTGTTGGTTGATTCTGCCTGTATAAATG
Organism: Hydra viridissima; assembly: GCF_058129835.1. Classification (NCBI taxonomy): domain Eukaryota; kingdom Metazoa; phylum Cnidaria; class Hydrozoa; order Anthoathecata; family Hydridae; genus Hydra; species Hydra viridissima. The sequence continues at coordinate 6,714,801 of NW_028324305.1, forward strand.
TTAAACACACATACTTTGTTAAAATTAAAGCAGCCCCAAAAACCAACTCTCATTGCTACCTTCCAATCTCTGTACAACCAAGCAATTACAATACTTTTCAGATTTAAATCTTTTAACAAGAACTTTGCTTTTTCTGTTCTTTACTTTAAAGTTACTTTCATCAATGAAAATTACTTGCTTCCACTTTTCCAAAGACCAATTCTCTCCTTACATCACCTTAACCTTGTGAGCCAAAATCTAGCTGTAAGCCAGGGTTTTCAAATAGCTGAATAAACACCAATGTTTTTTTTTTAAGTAAAATGTTTCTAACTGCATTTGAAGAAAGATGTTTTTCCCGGTTTTCATTGAATATGTTGGTAAGTTCACAATAACTAAACCATAGATTGGCTTTTAATTGACTAAGTATAAGACTTTTTTCGTGCTCTGTAGTTTTTTTTAACCTTCTGAATCCTGCATGACATTGGATGCCACCTGTCTTTTAAATGTTTTAAAAAATTAATCTTCTTGCTATTTCTCTGTTACTGATCATCAAGCCATCCTTCATACCTATTATTTACCACTTGTTGCTTTACTTTTTGCTTTTCAACCCATTTCTGTGTATCTTAACTTTTAGAGCTTATCAAAATATTTAAAAAGAGTTTAAATGTGACTAAACTGGTCATCACAAGCAATTTTATGCAACTTTTTGTAGGAAAGTGTCAAATTAATAGATAAATTAGCAAAATAAATACGAATAACAATTGGGTTGAGAAGAAAGTAGAATGGATATCTATTAAAAAGTTTTTGTAACATTTTCTGCTATATTTTTTATTCCTATGAAAAACTAAATTAATAGAAAAATTAAAAAAATGCACATGTTGTTGACATGCTATTTGTAGAGAAATAATTTTCCTGTATTTCAAAAAACAAACAAAAAAAACTTAATCTTTAGCAAATATGGTTAATGTTTTAAAATGTTTTAAACTGTACCTACCTAAACAATAATAATATTGGTATATATGTATATATGTATGTATGTATGTATGTATGTATGTATGTATGTATGTATGTATGTATGTATGTATGTATGTATGTATGTATGTATGTATGTATGTATGTATGTATGTATGTATGTATGTATGTATGTATGTATGTATGTATGTATGTATGTATGTATGTATGTATGTATGTGTGTGTGTTTATGTATGTATATATATATATATATATATATATATATATATATATATATATATATATATATATATATAAGAATAAAAAAAAGAATTTACTTTTCAAGTGAAGAATTGGCATTTTGAGCCACTTGCATTGAAAGTGAGGCTAAAGCTGAAACAGTATCAGCCTCTTCTCTTTCTGTCTTTACAGCTCCATGTAAGGGTGAGGTCAGGTGAGATGCAGCATGTTTAATGCTTGGCCAAAATCTACCTAAAATATTCCCCAACAAAAAACTATAATCATAAAACTGTTCTTATTTTTTAACTTTTTTTTTTTTTACATTCATTTCAGCAGGTACCTTGCAGTTCAACAACTTTCTCTAAGCATTTAATTGCATTAACATTTGGTTTTCCTTGCATTATCTCCTCTGGCAACTCTGCTGTTGAACGACCCAATAGTGCCCGTATGCAATTCTCTGAAGCATCACAAAGAGATTGCAGTACATACCTTAATTTAAAAAATAATGGCTCTGAAAAACATATTAATATTGATGCAATAAAGCTCAAAATACCAAAATAAAAATCACTTACCCTCCTTCAAGTACAAGCACAACTTTACCATTTGCATACTGCATAAGTTGCTTTGTCATGTATGAAAAACCTGGAAAAATGTTTTACATCTTTTTAACAAAATTAAATAACATCAGAATACTTAGCAGTAAACTTTTGCTTAGTTGAACTTTTTAGTTATTTAAATTACAATAACCAGTAAGGACATTCAAATTAAACCATACTATTACAGCCAAATTAGCCTTTTAAATCAAACCATACTCCATAAGTACACTAAATATTTGAGGTATACACACATAACTCTGTTGTTTAGGTGTAGTACATATATAACTTAATTACATTGAACTAAGTTTGATTTAAAAATAAATTGATATCCATTCATTGGAATAATATTAAACTTGATGTATTTATTTGAAAAGTAAAGTGGGAAAATTGCAGCATAAATAATGATTAATACTGCTATATATATATATATATATATATATATATATATATATATATATATATATATATATATATATATATATATATATATATATATATATATAATATAAAACATGAATAAGTAAAGCTATATAAATGACCACTTTGAATTTAGACTAAATTATACTATAGTTTTCAGTAAGAGATGTAATTGATAAAAAAATAATAAAAAATATTTTAAATAAAAAATCACTAACATGCAGAAGATACAGAATAACCACCAAGTTCATCAGAATGGCCTGCAGCAGCATTAAACCCAGCTGATATTAGAATGATATCAGGTTGATATTCATTTACAACAGGTAAAACTATAGTTCGAAATGCAGCTAGATACTCTTTATCCCCATATTCAAGATCTACAAAGATATCCAAGAAAATTTAAAGGCATTAAATCCTAAAGAAGAATTTTTCAGTTTAGTTTTAACATAGATGTAGTAAGAAATTACTTAATCCTCCATCAAACGGAATGTTAATATTACAACCAACTCCTATTCCTGCACCACACTAAAAGAAGCAATAATTGCATTATAATATTTATTGTTGAATGTTTCTGAGTACAATATACTAAAACAGTCCCACCTCCTCAGCTTTTCCTGTTCCTGGAAAAAATGACCCTTCATCATGACGATGAATTGATATATACAAGACTCTATCATCATCATAAAACATTTGCTGTGTACCATTACCATGATGGATATCCTTTAAATATAAAAAAGTCAATTAAATCATTATTGTTATTAGAAAAACAATTTTCTCCAAATTGACTTCTGTATTCAAGCTTATACTAATCCTGAGAACTAACTTGTATTAGAATTGTAATACCAGATGTTATTGTGCAGTTAATTTAAATTTTAAATTAAATGCAAAAATAATATTTTTGCTATGGTTGACTAAGAAGAAAAATTTCTAGTTATAACTCAATGCAGCATAAAAACTTCAATAAAATCAATTTGGCAATTTAAATCATATCTAAAAAAAAAATTTACAATTTGTATAAATTTAAAAATATTTACCCAATCAAAAATTAAAACTCGTTCAGCTACCATTTTCAAACACAAAAGCTTTGCAGCAATGGCTATCGAATTGAAATAGCAGAACCCCCTTAAAGTTAAAGGAAGATAATTAAAATGTTAACTTTAAAAGTTAGATAAAGATGACATTTAACCTACCATTCTCATACAAGCATTGAGTCAGTATAACAAAAAAACATAAATATTACATGGCTTGATGAGTCTCTGCATGATGACCAGGCGGTCTAACAATAGCAAATCCATTTTTTAATTCATTGGTAGCAACTTTAAAAGCAAGCTCAATCACACACCCTGCAGCCTTAATACAAAAATTTAAACTTTTAATTTATACTTTGTAAATTGTGGTACTTGAAAACTATTAAGTTATATGGAGTAAAAACTGTATACCATTCGAGCTGCATTAGATGTATGAGTCTCATTCCACACTGTAACTGAATCAACCTTAATACAATATTAAACTAGATATGTATGTAATTATTTAATAATACAAAAAAAGGTTTTTGTATACCAGATTAAAGGTTTTTCCTAAAACAATGATGGGAACACATGTTAAAACATTCAAAATATCATTTTTTTGTTCAACCCAAAAGGAATAATCTTAGTGCACTAACCCCAACTCCACCACATGGTAGAGTAGTAAAGCATCGTAAATTTTGAGCACCTGAAAAAACAATGATAATAAGATTTAAAATAATTTCAAATTAGTTATCATTAATTTTAGCCGAAAAATTTTATACCTTCCCTCCTTGTACCGCTACCATAAAGAAGAGTATGTTTTTCACTAAAAATAGTTAAATAATTAATAAAATATTAAAATAATGAAAACTTTTTACTATAAAAAAAACCAAATCTATATTTTTTTATAAATCCTTTAGATATTAATTTAGAGAAACCATTCTTTACTAACTATAAATTTTACCTATGTACTGTTTGAAGCTCAGCTATCGTAGCTTTGCGAGGCCGTATAAGCTATAATTCAGTGAAAAATTGATATTAAGTGATTTTTAGAAAATGAATTGAACAAATTATTTGGTTACATTTAATAATTGGAGCATAAAAACCTACCTCACATGAGTTGGCAACACCAGTTTCTTGCAGTCTTGCCCAAATGCTTTGCAATCGACCAGCTGATTCAGGATGGTTGGGATAACTTCCTCCGCATGTGCACTGATGCTTTAGCATTATAGTATCATAAACTAAGCCAGTCATATCCTTAGAGTGTTTAAAAGAAGTTAAAGAAAGATTATGTTCTTCAATATCAATATTTGATTTCTTAATTTGTTGTAATTGAGAATCATGTAAACGACTATCTGAGCCGTGAAGACGAGAATTAAGATCATGAAATTTCAAATTTGATCCGTAAATTCCTGGATATGAACCACATAATTGTGGGTTTGAGGCATACAAACGACTTGAACTATATCCATTTGAGGCATGGACAGGTAAGCTATCATCAGTTAACAAAGATGAGTCCAAAGGACGAACTTTCTCTTCTTTTGCAACATCTTCCTCAGTTTCTTCTTGAATCTGATGATCTCTTTCTAATCGAAGAAAATGAGCATCCAAAGACATAGGTTTTGCAGATGTAGCATCCAGTTTTTCTCTAAGATGTTCTTTTAAGCGCATGCGCGTTGGCTGACTAGAGTTATGAAGTGGTGAATAGGATTCTTGTGCAGGTATAAAGGGTAACCTTATATGAGAACTGCTATGTTGATGTACATCGTGTAAACTGTGTTGATCTTTTGTTGGACTTGATGACTTGATATTATGAAGAGTTTCATAAGACTGCGAGTGAATAAGAGAACTAGGAGGAGATGAATCATTTATTAAACGTAATTTAGATGCATTCTTAGAACCATCAAAGTATGAAGAAGTAGCACTAAGAGGCTCAGTTATGTGTAAATACAGTTTATTCTGAGACTCAAGTAATTGTTTAACACGCTGCACATCTGATAAAGTGGTATTATCTGACTTTGACAAATAATGTTGATGAAAAATGTCTATTTCTTTAGGGTTCAGGTTTCTCTCCTGCATGATGTGTTGTAGATATCTATGGTTTGTTGCATATTGAGTCTTCAGCATATCTAAGTATTTTGGATGGTCAGGTTGTAAAGGCGCTTTAAGATCAGGTGTAGATTCGCTATACTGATTTCCAAGAGTACTCTGAATTAAGTTAAAAAAATTAAATCTAATTTAATAAAGGCTAACACTCTAAAAAAGTAATGAATCTATTTGTAGTAAAAGCTCTAAAGCAAATATTATGTGTACAAAAATATTATGACTAAACCAGTGAGTTTAAAAACAGTGCAAGTTCAAATTAGAGTTAATTTGTTAAAAATATTTTTCATTTACCATGTGTGTTGGAAAATATAGTTGAGAATGCTTGCTGTCCATATTGATGTTTGGTAATGATGGTGATTGAAACAAAGGGGAAATTTTTTTTGAGCCTTCATGAAAGACCTTTCCTTCAATAGGCTTAACATATGGTGGAGAAACAGCTTCTCTTCTTTCATCTCTTTGCTCATCTAAAACATCAGACTTTGTAGCGATAAAAATTAGTCTCCTAACTCCTTTTTTAGGGTATGAAGTGATAATTAATATAAGTAAATAACAAGAAGAAGTAAATTTACTAATCAAATAACAAAGGCATATAATAAAGTATTTTAAAAATAAACTTAAAAAGCTTAAACAACACATAAAAAGTTTACCTGAAGAATACCTACTCTCTCCAGGGCTGTAAGTGTAGCATTGCTTAAACCGCATCCGATATTTAAATGGAGTCCTTCCTTTTAGATTTGGTTCAGAAGCTGAAAAAAATTAATTGAAGGTAAATGTTAGTATCTTATAGTTTTATGCAACCCATGCATTTTTTAGCTGCACCATCACTTGATATTTTAACATTCTTAAAAATCTTTTTAGTATTGAATCCAAGAATTTTCAGACATGATGAAAAATGTTTAATTACATACTGCAAATGTTTTAGCCCTCACTTCTAATAAAAAACTGACCTGCTTTTCGAAGAGGTATAAGCTCATCATCATCTTGGGAGTATGCCTGAGATTCAAACGCCCTGCAGTCAAAAATAAATAACAATTTTAACAAAATGAACGTTTATAATTTTACACTTTTATTTTTTTAAATAAATAACTTACATATGACACAGGTAAATATTTGGATACCATTACTTAAAAAATATATTTTTCACTTTAACTTTAAATTCATATCATGTATTGCATTATGTGGGCAACTTTAGTTAATTGATAAATCTAAATCATTCAATATTTAAAGAATTTATTTACCATCTATTAAACTCATCATGATGGCGAGTAGAAAACAATTGTGGATCAACTTGCTGGAATGAATTCTTTTTGTTTATATTTTCAAGAGCTTTCTTACGCACTTTATTTCGAACATGAGCTGAAAATGCAGTTGGTGACACTAAAAGGACAAAATATTTAAAAAGAAAACTAAAAAAAAAACAAATTATAAAATGAATTGCCTGCCCAACTTCTTTTTTAAAAAGTAAATTTAATTAAAAATACTTAACACTGTAAGGTTTTAAAACACATTTGGAATATTTTAGAGTTTTAAAAATTGATTTCAAAACACCTTGCTTAACTGTTTGTGTGGCACACAGATTTTTTTATTGATAATTTAGAGAATTTTATGCATTAAACTTTATTTTTGGGAATAATTGCATGATTTGATTCCGCTGACTCCCATGCTATTCTCAAATTTGAGCAAGAAAAATGTTGTTGTGGAAAGGTGCAACAAAATTTTCTTTACATCCCAAACATCTCTGCTCTGTCATTAAATAATACATCTCTTTTTAATTTACATATAACTTAACAATAAGAAATCCTTTTACTAAGGATGCTCAATTGCTAGTAACGATGCACAAATAAAACACATACACAAATTTTGGTATATTGCACTGAAAAACTTTTTAAAAATCTTTAATTTAAAATTTTACACCATTAACTTCAAAAGTTCACTTTCAACATTAACTTGTAAATTGGCTTGAAAAGAAAAAACAATTCCAGAAACAAATAGATTAGGGGGTTAGGGAGGAGAATTTTTAAAGAAACTTAATTTTGAACTAGAAAATACTCTTGCTAAAAATTCCTAAATGCTATTAAAAAAAACCTAAATGCTATAAAACAAAGACCCGCTGAAAAAAGAAAGAAAAGGAAAGAAGTAAGTGGAAATTCTTCTTGTACAATTGTTAAGTATAACTGCTGCGCTGGTTTTTAATTTTTGCAGAAATCTGACAAAAGATTTCAACCCATAGCATACCTGTTCTTTTTTGATTATAAAGAGGAAAAGTATTCTCATAGTGGTTTATTCTTTAGAAGATTAAAAGATGAGTTGAGTTTAATAAAATAGTAAAGAACTACTTAATTTACATACCCTGAGGTTTAATTTCCTCTATTCCTCTTTCAAACTAAAAAACAAATATCAAACAATCCTGACATAAAATTACAGATTATTTAATTTTCAACATCAAAAAAACAGCAATTGTTATTTATATATAAATAAGCCAGTATTAAAATAGATACAAGTATACATTTTTTTAACTGTGTATTTTTGTGTTACTTTTTCTGTTTAGTTGTTGTTTGTTGAATCAAATCAACAAAGTTTCTATACTTACAACAAATGGTAAATGGCTTGAATTAAATTTAATTTGAATGTTGCCATAAGTGACATATTAACTTTCAATGTGATTTTCTACTCAATTTTACAGAAAATTTAGCTATAGTTATAGAAAAAGCTTATATACATACTGAAACAAATTTAAGTTTCAGCTAATAAAGGGGAAAGGGGAAACTATTTAAGTTTCAGCAAATAATGGGGCTAAAATTCAATTTATAGCAAGTTTAGAAAAGGTATGTTACAAAAAATACAAAACTAATGACTGTAAGGTCAGATCATTATGTTTTAACCATTGATGAATTTTCTTTTCAAAAGGAAAAAGTTTTATGTTTCTTTTTTTTTTTTTTTGTTTCTTTTTTTTTTTTTGTTGTTTAAAGCCTGATACTGTGACAGGGTCAGATCATTACATTTCAATCAATTTCTAGAAAACTTTATGAGGCACCATCTCTAATTTTGCTGATTTTTACATATCAGCAAATCTGCATTATGTAAATAGGTTAAATTTACAATTTCAGAGTTCCAAGTACAGCGGTTTAGAAACTATAGCCTTATAAACATTTTCGGATGGCACCCCTCAATTTCTTGAATAATAAAAACATACAACTTTAAAGTCTTATAACATTTTTCTAACTTTCAACAAGTGACTCATTTTTTCTAGAACTATTTTCTGGATACTTCTGTTTTAGAAATAGTGATTTTTATTAACTTCTATCATATTAGCTTCCTCAACTTTGGCAAAATTCTGAAAATGCTGGAAAATGGTAAAATAAAGTTAATCGTAGTATTTTTCTATTCATCAACAATTCCTTATGTGTTAGTTTTCTGATTAGCTACTATTGTTTGCAACAAATGGGCAAAGTATAAGCAGCTTGTTACATTTTAGAAATCAAATACATCTAAAAATGTATAGTCCACTTGACTAAAAAGTCCCATTTTGTTGGGATAGCTCATAAATTTTTCTAACAATTTGTATTGATCTAATATTAACAGCAAATGAGACCATTAGACCTAACTGTATAAAAAGTTAAACATAAACTTGTCATGTTCACAACAAAAATGATAGCATTTTTTAATAACCCTACTTTTCAATTATCAGGGTTGAGGAGTGTTATTGGAGACCAGTTTCCATCCAACCTGCCTCCTGGTCCATGTGAGGGACATAACTTAAAAAAAGAAAGATATGGTTGGTTGCTTCCTCCTTAATCTGGTCTTTATACTGGATAGGGGCACAATTAAAGGGGTAACTATATAGATCCCTGCATTATTGTTCAAATACAATATTAAAAAATAATTATAATTAAACTTAAAATTGCAATTCAATCATTACTTATTACATTAATTTTTTTATAGTTGATTGAATTGCTTATAATTTAGGGCAAAAGTAAAACAGTGGATTCACGCATTACTGGCAACATGAAGTAAAACAAGATTAATCAAGCCATTATAATATTGATTTGATGTTTTGTAAAATAATTTTTTTTTTTTTTACAAAATATAAATGAGTTTCAACTTTATTAATTTAACTTTAACTATTTATTTAAAATAACTATGATTTTATATTTTTTTGCTAATTATAAATATAAGCATTTTAGTAATTCAAAATAACTTATCTTGATATTGTTCTGTTAACTTTGTAACTATGACAATAACTTTTTTATTGCAGATAACTTCATTTTTTTCCATTATATTATTTGTTTATGCCTTATTAATTGTTGGATCTCATATATATATATATATATACATATATATATATATATATATATATATATATATATATATATATATATATATATATATATATATATATATATATATATATATATATATATATATATATATATATATATATATATATATATATATATATGAGATCCAACAATATATTCCTTATGCTCTCAACCTTTTATTTGGTTCCATTTAATGAAAAAATGATATTGGGAAATTTTGGATACACATTGTTGATGTTTAGGGGTTGCTCAATCCAGTTTTTTAATTTTTCAAGGCTGCTTGAACCCTTAATACTTTATTATTTAACATTAAAACTTAATATTTTACTAATTGAACTTAATATTTTACTAATTAAATTGAGAATGTTATCAATATTTTGCATGTATATATTTTATATGTTATCAATATTTTATGTGTCATATGACAGAATTCTGGCACTCTATTTTGATACTACTTCAAGCAACACAGGTATACATTCAGGTGCTTGTACCTTGTTGGAAAAATTAATTGGAAAGTCTTTATTATACCCAGCCTGTTGACACCATGTTCATGAAGTGATTTTATCCCATATTTACAAAACTTGTTTTGGAGCATCTTCTGGTCCAGAGGTTAACTTGTTTCAATGATTTCGTGATCAGTGGAGTAAATTTCATTCTGAATTATGGCTCTTAACTGATGCAGATCTCAAAGTATATGATTCACTTGTTCCACCAGCAGTAGAATTTGCTGTAAATATGATGCAAGGATCAACACAACCTTGCAACAATTACAAAGAATTTTAGCAAATCTTGATAATTTGTTTAGAAAAAACTCCTCCAGGTCAAAGGGGAATAACTTTTCCTTCTCCTGGTGTTATGCACCAAGCATGATGGACGGCAAAAGTACTGTACTCTATTAAAATCTACTTGTTTCAACATCAACTTTATTTAAAAAAAAATGAAAAGAAGAATCTTCTGTGACTGAATCTGCCAAATATGCAAAAGTCAACAATTGTGAACACATTAATAAAAACAAGTGAACAATCAACAAGTGAAAACAAGCAAACAACCCGATTCAAACATTGATTAAAATCATATAACACTAAACTTGAATAAAATAATTAAAACTTTGTAATTATAAAAAAAAAAGTACATTCGTTTTTATGTTGACCCTTAAATCTGATAATATCATGCTCCTTGAGCAACCCCTAGATATGAAAATATCCTAATAATACAGCTTTTATAAAATTAGATAGAAGTAGGTTCAACAAAAATCATCTCAATTAAGTTTTTTTAGATAAACATCTGTACTCACCATAGGTTACAATTTATTAATTACTATTTATCATACCATAAGTCATGCTGTGACCCTCTCTATTCATTCAATCATTGTTAAAGGAAACCTGAAAACTGTCACTCTGGAGCATAATCAACCTTACTAAACCTTACTAAATATATTTTTGGAAAAAAGTTATGATTTATGTTAAACTTTTTTCATATTTCTCTACATTTCTGAAACCAAAACAGCTGCTATTACACATGAAGTACTTGCTAAACGATTTAAAAATGCTCCTGCTATCAAAAGAACTTGCTTATACCATTATTTCTCACCTTAATCATGCTGTTTAAAGCTTATGTAGCATCAATGAGTAGTACATTTTATATTTTTTACGTGCTGGATACTTGTGCTTGTATTAATATACAAAAATCAATAAATACTGATATTTATATTAATGATTGGGTATTGGTGAATTATTATGGTGAATTCTTTCCTGGAAAGATAACTGATCTTAAAGGTTCATAGTTTGTGGCTTTTTATTATTCAAGTATCCCATCATTTCAAGTATCCAATAACAACAGATATGCATTGATATCCAGTTAGTAACATTATTGCCACATTACATAAGCCTGAGCTCAAAAACACTCTAGGGTTTTACTCCTATCTTACTAAAAAAAAAAGATAAAATTAATATTTGTTATATATAATTGTTTTTAATCATCAACTACATGTATTATCATTGTTAAGGGAATACACAAAAATTTTGAAATAAAGTGATTAGTTTTTTTCTCACATAAACAACAATGCTGGCCGAGAAATGGCTTTTATAGCAACTTTGTTGTAATTATGTACAAATAGTAGATTACATCCCTCACATAGATGGAAACTGGTCTCCAATAACACTCCTCAACCCTGATAATTGAAAAGTAAGGTTATTAAAAAATGCTATCATTTTTGTTGTGAACATGACAAGTTTATGTTTAACTTTTTATACAGTTAGGTCTAATGGTCTCATTTGCTGTTAATATTAGATCAATACAAATTGTTAGAAAAATTTATGAGCTATCCCAACAAAATGGGACTTTTTAGTCAAGTGGACTATACATTTTTAGATGTATTTGATTTCTAAAATGTAACAAGCTGCTTATACTTTGCCCATTTGTTGCAAACAATAGTAGCTAATCAGAAAACTAACACATAAGGAATTGTTGATGAATAGAAAAATACTACGATTAACTTTATTTTACCATTTTCCAGCATTTTCAGAATTTTGCCAAAGTTGAGGAAGCTAATATGATAGAAGTTAATAAAAATCACTATTTCTAAAAACAGAAGTATCCAGAAAATAGTTCTAGAAAAAATGAGTCACTTGTTGAAAGTTAGAAAAATGTTATAAGACTTTAAAGTTGTATGTTTTTATCATTCAAGAAATTGAGGGGTGCCATCCGAAAATGTTTATAAGGCTACAGTTTCTAAACCGCTGTACTTGGAACTCTGAAATTGTAAATTTAACCTATTTACATAATGCAGATTTGCTGATATGTAAAAATCAGCAAAATTAGAGATGGTGCCTTATAAAGTTTTCTAGAAATTGATTGAAATGTAATGATCTGACCCTGTCACAGTATCAGGCTTTAAACAACAAAAAACAAACAAAAAAACAAAAAGAAAAAAAGAAACATAAAACTTTTTCCTTTTGAAAAGAAAATTCATCAAGCCTTTTAAATCTTCAATAGCACATCAAAAAAAAAGACTTATAGTTTCAGAACTATGTTTTTTGCTTTATATAATGTAGAACTATAATTTATATTAAAAAAAAAAGAAATCATTTTAAAAATGAATTTATATTTGTGATTGCTTAGAGCAGAAAAATAATTTAGCTATTGTTATAAATATATGAATATTGAAAACAAGAATAAGAAATATTAATTAGAAAAGCAACATAAAATGATTTAAAAAATTCATGTTAAAGCTTTTTATCTACATTTTTCCTTTCAAAAAAAGAAAATAATAATAATAATAAAAAAAATACATTCAAGAGCAATTTTTTAAAAGTATTTTGAATACTATTTTAACCAGACTACTTAAACTATCAATTCATTTTCACATTTGAAATCAATAAGTCAATTAAGTGCAACAAAGAGTTTATGAAAAAAAAACTAATTTTATATTTATTTTTAACTAATTTATTGGCAATTATGCTTCTTATTTCAAAATTAGTAGTTTGATACATTTTGAGGCATTAATACAAATTAATTCAGTAAAAGAAGAAAAAAAAAGCTTTTTATAGACTTAAAAAAAAGTGATTGATTTAAAAACAATAAGGAAAGACTTTCCTATGTGAAGTTTGTTTTTCACAAGTTCCTTATTCTTTATCCATTTTTATTAATATCCTTTGACATAAATTAGCAGTAATCAAAAAGACTGTTGCATTATACCTGAATTGTCAACATGATAAAAGTTGGTAAACTTTCCTTTTTCAATAGTCTTTAAAAGAATTTTGCAGAAGTCTTAACAAATTCTTTTGTAAACATAACTCTTACACTAATATGATATATATATAGTTAGTGTTTTTAAATATTTCAAAAATATTATTACTCCATCATTTTCTAACCCGTATAATTTATTGATAAAGAATAATTGTTTAAAAAATCCTTTGTAAACAAAAATGCATCAATATTTTTTCCTTAATTTCTATGGTTTAACTTACTGTGGTTTAATTTACATAAAAGGAAATTAAACTAAAACAATACCAAAAACTGAAAACACCAACAATAATTTTCACACACAGAAGTTTATAAATTAAATAAACATAAGATAATTAAACACAACATAACAGTAAGTGAAACTATTTATATATCAACCAACAAAGGGATATAAAACTGAACTTTCTTGCTCAAATACTGACAACAATAAGACATTGTTTCTTTCAAAAGCATAAGCGATAAAAGTTCTATAAAATTTACCACTGTATTTAAAAACACTATTAATCTGCTTATGATTCATTCAACATGATTGCATTTCCTAATCCAAACTAAAGAAATTCTTTTAAAAAAAAGCAGTATTAATTTATAAATATCACAGTTATTTGCAATCACAACAATATGTAACATAATCTCTATGTAGTGTTTTAATGCATAGACTTATAAATACATGCAAAGTTATTTATAATTGTTGTATATGCTTTTAATATCATTTTGCTTGTAAGATAGATTTTAGTTATTTTATTAGGTTTAAGATATAAAGCTATGCATACAAGTGAGTATGAGAGTTTAGTCTCTTGCTGCTAGATGTTTTTAGTGTTTCAGCATAGTTAACTAAGACAGGAAGCTTAATTCATTCAAAAATCTGATAACAAAATTAGAGTGCCAATGTCAAGAATTGCAGACTAATCAATATTTCAATGACTCATATTCAAAAAACAAATTAAAATAAACACAAAAAGTTCATGAAATAATCTTTTAAATAACAGAATTTAATATTATATTTTCCTTTAAGACAATTTTCAAAATATTAAATTTCAAAAGATGGTTGATAGTTCTTGTGAACAATGTGACTCCCATAAAGACTCCTATAATTTTTTTTTTTTAGAAGTTACTCATTTAAAAATTATTAGCAGCAATGACCTGTAAGCTCCTTATTTACATAACTTAGATAGTAATTTTCTTTGTACTATTTGAAATCCCATAAATGTAAACTTTAAAATTTAATACATATATTGATTTAATAATACTTACTTGATTACTAGTACTGATATCAGCATTATGATGATACTGGTAAGGTTTGGAAGATACTGACAAATACGAACTGGAATTTTTATGACTAGGATTTAAAACCATTTGCCGCTTATAATGCTGGTTTAATTCCTGTTCTTGTTGCTGTCGTAGAGAATCTTGTTGAGCTTTGTATTGCTGATATTTAAATAAATATAAACTTTAATTATTAATGATTTGATGATGATGATGATAATGATGATGATGATGATGATGATGATGATGATGATGATGATGATGATGATGTGTGTGTGTGTGTGTGTGTGTGTGTGTGTGTGTGTGTGTGTGTGTGTATGTGTGTGTGTGTGTATTATATATGAATATATTATATATATATATATATGTGTATATAATAAATATATATAAAATTTCAAGGTCAATATACTTAAACAACTAAAAAAACCCATACACTTCAAAAACCAATGAAAGTGTTTACAAAAAAAAAAAAGCTTCACATGACAATGATGGATGTATTAAAGATACTACTTTAGAAAGAAAACTTGGTTTGGTTTTAGTGGCAATTATAGAACCACTCTAGTTATAGTAAATATAAAAGCTCCTCCTTAAAAAATATTTGTTCTATCTAGTTCTATCAGTTTTAGTAACCAATAGTGGTAATGATTACCATACTTATCACCTAGAAGGTGCCTTCTTTAATCAACATGTAACTTATTTTATGGTAAAAAAGAAAAGCTAATCATGTTACCAGTGTTAAATGATGATATTGTTCATCTTGTTGTCGTCGAAGTAGCAACAGCTGTTCAGTAAAACTATTGGCTTTCTCAGAAGACTTTTTCTCAAGAGTCGATGAAGTCAGGTCAGAGTCAGCCATTTTTGAATTTTATCTTAAAAAAATATATAATATTTTTTCTCAGCTGATCCAAAGCACCATGCTTTAAATCAGCTAATAAGAAATCTCTGAACTTAGAGATATCTACAACATTTTTCAGCTAACAAACAAAACATCCTTTATATATAAATTAAAAATCTATTATAATTTTATAATGCTTGCAACTTATTATGAACTCAAAAAGAAACTGAGTCAAAAATCTGTGAATAGTTTTTGACTCAAATTTAAGTTCATAATTATATTTATGCCATTACAACTATAATTTCAAAGCAAGAAAATTTCTGGGTACCAATTCTAGAATTAAAATGTGTTTGATATTGTTACTGCTATTTTTTTACACTGCATATAGAGTTTTCCTTAAACTCGTTGAATAAATTGAACCATAAATACAGATGACAATTGCTCCTTGATAAATTAGATATTCTGTAACTCTTAGAATATATCAAAAGGTATATATGCAAATTTTGAAGGCAATTAGACCAAATACATTTCAAGCAACTTAAGGCTTCAATCAAATAAGGTGGAAAGAAGATCAAGTAGTGTTTGACTATTGCATAAGTTTGTTTGACATCTAAGTCAATTACTTTGCTGAATTTTATTACAGTTCTTTAATATAGCTAATGTTGTCAGTAGACTAGAAAGTTCATCAGCATTAATTCTGTAAAATGAAATTTTTACTCCACACAGCTTTTGATCAAATTTTCATAAACATTTCTATTGCAAAGATACACTAAAAATTATGTTTATGAAAACAGCACTGCTACAAGTTTAAAGTTACACATGAAAAAAAACATGAAAAAAAGTACTTTGAGAAATGTTAAGAAAATGTAAATTCATGTTTTTGTCAAAGTTATAAAAGAAGCAATAATTGTTTCATTTTTAAAGAAAGGAAAACTTAGCATTTTTTTTGAAGAATAATACCCTTTCAGCAAATGAAAAAAAACTTGTAATTTATTGAAATTGTTAAATAAAAAATAATTAACATCTTAAAGATAAGTAAAAGTATAGAAATGATGCCCATTAAAGTATTAATCTTTTATTACAGTAAACTCAGACCTATTTTATTTTTCATTAAGCAATTTGAGTATATAACTATTGAAAGTGAATTATCTGGTTCGGATTATTGGTATGTAACGCAAATTGATATACAAATCAATGCAAAAAAAATGAAAAATTTTGAAAGCAACAACTGTTGAATAAAAAAAATGTGCTTTTTGGTTTATTTAAAAGTCACAAAATTGAGACCACAAAATCTCATTTACCCCTAATTGTAAAATATTGCATAACTATCATCTAAATTCTAAAATGAAAAAATAAAATTTTTCAATTACTTCTAATATAATTACCATGCATATATTCCTTCTTTTAATGGCAGTTATTGAAATATAACTTTGTTTCTCATCTTTAAAATATTTAGATAATATAGTGGTTTAACTCTTCTTTTTTCTAGATAGCAATCAAATTGCACAAAAATATACATTGAACTATGATATAAAAATCATTTACACAGATATCACTAGACAGGACTTCAATTGTTAAACTTGAAAATGTACTCTAAGCTATAAAAAGTATATTTTTGATAAAAAATAAACTTAAAAATACACTATCAAAAAAAAACAAAACAATGATTGAGACATTTTAAATAAACAAGCTTTTAAAATAAACTAAAGACTGCTAAATTAAGTAGAGTCATATATACAAAGTAAAAAAGGCCAGGGACTAAGATTTACAGAATCTTGTAATCAATTCATAAATATGTATATATGTGTGTATATATATATATATATATATAATTATATGAATATTAAATACATATTTGTAAATTGCAAGTATTAGCTCTACTTTTTTATTGGTAAAATCTTCTGATCTAATTCAATTACATAAAAGACATTTAATTCAACATTTTAATTCTGCATTGATGGAGATATAAAAATACAAAATCATTCTTAAAACTAAAACTCAGGAGGAGCAAAAACTTTAACAACTTAAAAGTTAGCAACAAAACTTAAATCTAGAGATTAAAAAACAACAACATTTAACTAAGCTGCGTGAGCCTACTGCATTAAGATCATAATTAAGAAAAAATTTTTTAAGTTAAGTTGAAAGAAAATATCCTAAAAATAAAATCTAAGCTAAAGTTGCCAATAGTAAGCATAGACTATCAATCGGAATTCTACAATAACAATGTGATTTAGATTGATATTTATATGTTTACACAACCGGATTAAGGTTATCAGAAGTTGTCATAGCAATTAGGGTTGTAATAAGATTAATTAACATAAATTATAGAACCTCATAAAAATAAAAATGAAATTAAGCTTTAAATATAATAAATAAATGCTAAACACAAACCTATCCAGATATAAAATGACACTTTCTATAACCATATGCACATATGTATGAATTCTATATAAACTTGTTACATACATACATATATACATACATACATATATACATATATATATACATACATATATACATACACACATACATATATACATACATACATACATACATACATACATACATACATACATACATACATACATACATACATACATACATACATACATACATATATACCTTATAAATATTATTTAAAACAACTTTCATAGAACCATTTTAAAGAATAAAAGTTCATTCAGGAAACTGGTACTTTAACAAGTCCATTAGTACAAATTCTTTAGAATTTAAAATTTAAATGTACAGATAAGACACCAAACAAAATTTACATGCTGTTGTCAATGTTACAAACTAGTAAATAAACAAACAAAATATATTTAAAAATAGATGTTACAAAAAAAATATCCTATTGAGCCAATGTAGATTACGACAGCAATTTTTTGTTCATAACAAAACTAAATGGTTTTTATGGTTGGTCTATTATTTTTTGTCATGCTATTAAAGTTTTTGAAACTTAAACTTAATAGCATGAAATTATAACTAATGAGATTAAATAAAAAAACAAACTTGAAAAACTGGAAAACTTCTCTTGCAAACTTCTTATACCACTTAGAATAGTAATAAACAAAATAGAATTATTGGTAAATAATTGGTAAAACCTTGATTGAGTCTTTAAACAACAAAAATAATAAATGAAAATTTGTAAAGAACAGACATCGTTTTTTACATATATTTTTTATTTGAATACATACATAAATACATACATACATACATACATACATACATACATACATACATACATACATACATACATACATACATACATACATACATACATACATACATACATACATACATACATACATACTTACATACATACATTCATACATACATACATACATACATACATACATACATACATACATACATACATACATACATACATACATACATACATACATACATACATACATACATACATACATACATACATACATACATACATACACAGATACAATAAACACTCACTATATTTTACATGTTCATATACGACCTTAACTTGGGTTATTTAATTGGTGGCAGTAAGTAAAAAAAAAAACATTTTGTAAGCATATAAATAGTTTTAAGAATAGCTAGGCAATAAAATTGTTTCTATTATTATCCTCTTTAAAATCACAGCAGCTAATTTTTAGACGCATAGTTATATATACTAGCGATGTAGATTCACTTTGCTGGATATTTTAAAAATATATATATAAATGTAAACATATATACATTTTTAATAGAAAGCTATACATACAAAAATAAAACTTCGAGAATTTTAAACTCTTGCGTAAACAAACTGACGGCGCAATCTATGTATTAATTTCTGATCCAAATAAATGGGGTTTAATGTTTTACGCATTATTTGTCAGCCATATTTATTTATAAAAACCTGACGTTGACATTTAAAATGAATCGGTAAATATGCGACGCCGTAAATGGTTTCCAAACTGAACTCTGGAGTCAAAACCCGATGCTTTCTGTCATTAAAGGCCAAGTGTATTAGAACTTTCTTTATCAAATTTTGTTATTAGATTTTTTAGAAACGGAATTGTTGTTATTATCCAAGTTTTATTTGTTTAGCTAAAGTCTTATAAGAAAAATTAGTCAACACAGAGAAGTTCAATAAATAATAGTTTTGATAGAAGTCTATTCAATTACTTTTTTCTACAATTACTTAGACGTCTGGCGACGAAAAAAAAAGCAGGTGAAAGAACTCTATTAGTTTTTACTTATAAGTACTTAAAAGCGAGTTGAACCACGAATAATTAAAACTGAGCACTAATTAGATAATCGAGGCTATTATATCTATACTTAGAAGAATCATGCTTGACCATTGATAAAAATGGTTTTTACCAAAGAATTAAAATTTGGTTTCGCTATTTGACTTTCTTAGACCACCTAACTTTAGAAAAAAAAAAACAGTATTATTCATGTTAAAGATATTAACTCTCCGGCTAACTCTCACGGCTCGGTCCATGCTTTACCATTATCATCAAACCAGCTTGTGCTCGGCTGCGCTTTATCCAGTTTTACGATTAAGTTTTATTTCCAATTTTATGAATTACTAAAGGTTTATTTTGTTTGTTTTAAGGACTTTTTTTTTTCCATTAATAACTAACATACTTAACGAACGTGCAATTTTTAAGCCTTCAGGCATAAAGAAAACGAAACAAAGGAACTGTGTTTGAGTTACCAACTAGAGTAATTAATGAGGCGAAATTCATAAATGAAATAAAGAACAACAAATGTGAAGTAGGTAACTAAGCCGTGTTTATCAAAAAATATTTTCCAAGTTAAGGTACTGATTTCTTTTTCATCGATTTAGTGTAGATTCCTATCGAGAGCTCGCACTAGCAAATATTGATTTAACTCTCTATCTCTATAATAACAGCATCTTTCTCGGTTTTTCGAATTTGACCTAAAAAATAGTTCAAAAACATATAATACTACTTATGTGAATTTGTAATGTGTGTGTGTGTGTGTGTATAAATCTGTGTGTAAGTATTAACTGCCTACAACCAATTTCTATATTTTTCATACCAATTCTTTTCCAGTGCAAGATCATGACAGATAACTTCACTCATAACAATGTAAGGGATCGACACCAGCTACATCAAGTAATCCTGACTGGAAAAAGAGACAAGATATGAAGGAAAACTAAAAAGTATAGATGTAAGATTTTGCATTATTACTTTCAGTTATAACACATATAAACACATACAAATACAGACACAGATATAAGGGTGTGTGTGTATATGTAGTTCTTGCAGCATGAAAAAACTCATTCTTTTTTGTGGTAGTTTGAAAATTATGTTCGTAAGATGATTTTTAAGTGGCCTCAAAAAATGAATTTTCAATCCAACCATAATCCTAGAAAATAAAGTGTGTTAGTTGAAATTCATGCCAGACAAATATTCCAGTATTACAAAGAGTGGACAAAAGTTGGGTTTAGAGGCTGAGAAAATAGCTTGAAGAGCCTGAAGGTGATTATGAGCCTATTGCTGAGAGATTGATTTACAAACAATAGTCTGATTACGTCAGAACTCCTGAATTCTTTATTAAGGTCCAAGACATAACTAGTTCTCTGATAAAAAGGATTTTTGTCCAGAAAAAAAAAACAACCAAAACAACCATTGGCTTACTATGTGCCCCAAGGATGTACCCAAGGTCATGCAAACCCAGTTTCCAGCCATTGTCATGCTCTTTATAGTCATCTCCTCATAAGATGACATCACTTCTTCCTCAAGGGCTTGAGGGAGAATACAAAAAAAAATTTAAGGTTCAAAAAGAATATAGATTGCCCTGGATACAAAATGCTGCTGGACAACCATGTGTGGTAGCAAGACTCACCAGACTTATCACCAGAAAAGTTTTATGGAATTTTTTTGTGACACAATTGAAAGAAAGACCAGCAAGTCTCCATGCAATACCACGGCTGTGTTGAGACACTCATTGATGCGCAGTAATTTAATTACAGTAAAAGGTAAGGAGATTAATCCAGTTTTAAAATGCAGTTGGTTTTACTCATAACTAATCAACATTTTCTTAGAAAATATTATTTTTTCAAAAACCATAATTTGATCATTAGATACTGTCCACACCCTGTACATACATACATACATACATACATACATACATACATACATACATACATACATACATACATATACATGCATAAAGCATTTATGTGCCCTTAAAATCTGCACTAACTATTTGAAAATGGTAAATTATAAACAAGTAAACAAGAAAATACTTTTGGCAAATAATTTATTTCATGCCTTTTTCCCATGAATTTCAAATAAATCTTGAACACAGCCTTAATTCTGGACCCGAACCTCTAACATATCTTCGGGACATAACCCTTGGGCATGGCATTCCACTGCTTGATGACAGAGGTCTTCAGATCCACAAGCTTTTGACTCAACATATGTTTATATACTATAGTCCAGAGGGTTTAAATCTGGGGAGCTTACTGGCCACAAAACTCTCTACCCAAAAGTCATACATGTTTTTTCTGAGCCACTCTTGGGTCTTTCTGTCTGCATGGGGTAGAGCCCCATTCAGCTAGTACACAATTTTGGAATCAGGGATGAAGAGATACTTCATGGCTGGACATGGCCTTCCAAGATTTTAAGCTATACATTTGTATTGACTTTGACCCACTGAATAAATTAAAATGGGAGGCATCTTCAGGCTATTGGAAGCCACAACTCCAAACATGATCACAGAAGCAGGACATTTTATCCTAAATTTAAACCAAATAGACTCTAGAACATCTTCTGGCTTTAAGGAGCTAATGTAGTGATTAGTCCTGCTACTTGATACAAAATTTGAGCTTTTGACTGCTCTAATAAGCCTTAAAATCCTCACAGTCTTTGTCTTACTATTTCCTGGTTTCCTCTCTATGTGGCTATACTTTTTAATTTGACTTAAATATCATACACAGTTCATTTATCCAACCTAAGTCTTGCTGTAGTGACCTTGGATGTAACACCCATGCAGTGAAGGTCAATGACATCTTTTTTTTGGCAGTCAGTAAAAAAATCAAAATTTTCATTTTATTACTTATTTATGTACAAATCAAAGATTCCAAAACCATAAATCAAAACAACAATTCCTATTTTAAAAAATGCCAAAGTTAGTGTGGATTTTAAGGGCGTGGAGTGATAAAAGTAAATATATTCTGTTTTCATCTGATGGTATCAGGATGTTAGATGCTCAAAAAAGAATAAGAGGAGACACCTTGTACACCATGCCAACTAGAGAGCCATAGTGTGGAGATGTTTTTCCTGTGATTTCTAGGGCCATTAGTTTAAATTGAGGGCATTGAAGATGTTAAAGTACTATATGAATTTGATGAAAAATCATATACTACTACATGTCAAAAGAAAAATATCTGTGTTTTAGGCTGGCCCAGCCAAAGTCCTGCCTGAAATCCTATTGAAAATTCATGGGAGGAGCTTGATCATCAAATTAGAGAAGAAAATTATGCATACAAAAAGAATGTTTACAGCTTTACACTAAAAATGGAAAAATATGTCTATAACCAAATAAATAAGCTTATCAACTCAACCCCTCAAGTAAGGGCATTGAGTTGACAATATTAATTTGTAATATTTCCTCATGAAATATATATTAATCTAATAAAATATTTTACTTTATTAACTGCTGATCATTATTATCATATTTGGTCAAAGTTACACTTTTTACTGCAGAAACCTATGCCCAGTGACATAGACTAAATGTGTAGAAGACATCTGTTGAAAAATGCATCCAAGATATTAGTGCTCTGTAGGTAAATGTGCTGTTGCAGTATATAGCAAATAGGGATCAATGCTTAGTTTTTTGATTTTACACAAATATAGTAATTTCAGCATTTTTCTTTCCTAATTTTAAAAAAGTCAGAAATTTTTCTAACTTCATAAGTTAGCAACTTTCCCTGGATATTTTCCTCCTACATCATTAATGTTTTACTGTTTGAAATTACAAAGACATTAAGTTATACAAATAACTTTTATAAATAAAATATCAAAAAAACCAGTCAAAAAATGGGTTATGCAACCAAATAAGAACATGGCAGTCATCATGCCTATATTTTAAATCAAAAAGACTGACAAAGCTTCCCTATTTTTATTATCTCAGTTATTCAAACTCTGATTTTAATTCTATTAATTGGCTCTCGCCCAAATATTTCTTTATTTCAAAATGCCAAAAAAATTTTCCATGTTTGACATTAAAAATTACTAAGATTATGTCACAATTATAATTTTTGAAACAGCATTTCAACAGGAGAAACTTTACCTTCTAGCAAAAAGCTAATCAATGCCTTCACTTAAAGCTTCAAAATACTGTTTTAGCTTAAATTGACTGAGGAAGATATCAAAATTATTTGTACTAAGAAAAAAATTGTACTCTAGAAAATGAAATAACAGAAGTAATTAAATTAAAAGTTTAAAGGTTATTATATTATACTTTTTCTTTCTCTTGTTCTTTTCAGTTTCTACATTAGATCTGACATCTTTTAGGCTTTTTATGTGCAACTTTGCAATCTGCTATGAACAAAAAATAAAGTTAAATGTTTTTTACAATTATTATAGAATTTAAGATGTTTAGAAACAAATAAAATGGTAGTGAAAAAGTAGAAAGATATCAAATATTAATTAATATAAAAAGATGACAAAAAATTATTAAATAATATAAAAATATAAAATACTAAAATAGGAAATATAGAAGTTTAATTCTCTTCCACAGTGATGCTGCAAATGACTACCATTGGTCTTCTGGAGGAAACATCTATAAAATAGCAATCACAACTTTTTTTAATGGCAAAAGAAGATTAAGTTTGTAGAAAAGTCAACTATGAATTAATACTTTTGACAAAGAATAGTTGTTTTTTTTCCAAGATTCTTCCCTTTTATTTTACATATGTATGCAAAATCTAAATTTTTAAAGATTTTTTTCCATTTTAATATATTTGGAGACATAAAATTCATATAACTCTTTGATTGATGCCAAAAACAGATAACTTGTTGCAGAACATGATGAGGTTTTCTTATAATAAAATATAAAGATTTTAATTGTCAAAAGTAAATGCTGAAATGTTATTAAAACAATCAAATCTCTCTACATCACATGATAAACTATATAAATTATGGCATTGATCTTATCATATTAGGATCTGCATTGATTAACTAAGGCATTCAGCAAATTTGAAGCTTGCAATCAACTTTTCTTACACAAAGTAGGATTTAAAAGGATAATCATTCCACATTCCGCAAAAGAAGGAAATTTTGGTAACGCTCTTCTGATACTTTATCAACAATAGCAGCACTAACATATAAAACAAATAATCAAAATTTGGTTGCCTTAAATTTGTCAAACTACAACAAAGACCTTGACTTCCTACCAAACTCTGCTGTATGTAATTATTCATGCCTTCTAAACAAGCAGATATTAGCAATCTTGAAGTTTAGCTGTAGAAAGTTACATCTTTCTACAGTTTCAAGAGTCTTCTAACAACTAAACAAAATAAGCTCATATAATTACTATTTTAAAGATCTGAAAGAGTGGAAAAACCTTTTTGATATTCTAGACAGCGCCTTAAACTAAATGAATCACTAAACCTTACTTCATATGAAAAATCATTTTTTAAGTTTGTTTTTCTTTAACATTACACATAAAGAAAAATATAGTAAATTTTTGAATAATAAAAAAATGAAAAATATAGTAAAGCAGGGATGATATTTCATGTTTGAATGAATAACATTGCAGAGTCCAGTTGTGTAGATTAAGATACATCTTTACTATTAAAATTAAGAATTTAACTTACTATGTGTACCTAATACAAAGCTTATCTTGTACAAAAGCAAGGTTCTGTTAAATTTGAATGTTAGATTAAGGTTCACATTGTAGTCACACTCACCCTAAAACTTCTGGGAAAATTTCAAAGTGTTTTGTTAAAGATACTCAGGAATTTTAGAAGGCAGTGACCACAAAAAGTGAATTTTTTAAATGTCCAAAAAATGCAAATTATTTTAACTATTATTTAAAAAATTAATTTTAGTTGAAAATATATTTAAAAAGACCCAGTTTTATATCTATACCACCTTCAAGTTCTTTGTTAATATCTTTCTTTTCATGCCTTAAATGCTTTCATCTACATTTAAATTTCTGTTATTTTGTTTATATTTAGCAATTTTTTTGGACAAGCCTTTATTAAAAAAATATCTTGATGGAATATTTAAATTGCTAAAGACTTTTCTTAATCCATTATAGCCATTAATAAAGTTGATAGAAGGAGAATCTACACCATTTGTCAAATTTTTCTACAGAAACAAATTGTCTTTGGGCAACGAGACTAAAATTTAGGCCTTAATTGACATTTTGAGTCAAGTCATACAAGAGTGTATTAAATAAATGATCTTGATTTGGCTCTTGAAAAAATTATTTAATTTTATTCCTTATAGCAGTAGGTAATATGAGTTTTGAAGTGTATATGTTTTTACCTGTATCTTTTTTGTTGCTATTCACACCAGCTTTCTTTCGTACAAAAACAAAATTTATGACGTTCATCTTTACAAACCTCTTTTTAAATTGTGAAATAATGCAGCCCCAACTGCTTTTTTTTATTGCATAAATATGCTTAGTTTGACGGATTACCATAATATGACTGAAATATGTTGATGGTTCTTTTTCGTCAGACGGACACTTTTTCAAAATATTTTTAGTCAACTGACAGTAATTATGTACCGCACTTTGTTTTTAAATTGCATAACTTTGCAGCTAAACGTTTATGAAAAATGACCAACACATTGCTCATATTAGCCATCACACTAAAAATATATATTTGTTGCACCTGCCGAATGACATCGTATCACCTGAAAAATAAAGCTAAATCTAATTAACACATTAGCCTAAAGCTCTAGATATTTTTATATTACGTTATAAAAGAACAGATAGGTAGCTAGACTTTAGTTTATTTTAAGGTGTTCTTACCAGAACCAGAAGTGTATTGCACGACTGGCTTTTACTTTTATTCTTATTCTTAGGTTTAGCTGATGACATTAGCTTCCTCTTTGCCACCACTGGTTGGCCTGCGAAATTTTCTTTTGAAACATTTACTCGTTAGGATTGCGGAAAGCATCCACAACCTTTGTCCAGCCACTCTTCATGGGGTAAAATAGTCCCACATCGAGTGGCTGCATGAACTGAGTGTTATTAGGTGAAACGAGAATAAAAACTATTTGTAAATCTGCTAGCTTCTTCATTAAATGAAATTGTATCCAACTTTCATGTTGGATACAATTTCTAAACAATAACTTTTCTCTAAGTATTATTATCTGTCAGCCACTGGTGAAAAGCATTGCATAAATATTCATAAAGAGCTTTATGATTTATATAACCCTTAGCAGATTTACCAACAGCTACTAAATTTCGAGGCAATGACTGGTATACAGTCATGGGGATTCTCTGGTTAGCATATATAGTAAGAGGGGGAGGAAGAGATCCGTCAGCACCAATATTTGCTGTAATAAAAGTGCAAAGAAAAACTAGAAAGCTAAACTATCATGCTATCATGCTTAGCTCTCATGCTAAGCTATCACGCTAGATATTTAAAATCAAAAACAACCTATATCGGTGTATTATAAACAATAAAAGCATTAAAGAAATGACAGAAAGATAGGCAATAAATTTAATATAAATTTGCATACCAAAAACTGTAATTTTTTCTTTGTCTTTAGCTACCGTGGCATAAGGAACATTTTTTGATCTTCTTTCAGCCAAGACTTTTCTAACTTTGGGTGAAAATTGAAACCCGGACTCATCGAATTTAAAATTGTGCTTGGGTTCATATAGAATATCTAGATAGTCTTTCTCCGCCAAGTAACTTCTAATGTCCGCAAACCACTGTTTAATTAATTGTTGTGACACCATTTATCTTCAGGTTTTAACAATCCTGATCTACCAAATTGATAAGGTCTATCCCTGTTTATTTTCCCCACCAAACATTCATCAGACAATAGACGGGTCACAAATAAAATGATGGTGTCTTAGATGACAGAATGACCTCTCCTTTGTGCATTTATTATATAGTTAACCAACACTTACTCCTCAGCTTCGGTCAAAAAAGTGCAGGGGCCCATTTTTTTGAACGTAGATGCTTTTCCAAAATCTTATCTCTCAAGGTTGATCTAGGAATGCCATAATGCTTTGATGTATAAGTTGCGCTTATTCGACCGCTAAAAAACAATAAAGTATGTAGCTTCATTGGCAGTAAGAACTTATAGCAAAGATTTTTAGATAGTGAAAGGTTAATAAGTAGTGACATTCCGTAAAGATAAATATTGTCTAAGCTAACCTCTTTACATTCGCAACAGCCTCCGCTATATGTTCTTCAGTATATCCATCTCTAGTAGCCATTCTAGATGTGCTACAACTTTTTTTATTGATCTATAATATTTTATTAAATAAAAATTTTTGAAATTTAAATAGTTGCAAGTTTAAAATTAGTAGCCTGGTACCAAGTATTAAATGTAAAATTGGTTTTAAAATTGTTTAAAACCTATTAATAAAGTCTGAAAGTAGAAAATAAACATGCATGATTTTACTAATCAAAAAAAAAAAAAATTCGAAACGTTGTCGTGTCAAACGTGTCAGCCACAGATATTGCACCAGTGTAAGAACAGATATGGATTCTTGAAGTGAAGCTTAAGTTGATTGAGTGAAAAACTACTGCTAAATATAGAAGTTAAACAGACAAGAATCAACCCAAGTGAATAATGAAGCAAGA
The DNA here is from genome assembly GCF_058129835.1 of Hydra viridissima. Taxonomy (NCBI): domain Eukaryota; kingdom Metazoa; phylum Cnidaria; class Hydrozoa; order Anthoathecata; family Hydridae; genus Hydra; species Hydra viridissima. Next base: position 6,743,036 of record NW_028324305.1, read on the forward strand.
AATGGTATGAGACTGCTGCTGCTGATTCCATCATAGTAATATATTATCCTGTATTATATTATCCTGTAATTTATTATTTTGTATTGAAAGGAAATCACAAAAATTTCTGTTTTAGTTGCATACAAAAATAATTCTGTGCCTTAATATTTAAAGTAACAATAGTCAAACTTTCGTCATTTATAAAAAGAACATCAAAGTTTTTTTTAGATACAATTTCTGAACTTTTCAGCAATAAGTTTTTGCTCTACATGTCTTTAAGTGACTGAGTGGTGAAGACTTGGTCGCATGGCGAACACTGGGTGTTTTAGGTCGCATGGCGAACACTAGGTGTTTTACCCTATGTAAAATGATTGATTTGAAGCCTAAATATGTATTTTCTGAGGTTCCTTGAAAAATTTCTGTCAATATTATATTAAAAGAAAAAAGTTTTGAAATTAACTTTTTTACTTATTTAATGGTAGAGAAGTTCCTCAAATTAACATAGAAGGCTGCAACTCTGTGTTGTGGACTACAACAGTAAGCATTTGTAAGTTGCAACAAAAAATAACAGAGATATATAACATAAATTACTTCGCATTTTTGTCCAATATATTTTCAGGAGGGAGAACTAGTTAAAAACAACGATCGGAAAAGACGTACAAAAGATGATTCATATACTCTTCTTATAAATAAATGATAAAGCGAAAAGAATCAAGTTAAAAACAACTGAGAAAAGACGTATACACGGAGACTTATTCAACCTGCCATATAAAAAAATGATAAAGCGAAAAAAAGAATGGTTAAAAACAACTGGGCAAAGACGTGAATGCGTAGACTCGTAAACGATAAAGCGAAAAGAAGAAAAGTTAAAAACAACAACCAATCCAATCTTACGGTTAGGAAAAGAGTAGGAGAAAGAGAAAGACGGAGTTTTAGAAAGAACTAAGAGAGAGTTTCTTAGAAGTCTTTTTAAGAAAAGTTTAAAGAGAGAGATTTTTTATGATTGAAAAATACTTTGATGAATAAGCAGTTTTATAAGTGAATAAAAGAGAAAAAGAAGAAATTTTTAAAAATCAGAAGAAGTAAAGAATTAAATAGAAATCAGAAGAAATATTGATTAAAGAAGAATAACCAGAAGTTTCAAATAAAGAAGAAATATTCTTATAGAAAAAGAAGGACAAAAAAAAGGAGTAATTGATATAAATAGTATCGAACACTACAAATAGAGTTAGTGAATATTATTTGTATTACAATAAACTTAATGAACAAAAGAGTGCTAACCATTACACACTAATAGAACGTTTAATAAGCTATATAGTATAATAGAATATACTGAGGTTGCCAAATATAACCTTAACCCTTTAACAATTAAATCTTGCACATTCATAACCAAGCTATCCCCAAACCTCACCTTTTCCTAACCAAGTACTCCCAAGGCCCTAAACCTCGATTCCAACCTTCCATATACCCTTCCCCATAACCTGGAGCCCAAAGCTCCCTAACCCCTTACCTCATCATCATACAGACAAACATTAACCATGCTTAACATTCCAAACAACTAATATAACAAATAAATTATTTATTAAAAATGCCGCCCTTACAATATAATATACATTAGCATTTTTATGATGTATAAGTTTAAGAGAAAAATAGATAAATACTGATTTTATACAGTAGCGTGCAAAAGTTTAGAAACACCTACTTTTTTTTCAGTTTTTAACGCATAACTTTTCAAACTTTCTCAAATAACCTGAAATTTTTACCAAATGTGCTCTATATTATAACAATTCAAAATCCATTTCACAAAATTTTTAAAACTCATCGGTCAATTAATTTTTATTGTTTTTTTGAAAAGGCTTCCGAAGCAACGAGGTATAACTAATTAAGAAATTATTTGTGAGTTTTATAATTCAATTACGTAATGATATTTTAAAAGCATGGGAAAGGCTAAGGAAGCTTCAAATGAAATAAAGAAATTAATCATAAAAGCTGTGGGGAAAAAAAAGACTTACAAAAGGATTTCTGAACTTTACAATGTTTCTAAACCAAGAATATGTCACATTATGAAAAGGTTTCGTCAGCGCAAAACTGAAAAGCAAGCCTCGCTCTGGAAGACCTAAAGTTACAACTGAAAAAGCTGATAGATTATTAGTAAGGTTTTGCAAGAATAATCCTCGGATGACTGCTTTCGAACTTAATTCAATTATGCGTCAATTTCATGGCACAAACTGTAGCGTTGATACAACTAAACGTCGATTACGACAAAATAATCTGTACGGTCGCCGTCCAGTTAAGAAACCTCTTATATCTGCGAGAAATTTAAGAACCAGAATAAAATTTGCGAGAGATCATCTCAGTTAATGATTGGTCAAAAGTCCTTTTCTCCGACGAATCAAAGTTTATGCTATTCAGTAGTGACGGAATTAGATATATCAGACGTCCAATAGGAGACAGATTCAATCCAAAGTATCAGTTACCTACTGTTAAACATGGAGGAGGAAATGTTATGGTTTGGGAGTGTTTTAGTCGTGACAACCTGGGTCCCATTCATCGCATAGAAGGTATTATGGACCAGAGAGTTTATTTAGACATAATGAAGAACATTACGCTGCCCCATGCAAAGGACAAAATGAATCGCAATTGGATCTTTCAACAAGATAATGACCCAAAGAATTGTGATCTGTTAAGGAATATTTCAATAAAAAAAAGTCAACGTTCTTGAATGGCCTTCACAGAGCCCAGATTTCAATCCCATTGAGCATCTTTGGGAGTACATTGACAGGCAATTAGTTGGTAGAAAACCAACCAACAAAGACAATTTATTTGGTTTGATTAAAGAATGTTGGTATAATATTCCTCAGGATGTTCTCATTAATTTAGTTGATTCGATGCCTCGTCGCTGTGATGCTGTTTGAAAGGCAAATAGATATGCCACCAAATACTAACTTTTTTATTGAAACTATTTTATTAAAAAATTGTAAATTTTGAAAGTTTTAGTAAATATTTCAGCTTTATAGAAATAAATAATAATCCAAATTCAGCTGTTTCTAAACTTTTGCACGGAAGCCTTTTCAAAAAAACAATAAAAATTAACTAACCGGTGAGTTTTAAAAATTTTATGAAATGGATTTTGAATTGTTATAATATATAGCACATTTGGTAAAAATTTCAGGTTATTTGAGAAAGTTTGTGAAAAGTTATGCGTTAAAAACTGAAAAAAAGTAGGTGTTTCTAAACTTTTGCACGCTACTGTAGATTTAAAATAAACGAGAAAATTATAAAAAGTTCGATTTCTTAAAAAAGAAAAAATTTTTATTGAAAGTCAACTCCACTGACTGTGAGATTTAAGTTCATCATCACGTGATACTTTTGTTATTTGTATAACTTTGATCAATGCAAAATAGAATAACATCTATTATCAGAAATCAGAAAAATATCTTTAGAATCATTGTCTGGCGGGTAAAAGCAAGAACAGAACAATGATTGCTTCACATCCTTCTTAATGCATGAAAAATTAAATTAAATTTCAGGTACCGCAATCGATAAACATATGAGGAAAAGGGAATAATTTAGTTGCAGTTATTTGAATAAATGATCCTTAGTTGCCGAAGCAACCATTTTCCGGATAATTCATGCAGCTTTTTATTGATTGTTGTTCAAAAGATTTTCATGCCATACAGGTGAACCAATGTTATTATAAAAAGTGAACAGGTTCACCTGTATGTTATTATATATAAGAAAAATCAAGAAACAAACGTCAAATTTTATTTGCTAAGCTTTGTACGCGAACAAACAAACAAAAAAAATTATTATAACATTATCATTTGTTCCAAAATATTTTGTTCAAAAATTTAATACGAAGGTATAAATTACCATCTAAATTATTTTTTAAAACGCCCCTCCTCCACTCACTCGCCCTTCCCCATCTTCCATTTCCATTCAAAAAGTAAGAATATAAAATAAACTAGTTTTTGAAAAAGTTGCTTTCTCATATTAAATTCATAACCAATTATGGAAATGTTCTTTTAAATAAAAAAATGACGAGGATTAATTTTTTATCTGTTAACTCCTAGCCAATGCTTAGAAGCTCGTGGTTTTATGTTAGAATATCGCAAAAATTGCGTACTCCAAATGAATCAAATGCGGTCAAGATGCGGAAAGGGAAAAATTTAATGTTAAACGGATAAATACTTTTCGATCTGCTGAAATAAAAAGTTCAAATAAATTACAACAAATCTTCTGAATAAAACATAAAACGTTTGACCAGTGAAACATAAAGTGTCTAAAGCCCTGTTATACGTGAATTCTATGTTTTAGATTAAATTCAAAACTCTTTTAGCAGATAAAAAAAGGTATTGCTTTCATATTTTAATTATATATAAGTATTAGGTTGTATAAAAAGTATAAATTTCCAGATGTTAACTCCATGAAAAAAAAGATGTTAATTTTTAAAATTTGCAATCGAAACAATCCTCTTTTACGGAACTTTCCTCAAAAGAATTGCATTTTTTCTCCATAGTATCACTACTATCCAATACTTTATCTTCTTCGATTAATCCTGTTTTCAGGTATTTTATTTTCGCAATATCTCCGATCAATGCTGTTCCATTTTGAGACATCGGTTCAATTTTTGTTAAAATAGAGCAAGCAAACTTGTTAGCCAAAACGTCGTCATCAACAATCAAACCAGCATTTAAAAGTTTTTCCTTTACAGAGTCTCTTGAGAAATTAACAAAACGAAGTTGGACCCTTTTTTTTGATAATTCCTCTCTTAAAAATTCAAAGTTTTGAAGTATTGTAAAATCAACTCGCACCATGGTAGACATGTCCAGATACAACGTTTCAAGACAACTAAAGCTATTGACCTCTGAAAAAATGGTTTTGTTCACTGCGTCCACTCCCGGATACGTTAAATTTTCCATTAATAAAATTGTGACAGACTTCTCTTTATCATCTCGAGACAAAAAGTATTTCGGACGTGCTTCACGGGAAAGCATTATAAGTATTTCAATACCCGTTCCCGCCATAACTCCATATTCCAATTTATAAAAACTCGTACAAAAAGCAGAAAAAAATGGTATTAGATCCCATCTGTACAATTTCCATATGCTTTTCACTATATTTATCTCAATCATCGTGAGTACAGCCATCAGCATCATAGCTGCTAATCCGGCCGATGGAATGTAATAAAAAGCTGGGGTCATATACTGAAGAGCAATCAAAACGACGATTCCAGATATGGCACCTTAAATAAAAAAGCAACCTTTGGACAACAGAATCAGAGAAATTTAAGCCCCTGATTCTGAAGCGATTTTTCTAAAAGAGTAAGCAGCAGAAGTTCGTTTATACTGAATTTTAAAATAATTTTGATTAAGGTTATTAAAAAATTAAACAATAAAGTAAAGAAACAAATTTATGACAAAAGAAAATTGTTACATTTGTTTTTAAGCTAAAATCTACCTGCCAAAGGAGTTTGAGCGCCACTCATAGAGTTTACAGCGGAACGCGTAAAACCTCCACCTACAGGCCAGCCTCCATAGAATGCGCCAAAGATGTTGCACATTCCAATGGCAATCAATTCTTGCTGAGCTTTCACCTTATAATTAAATTTCCGAGCAAACGCCTTTACAATAGACATTTGCTCTATGAACATGATTACAGGTAACACAAAAAGAGATGCTCCAAAACCTTCTATTAGTTCACTTGTAGTTTTCAATGTGACATTGCCATTCTTCAACGGCAGAAAAATGTTCTAATAAAAAAAGAACGTAAGCTAGTTTGTTTACTATACATACATACATACATGCATACATACATACATACATACATACATACATACATACATACATACATACATACATACATACATACATACATACATACATACATACATACATACATACATACATACATACATACATACATACATACATACATACATACATACATACATACATACATACATACATACATACATACATACATACATACATACATACATACATACATACATACATACATACATACATACATACATACATACATACATACATACATACATACATACATACATACATACATATATATATATATATATATATATATATATATATATATATATATATATATATATATATTTATATATATACATATATATATATATACAGTGGTGATCACAGAAAAAGCACACCTAATGTTACCTTCGTTTGACTTAATAAATTTCTTTCTTTAATAGGGAAATAAAATTAATTTCCATTTATTAGCTATAAATCATAAGAAAAAAAAAATCATTTTTAGCTGAAGTATAACTATAATTTACAAAATACAAAGAAAATTGTGATCTTAGAAAAAGAACATCAGACAAAAAAATAGTGCTGATGCAAAGTCAACATCAAAACATTAAAAACAACAATAATAACTTGTTATGCAGACTTTATAATTGCAGCACATCTTGATGTGATGCTGTTAACAAGCATTTGATAATTTTCATCAGGAGTGGCATTCCAGAACTTTTGATTTTCCCCCAAAATTCATTAAACTTAGAAGTTTTCTTTATCTCGTAAAGCCATCCGTCGTTATTGTTCAATAAGTTCTCGATCGAATTCAGATCGGGAATGTAGGGTGGCCATTCTAAAACATTGAGCTTAATTTCTTCAAACCAAGATTTTGTAGATCTCGCAGTATACTTTGAATCGTTATCATGCATTAAAATCAAGTAACAGGTAGATTATCGTTAGCATACGGCTCCATTACATTTTGTAACTATATTTGTCTTTGTATTGATCCAAATTTCCATCAATTTTGACCAACGAACCCATACAATGCCCGGATAGTGTTCCCTAAACCTTAGTATAACCCTCACCGGGCTTCACCGTCTTTAGAGTATACAATAGGTTGTTTTCTTGCTTCATAGAACGCCTAACGTATACTTTCCCATCAGACTAGAAGCGATTAAACTTGAATTCATCACTACTTAAAAGGTTTTTCCAAATGGAAACATTTTTATTTAGAAACATTTTCGCAAACCTTCATCACTTTAGCAGATTTTGTTTTGAAGCAAGGGTTTTCTTCTTTGCTATTCAGTCTCGGAAGTCAGCTTCTTGTAAACGATGATGAGTGGTTGGGGCTGACACAACTATGTGATACTGTTCTTCAATTTTGGCTTTTATTTCATGAAAAGTTAAAGAAGCATCTTTTTAGGCATTTTAACAATTTGGCGATCCATATTGGCTAAAATTTTTCTTGACGGTGATTTTCGAATTTTATCATTAGTGGTAATGTATTTTTCAATATGTTTACGACAGTTTTAAACCAACTTTCTAGAACACCCTAGTTGATGCTAAATTTGAGAAATCTTACGTCCATTCGATATCATTCAAAATTGTCTTTCCTTTTTCTACAGAGCAATTTATTTGTTATGTTAATATGTTTGTTTCGCTCCATGTTTAGTTGCTACAAGAAAATTAAATGTACATTACAAATAATATTCACTACGCCTTGTTCCAGTTCTCACTTGAGAATTTTATTGAAAAACTCCAATTTTTATTTATAAATGGAATTCTCTACAAGAATATGCTATTTCATTGAGCACATCCACACAACGAATTTAATAATAAACGTTTTTATTGCAACATTGTCGTCCAAAAAATGCAGTTTCCAACTTGTATATTATCACAAGAAATACCATATATATATATATATATATATATATATATATATATATATATATATATATATAAATTTAATTGTATTTAGGTTCAAAACTTTTTCATTTGGTAGAATTCCGTATTTTAATGACAAATTCTCAGCAGTTGTTTGCTTCCATACTTTCTTTACGTTTGTTTACAATATTTATTTTCTATATGTATCTTTAACACCTATATGTATCTAATACAAATAGATAAACTTGTACATGCAACATTCAAAAATTTTAAACAAAATCATCGTAAGCTTTGATTACAAAGCCTATCTGATGTGCAACCTAAGTCATAAGACAATAATCTTTTAAACAAATACCATAGTAATTATGCCGGATACTGTTCGAGCATTTTGCAATTCTCATTCGCATCTATTGTTATGATTTCTTAAAATTTTTAAGTCATGTCAGAATCACTCTCAGAAAAATCTTTATTATAAGAAATAAATAGGCTCTCCAAAAAAAAAAATTCTTACTTGAAATGTTGGTAACCCTTCTTGAATTGAGCCAGCTATTGAAAACTTTTGTTTGAAGCCATTTATGTGGAAGATATAAACAGCGATTGTAGCAAAGAGACACACAAGAGCCATTCGAGAAGCGCACAAAAACCAAATTATGGCTTCCATAAATGCTCTTGCTTTGATATGAGTTTTCGGATTCGGATTCTTTTTTCTTTTTGAAAGCAAAACAAAAAAAGTTAGAAATACGACGCAACAAATGCTCATAGTTAAATCCCATATGTTTGTGAGCTTGATGTTCACAATGATGTGTTTTATTATCTCAAACACGTTTTGAGGTGCTTTTTTTATTCCAAGCAAATTTGAACACTGCGATACAATAATGGTGATAGCTGCGGCTGACACAAATGCGCTGATCATAAACTGGGGTACATATTTGATCAAGAAGCCCAGTTTAAAAATACCCATTAGCACTAAAATGACTCCGGCTAGAAAACTTAGAAGAGAAGCACCAATTGGGGAGTTAGTTGGGTTAAACCTAGACGTATACAAACCGAGAGTAACTGTCGTTCCAGCGCTCAAATCTTTTGATGTACCAAAAATGCAGTAAATAAGACCAGGGGTTAGCGATGCGTACAGCCCATGTTGTGGCGGAAGTTTTGCGAGATAGGCAAACGCAATGCTTTGAGGAATAACAATAACACCGCACGTCAGACCAGCGATAACATCGCCGCGTAGCTTTTTCAAGTTATATTGAGGAAGCCAAACCAATATTGGGAAAAATCTCTTGAGAAAAACTAAAATATCGCTCTTCTTTATATTTGAAAAGAACATTATAAATCACTAAAAACAGAAAAAGTATATATAAGAAGCAAGTTATTTTAATAGAAAGAAGCAAACTTACTTATTCATTATAAAGAAAACTTCGACATCCCGCTACACATTATTCAATTTATCAATATTTGGCGATTTAAGAATAAAACAAATACGAACTTATTAACTCAAACCAAAAGTGATTGGCAGTCATATTTTAATTGATAACACCCTTTCTGGCGTCAGACGTTAATGGTAAAAATTTTATCAAATATCTAATATTTTGAAACTTCTAACTTATATAATTTAAATTGCTTTTCAGCAAATAAAGTTATTAAATTTTCTAAAACATATTAACGCATTCAACGCTTTTTGTATTGGGTTTTTCAAAAGAATCTCAGATTTTGTTTTCTAATAAAAAACAAAAACAAAAAAAAAAAAAAAACGAAAAAAAAAAAGAAATCTGATTTCCTTTTTTTTTTTCGTTTAAATTAAAGTAACATCGGTTATAATTTTACGTGAAAGAGGACGTCATTTAGCTATCTATCATGGCTATGATGGTAGGGATTAATACAAACATTAAGTCTTATATCACATTTTTAATGATTGGGACAATCTATACCATAAAAGTTAATGTGTATCCATTTGTTTGTACTTTATGCAAATCCACACCTGTGGATCAATCTGCACCAAATTTTGTTTTTGGAGGTATCTTTACCCAGGAAAGGTTTTAGATCAGGTTCCGACCACCACGGACTCAATGTTTAGGGTGCTTATGATCGGAACCAAGTTTCAAACCCTCCAACCAGTCTTTGGCCCCCAGCGAGGAGGTGAAGGTAAAGTGTGGCAACTGTGGGGATTGGTCTAAGTAAGCTAAAATTTCGCATTGTGGTAACTTTACTCCCTGAATTCATTGATGAAATTCCTTACCTGATTATGAACATCCCTAAGTCAGTGGCCCAGTCCTGGAGGACCACAACTTTTTGAATAACAGAAAAGAAACATTTAAACAAAAAAACTTGCATATCTTCAAAACAGTAAAATACATGTTCATTAAAAAAACCCCCCATAAAATGTTTTTTGTTAAATAAACCCCCATAATATGAAATACCCAGCACTTTGCGCCGGGTATTCCAGCTTGTAATTCATAATTTTGGCTGAATTCCAGCTTATAATTTATAGCTTTTTTTTGCTTTGTTAGAGTGAAATTTACATTTTAAAATTTCCCAAAGAAAAAACAAGATCGCAAGATGATGGCAGCCTCTATACATAACCATCTTACTAAACTTTTTTAAATGGCACGCCCAGGGATATTCTTTCTCAATCCGCTATGCTCGCTCGTGTTGTATAGCTAGTAGCATCATCTTGTTGAAAGCAAATATCAGATAAATCAATTACAACTTTGAAAATGTTTGTTTAATGAAGATGTATTTTACTGTTTATGGAATCATACTATAACAAGGCACTACATTCATTGTTACTCTTTCTTTCAGTTCTTACATTAACAAATCCTTTAAGCATGCGAATGCAAATATAAATTTTCTATAAACTGGTTTGAGCAATGCTTATGTTTGAGAACGTTGTGGAGTGTTGATGGATGTTGATTTGTGAGCTATAATATGAATAGTTTCCTCCAAAATTTTCAACCTCGAACAGCTTTTTCATCTTGAACAGCTTTTTCATCTCGAACAGCTTGAATCGCCTCCTTGGTCATAATGGCAATGTGGGGACGGGCATTGTCGTGTTGTAGAAGAATGTCATATTGCCTATCAGGTCGTTTTGTTGGATTGCTTTGTTTAATCGTTGCATCTTTAGAACATAAAGTTCCGCATTGACTGTTTGGTTGCGATCAAGCAATTCCCAGTAGATAATGCCTTCCCAGTCCCACCATACACACAACATTGTCTTCCGTGGATGAAGAGCTTGCTTCGCTCGCGGGGTTGTTTGTTGTTTTTAGCTTAACCATTCTTTGCGCTGCTTCATGTTGATGTAGAGACACCATTTTTCGTCATCAGTGACAATTCGATAAAGAAATCTTTGTTGATGTCCATGAGTTGAGAGATGACGAGCAAGCAAACTGGCAGTAATGGTGGATCGTTGATTTTTATTGTTTTCGCTCAATACGTGCGGCACCCAAGTTCCGAGTTTTTGAATCTTTCCCATTGAGTGGAAATGTTCTGCTACTGTTGATTCATTGGATCCTATACGCTCTGCCAATTCTCTGGTTGTTTGACGCGCGTCTTCGTGCAAAAGTTGATTCAAACGCTCTTTATCAAACTCACTTGGTCGCCCGGAACGAGATGGATCCTTGAGATCGAAATTGCCACTTTTGAACTTCGCAAACCAATATCGAGCAGTTCTTTTAGCTAAGGCACCCTTTCCGTATACGGCAAAAATCTCTCTAGCAGCTTCCGTGGCTTTGGCACCTCAGTTAAACGCAAAAAGAAGGTGGTGTCGAAAATGCTTTTTTTTGTCGACTTGACACTCCATTTAAATGCTCTGAAAATTAACAAAAATGAACGAAAACAAAAAAAAACCAAATAGACTTTCTTGTAGAGCGAAAAATTCTCTTTCGAATAACACAAAAACATTATACTAAAAAATTTCATTTCAATCGCAAGTTTTTTAATTTAAAAAAACGGCAAGAACTTATCGGACAACCCAATATAAAGCGGCAAACACCTAAATGTGTAACCGCGATTTAGACAAAATTTTGCTATATTAGAAACTAAAGGTATAAATTTCTTATTTACCACTGCTCCATCTTGACAAAGCAAAACTACATCCTTTTTTATAACGATTCTAAATTTAAACACTGAATCACTATTTCAACCATTTGGCTGGACTTGAACTTAGAATGCGTACTGTTCCTGTCTTGTATTAAATTTATCGACTCTATTGTGCAAGTTTATTCCAAAAAATTTTCTTCCACGAATTGTTCCAAACTCGTTTACCTAAATATTAAATTTGCGTCCTTGATCAATTTTTTCTCTGATTCTTGCAATCATTTGATTCTTTTTACCTTTAAAAACTTCATGGATGAGTTTCATAACTAAACTTTTATTTACTGGAAAAGTGAATCTCGCTTAATAAAACTTCTGATGATTCCTTGTGATAAAAAAAATAGAAACACTTTTGTTAACCAAATCTGAATCATTGATACCTTTTCGATGATCGTAATCTAGCATCGTTTTAACCTTTTTTTTTTGGTTGAACAGCTGAATCATTGTTTTGTCCATATCTTGTGTGTGTGTATCTTGTGATTCATATCTTCTGTGTGTGTGTGTGTGTGTATAATGTGATTCATTGTTTTATCTTCTGTGTGTGCATAATGTGAATTAAGATCAATGTTGTGTTTAGCGAAGAAGTAGATCCTTGTGAAGTGAAGAAGTAGATGTTCCTTGTGAAGCGAAGAAGTAGATGTTCCTTGTGAAGCGAAGAAGTAGTTCCTTGTGAAGCGAAGAAGTAGATCCTTGTGAATACTTATGACTTGAATACTTTGGCAAGGATTTTGTTCTCTTTCAGTTTTACCTGTTTCATTTTTTTGCTTAACTGATTACTGAAAATCATGAAAAAACCAATTTTCACAAATTAAAGTTAATGATTTTTCTAAATGTAAAACTTTGCTTACTAAAAAATTTGATTTATTCATTTAGAACAAATTTAGTGTAATAAAAATTGTATTTGAGTAGAATTAAAGAACTTGAGTCTTTTTTGCTCAAATTTTACTTATAAAAAAAATACCGGTTAAATTTTTAAAAAATATTTTCATAAAACATAAGCTACATTATTTTAATAGTTTAAATGCAGATAGTTAAAAATATATTAAATAATATAAATTTTAACTATCATTAGAAAAAAAAAATCTTTTCTGTAAAATCCAGTTTTAAAAGAATGTACTAAAAACCAAAAAAACCGCTTCAAAATACCGGTCCGTTTTCGGTTAACCGCGGTTTTTCGATTTCGGTTAATCTCGGTCAAAAACTCAAAATCCGGACCTCCCCTACTCCTTTCGCTCATTACCCCCTCCAAGATCAAATTCTGAATACCTTTATTTTTTAGGAAGTGCTTATGGTTTTTAATTTTAATCATCAAAAAAAAGATCCTCACCATATCAATTGGATGTAAGCATATATTGACCATACAACTATTTATGAAATAAAAAAATTTAACAAAAAATTAAAACTTTTAATTTAAATAGTTTTTAAAGCAAAACATAAATAACATTTTTTCCTTTTCAAACAAAAAATTTTGAACAAATGAACTGATATTGGTTACTACTTAAAATCTTTTTTTGTAAAAAAGTCCGTTGCCGTAAAAAAGTCCGATGCCGTAAGAAAGTCCCAACGTAACAAATGATAACCTTTGTGTGTTGTAAAATAAATATTTACTTGTACTTTTTATTTTTAACTGATAGCTATATATCTAAATAAAATAATAACGTTACTTTCCCCAAATATTTATTTTACATTATACAAAATTTATTGTTACATTAGGACTTTCTAACAGCGTAGGACGTTGTAAGGTCACACCGCGGTATATTCTTATTCTATAATTATTGACCAAAGTGCTTAGAATTGTTCAACAAGTAAACAAAATACTAAAGTAAAAAATGCATTGATTTTTTTACAACAACTGTAATTGTTACTTTTATACTTTAATTATCACCAAAATCTGCACCAACATCATGTTGGTGCAGATGTTGGTACACCATACTTTTCTTAAAGGGTTTACATTATCAGAAACATATATATACGCAAAAATTTCTAGGATGAAAACATGGTTACGCATGTCCACAAAAAAATATGTCCGTGATTGGGTCCACCACTATGAAAGTACACTACCACAAAGATCCACCACTAACAAAAAGTAAAATAAAAAAAAGGTTAAGAATTTTCTCAATTAAAATTTATTTTCTATTATGTATATAAATACCCTGTTTTTTGAAAAAGTAAAATTTTACAAGTTTACTTCCCTCGTTAGGTTAGAGAAAACGAAATAAGACGAACGAATTACGGAAAATAAAGTAAAAATCTTATTTCCTTGGAAAAAACTGTTTTAAAAACTTTTATAACCAAACTTTAAAACAATTAAAATTTTACACTCAGTACAATTTTTTTTTTTCACTATTACTTTCATTGGCTGTAAGGACAGCTTGAGGAAGATGATTTCTGCTAAAAAGTTTAAGGACCACTCTTAAATTTTTTTTTGGACTAGGGGATCAAACTGCTCTTGATCTCTGGTACAAAAATTGGAGAAGAGCCATCTGCACAAATCCAGCCCAAATTATGAATTGGACAGAGTGCTGTCTCTCTAGATAGATCCTAATTTCGTTGGGAATCATTTCTCTGAATTCACCAAATGATCTCACTAAGTAACTATCTCTTGCCCTTTACATACGTTTTTTTTTAATTAGTTTTTTTAAATTTACTTCAAATAAGTCTTTTTCTTACTTTGATTTGAGTTTTGCGTTACTTTTTATTCTTTTCTTACACTTTAACAAACGCCCACCTGACGTTACGAATCATTTTAAACATTTTAAAGTTTATATATATATATATATATATATATATATATATATATATATATATATATATATATATATATATAAGTTTATATATATATATATATATATATATATATATATAAAGTTTATATATATATATATATATAAAGTTTATATATATATATATATATATATATATATATATATATATATATATATATATATATATATATATATATATATAAGCATTTGAGCATACAACAAATGTATACGCACAAACATATATATATATATGTTTGTGCGTATACATTTGTTGTATGCTCAAATGCTTATAATTAAAAAGAAAACGTATTAAAGATTTTAAAAAGAATTTACATCGATAAATTCTGAGGTTTTTAAGCATCAACAATTCGGCTTTTGATAGATAGTTCAATACTCTAAATTTGGATGGACAAATGGTATTGATAGATCGATAGATGGATGTTACTTTCAAATAAACATTTGCCTCTTAAAATCATATTTATACAAAATTCCAAAAGTTTAAAAACTTCTTCTTGCAGAGTCTTTTTACATGATTAAAAACTCCTACCTCGATATTTGTAAAGATTTTGTAAGAAATTTTGAATGTACTTAAAAATATTCGTAAAAATAAGAAATAAGCAATTGATCTTTAACTTAAATTATCTACAAAATCTTCATTAACTGCATTGTCATTCCTCTCGACAAAACCACTACTGTTTATCATTACATTTTCTTCATTATTAAACTCCGATTTTAGCTCAGTTTTCTTCGAAGTACCTTCAATCAACGCTTCTTCGTTTTGAGGCGAGAGATCAATATTTGCTAACATAGTACTTGCTGTAAAGTTGGTCAAAATTTCATCGTCAACTAAACCAGCGTTTAAAAGCTTTCTTTTCACAGAATCGCGTGAAAAGTTGACAAAGTAAAGAGAGATTTTTTTCTTCTCTAACTCTTTTCTCAAAAATTCAAAATTTTTAAGTAATGTAAAGTCTACTCGTACAAAGGCGGACATATCCAAGTATAACTTTTCAATGTTACTTAAATTATTGATCTCTGAAAAAATCGCTTTATTCACTGCGTCCACCCCTGGATATGTTAAATTTTCCATTAGTTGAAGGGTGACAGATTTTTCTAGATCATCTTTCTTAATAAAGTATTTTGGACGTGCTTCACGGGATAGCATCATTAGGATTGCAACGCCCGTTCCCACCATAACTCCATATTCTAGTTTGTAAAAACTTGTACCAAATGTAACTATAAATGGTAATAAATCCCATTTGTGAAACCTCCATATGCTTTTTATTATATCTATTTCAATCATCGTGAGTACAGCCATAAGTATCATAGCTGCTAATCCGGCCGATGGAATATAATAAAAAGCTGGGGTCATAAACTCGAGAGCAATTATAACAACAATTCCTGATACAGCACCTAAATAAAAGAGTAGAGCAGAGTCTTAAAAACACTCAAAGAAACTTATATAAACATTTGAAGGAGGTTTTAAAAAAGAATAAGTTAAAAATTGTCGAAACTGTTCAAAAAATAACTTTAGCTGCATTTACTTACAACTGAAGTTAATAGATTAAAAATATTTAGCTTTAAAATGATTTCTTTTGCTTGTTTTAAAATTAACTTTTACCTGCAAAAGGAGTTTGCGCGCCACTCATGGAGTTTACCGCTGAACGTGAGAAGCCACCGTTCACAGACCATCCTCCATAAAATGAACCTATGATGTTGCACATGCCAACTGCTATCAACTCTTGTTGTGCTTTCGCTTTGTAATTAAACTTTTTAGCAAACGCTTTTGTTATTGACATTTGCTCTATGAACATGATTACAGGTAATATAAAAAGAGATGCTCCAAAACCTTCTATTAGTTCACTTGTAGTTTTCAATGTGACATTGCCATTCTTCAATGGTTGAAAAATGTTCTAAAAAAGAAAAAGCTAAAGTTTTTAAGTTCTAACTCTTATCACCTTTGCCATATGCAGTGGTCAGAGGTAAAATAAAGACTAAAATACACTTTTAGGTATTTGCATTATAACTTTTTGCTTCTGGTTTTGCATTTGCATTAAGACTTTAAATAATTTAGCTAACAATTAAAGATTACTAGCATTTTTATTTTATCTATATCATATCCATTTACAAATACTAAATTTTAGACTAAAACTTTTGGTTTTAAAGATTTCTGACAAGCTGATGTAAATAACTTTAACAAACTATTTATGTTTTAATTGCATTTTTTGATTGCAAGCTAAAAGAAGTAATTTTAAAACTGCAATATAATTTATAGTTTCATGCCAAGCTAGAACGTAACAAAAGATTATCGTTTCTTTATGCAACAACCTCTTCCAAATCTGCAAAGGATTTATTTATAGGATGCTCAATAATTCAACAATAGATTTGTTATTTCTTTATAACAACAATAGGTTTGTTATTTCTTTATAATTATGTTTTTTAGTGTAAGACTATGTAAAAATTACCATTCATTCTTCCTAGAGTTTATACCAATAAAAGATTTCGGACAATAATCTTTTGGACAAATATTTTGTCCAGAACCTCAACGTCCGAAATTACAGCCTGCGAAAAATTATTTTTTATTGTTTTTTTAAAATTTTATTGAAAATAAGTTTCAAATGTCAAAAATTTAAAAATTGCTGAAAATTGTTCGAATTATTAAACTAGAAGGATTTTTTTTTTTTTTTTAGTATCTGATGTCTTTTAATGTCCGATGTCTTTTTCCATGTGAAACACGTTCATAAATTTACCAAAAAAATAATAAATAAATTTCTGACCTGATAAGTCGGCAGCCCTTTTGGGATTGTACCAGCCATTGAAAACTTCTTTTCGAAACCATTTACGTGGAATATATAAACAACGATAGTTGCAAAGAAACATAAGATAGCCATTCGAGAAGCGCACAAAAACCATATTGTAACTTCCATAAATTCTCTCGCTTTGATGTGATTTTTCGGATTCGGATTCTTTTTTCTTTTTGAAAGCAAAACAAAAAAAGTTAGAAATACGACGCAACAAATGCTCATAGTTAAATCCCATATGTTTGTGAGCTTGATGTTCACAATGATATGTTTTATTATCTCAAACACGTTTTGAGGTGCTTTTTTTATTCCAAGCAAATTTGAACACTGCGATACAATAATGGTGATGGCTGTAGCTGACACAAATGCGCTGATTACAAGCTGGGGTACATATTTGATCAAGAAGCCCAGTTTAAAAATACCCATTAGCACTAAAATGACTCCGGTTAGAAAACTTAGAAGAGAAGCACCAATTGGGGAGTTAGTTGAGTTGAATCTAGACGTATACAAACCTAGAGTCGCAGACGTTCCTATGCTTACATCTTTCGATGTACCAAAAATGCTGTAAATGAGACCAGGCGTTAGTGAGGCGTATAGTCCGTTTTGTGACGGGAGTTTAGCAAGATTGGCATAAGCGATGCTTTGAGGAATAATAATAATACCACACGTCAACCCAGCAATAAAATCACAGCGTAATTTTCTCAAGTTATATTGAGGAAGCCAAACCAATATTGGGAAAAATCTCTTGAGAAAAACTAAAATATCGCTCTTCTTTATGTTTGAAAAGATCATTCTAGGTTATTAAAACGAAAAATGTACATTTCACAAGTAATTTTTAAGCACACTGAAAAAGTAGAAGGCTATTGGCTAATACATTTACACATCTTATGTATAAACGTTTTTTTGCAGAAGTCACGGAAACTGGACTCCGTCAAAGTTGATAAATGAATGCAAAGATTGTTTAACTGTTGTTACAAAATTACAGAGTAAATGTTTTACTTACGTAAATTCTCCCCTTTTTACGTGTTAATGCAGTTTGTGATTTTTAGTCTAACATTTGACAAGCAATAAGCATAATCAATTCTTTATTATTTAAATTAAATTGCATTGTCAGCAGTGCTCATTTTTTATTTTTTATCAAGTTTAAAGCAAACAAAGAAGAATGATTTTGAGTTTAATGATTGGGTAATACAATAATGAGTTTATGAAACATGTTGTATGTCAGTTATGGCTTCTTGTTTTTTTGTTAGCACTATTGTTAGACAAAACCATATTAGGATTAAGCCTTTTTAATTATTTTTTTTTAGGTTTGAATTATAAATAATTTTTCACACAGCTTTAAACAAATGTTTGGGGCGTACTTAAGGTATCAAATTACTGAGTCGCGAATCCTGAAGGAAAGTGCTCATGTTTGAATTTCCGCATGTAAAAAAACAGCTGATAAACCAATTTTATTATCAATAAAGGCGTAAATTTTAACAATTTGAAATTCATGGTAAAAAAAAATTTCATTTTTGCAAATTTTATAAAATACGAGTTTTTTTGAAATGTTTATTATCTGAATTAAATTTTTAAAACTCGATTTTTTAAATTCTCATCCTTCTCTTGTTCAATTCTCTTGAAAGATTTTGCCAACAAAGTTTTTTTTTTACATTTACAGTTTTCATTTTGTCTATGAATTTTTTTTTTAATGAAAATGTTTTTGTTTCTGCTTCATTCGATCATCCTAAAGAAATAAATCAATCAAAAGAATGGCTTTCAGTTGAGAAAACATCATCTGAAATAAATGTGAACATATTTTAGTTTGGTGCATAATTATCCGGTGTTTATTTCGCACATTTTGTGAGCCAGTGTAGGAGCTAAAAATGAGTTGACGGTAGGTATCATTGTACAACGACGGTACAACTCACTTGATTATTGATCCGGTAAACTTGAATTAAGTTCTTAACATCCATTTTTACATTAAAAGTTGATTTGATGGCTAACTTTGCTAAAACTTTAATCTTTTCTTTTACTACCAAGAAAATTGGAAGCAGTGGATGATGAATCTTAAACTTTCAACTTATAATATATATATATGTATATTAATGATTTATTTTTTTATTGAAAAAAATTCTTTAAAAGCACTGGATGATTTACAAACTGGCTTTTTTATATTCTCTATAAACATTGAATGGAATTTGCACGGTTGATAGTAGTGTGACCAAGTGGAAATGTTGCATGGATGATGATGATGATGATGATGATGATGATGATGATGATGATGATGATGATGATGATGATGATGATGATGATGATGATGATGATGATGATGATGATGATGATGATGATGATGATGATGATGATGATAATGATGTGACCATTTAATGTTTGAGTATTCTTATTTAATGTTTTAGTATTAGTAAAGTTAAAATATTTACCCTTTACTTAATTTAAATGCCACTGACAAGAGAGAAGATAAGATTATCACTGTGATGCTAAAAAAGGATCCCTAGATAGCCAGCAGCTCAATTAACTTAAAAATTTCGTGAAAAATACTAAGTCAATAGCAGTGTGTACTTGATCTTTTTAACGCACTAAAGAATTATTTGCAAAAAAACCATCGGTTTCTTGTGTTTTGTTCTCATTAAGATTGTGGACGCAATACCGCTATTGTTTCACCAGACTGTTCTTAATGTATGATGATAGCCAACTAAGCATTTAAGTCATTTAAATAACTTTTGAAATGAACAAAAGCTAAAAAAACAAATAGTAAAAGAAAAAGAAAAAACTTATGTGTTTCTTTAGGTGCAATTGTTATTAAACGATCTCTATATTATAGACCGGTCCAATTTTTAATAAATGCCAAAAAAAGTAAATAAATTATCTAAACAATGATAAAAAAAAAAAATAATAA
Organism: Hydra viridissima; assembly: GCF_058129835.1. Classification (NCBI taxonomy): domain Eukaryota; kingdom Metazoa; phylum Cnidaria; class Hydrozoa; order Anthoathecata; family Hydridae; genus Hydra; species Hydra viridissima. The sequence continues at coordinate 6,763,224 of NW_028324305.1, forward strand.
ATTATCTAAATAATGATAAAAAAAAAAAATATTATCTAAACAATAATAAAAAAATAAATTATCTAAATAATAATAAAAAAAAGAATAAATTATCTAAACAATGACAAAAAAAAAAAAAAAAGTAGTACTAAGGATAATCTCTTAAAAAAAATCTCTATGAACAAATTCTCATGTTAAAGAAAGTGAATTTGATAATCACATTTGCTTGATCGGTTTTTTACATGAAGGTGATAAAAAATGTTTTATTTTTATATGCATCAATAGGCTCCCTTAAAAAGTTTTATAGAGAACGGAATTGCTAATTAAGACCTAGAGGAAGAACTGGTCACTTTATACTTTCATTCTGATCTTCTTTAATAATTTTTATGTCGTTCTTGATACAACTTTGTAATAAGAACATGGAAAGTATAACTCTTATAAGATTTAAAAATTTTCCTTTTCATCTAAAAATGGTATATAATAGTATTATTGTTTGTATCGTATGTATATCATTGATAGTGAGGACTCGTAAATGATATTTGCTCACTTATCTAATGAAATCAGGCACTAGACTGTTAAAAATAAAGTTAAGGATACAGGATATATTTTCAATTGACTACCATCAAGATTTGATAAAATAATTATCGTTCCATGCCAAGTGAATCTCATAACTGATTTCTCAGACTTAGTTAAAGGTGTGTGTTTTAGATGCATCCTTTGTGAATGAATGTGAGTGAATGAAAGATGCTGAAAATGTCCTTTTGAAAATGCTAAAAAAACAAGAAAAAAAGAAGAATTTGACTCATTTTATGAAAGATGGTACCACAATGACTTGATCGAATTGCTGGCTTGAAAATGTTTGAGCTACAAAAAACTTTCCATTTCATAAATTACACATTAATTTACAACTTATTAATATCTTATTAATATCTTATTACCTTCTTATCAATTTCTTTTTAATATTTTAGTTGTTATCAGAAATTTCTTCAACATTACCTACAACCAGTGAATACAAATAACTTTTATAAATGAGATAAAATATTAAATAAGTATTTTTTTTTTTTACTTTTTGAGTTCGAAGATACAAAGGTACGCACGTTACAACTTTTAACCCTACTCTGTGTGAACATGTTCCGCAAATAGAACTTCTAACTAGTTTTAACAGGGAATGCAGCAATTATCAACTTGGTTCTCTGGTGTCACTCAAGAATACAAATGAATCTAAAGCTGAAGCACTTCCAAACGTGATACGGTACCAACAGTGACGCTTCACTCGGGTCTTAATTCAGAAAATTTATTAAATAAAGTAAAAATATAATAAAAAAAACAAACTCTAAACTATTTTTATGACTGGTTTTCTACACATCCAAAAAAAAAGAGTAAAAGCTTATTTTCAGCCTTTTTTTTTTTTTTCATTAATTTTTTTGTTAACCCCTTAACAGTGTATGACGGTTATATCCATCGAAGGTAAATTGATACTTATATGTGGACGGCGGATATAGTCGTCGTTGAGTATGCTTTTTTTAAAGACTTGTATCTCAGGCAAAATTGCATAATTTTTTTTAGTTTTTTCACTAAAAGATCTGGAAATAGTTAAATTTACAAAAACATCAATTTCATTTCGCCTAAGTATTATCGATTATATATTTTCAAATTATGTTACCAAGAGCACCAACTTAAAATCTGGAGATTCTATTTATCCAATGAGACTAGTTGAGGGAAATTTTCCATCATTATTTTCTCCCAATCCTATCAAGAAAAACCCATCAAGATGTGCAGAATGTAGTGCTAACAAAATTCGAACTGACTCTAGATTCATGTGTGTTAAATGTAATGTTGGTCTGTGTGTTAATTTTTGTTTTAAACGTTATCATACTTCCAAAGATTTGAAATTAAAAGTTTTTTGAATAATATTAAAATATTGTGAAAAAAATACTTTTCAATTTTTTTTTACTTAAAGTTAAGAAGTTTCCTCATTTAAATAAAAAAATATTAAAAACGGCAATAAAAAAAATGTATTCCACTTGGAAAGAGCCGCTGCGAAAAAAGTGTTCCACTGTTAAAGGGTTAATATACCTAAATATCACTATTTAAATCTGATGTCATTCTGATAGCATTGAGATATTGTAGTTTTATACAAAATTTGAAGTTATATTCAATGTAAACTATATTGAAAATCTTATTTCCTGACTTCTGTATCCTTTTCACAAGGGATAAATAACTAAAACTGAATAAAACTGAAAACTTAATAGTTCATTCCACCCAATAAAATATGAAATTACTCATAATTAAAAAAAAAAACACTTTGTTTCAAGAATGTACACATATACAATAAGGCAAATAATTATGTTTCTACAAACTTACCAACAACCTTGCTTTTATTCAAAATGCGAATGAAATCGATATACTACATGTATTTACAGGAATTGAACTAAACACCTACTAGGTATCTGAGATTAATCTTTACCTGGGTTTTCAAGATTTCATGCTTAGTGACTTAATAAAATCATTCTAACTACTAAAGATGTTATACTTTGGGTATACAGGGGGGGGGCGCTAAATTTAAAAGCTGTTTTCTCAGCATTACTTTTACTAGAATACACTTTAACAAGATCATATGAGAATAACTTTTTGGTATTTTAAGATCAACGATTGGTTAAAACATTTATGCTTATTACGCAATCGTTTCAGAAAATCTCCTATTTCTTTAACAAATATTGGATTCGCTTCGGAAGTTTTGGATCACGCAACTACCACTGTGCTGGTTGCTTTACAGTTTGTTTCAAAAGAATCCAACCATTGTCAAGTTTTTTATCCGCTGTGGAGGTAATATGGTGTGAGTGATATTTCCAAGATTTTTACTCTGATATGGTAACAAAAAAAAAAGATGATTAACGTAATTTAAGAAAATTAAAGTTTAAAAAATTGCAAAAACTTTTAAAACAAAAACTTTCATTAAAACATTTGTAAAAGACTTTTAAACAATTTGCAAACTTTTTACAGTTTAAAATTTAAAAAATTGGCGAGACAATTCTGATCCGCTGTGATTTACGACTAAGGCCTCTAGGAATTGGTTTAAGTGGTTTCAAAAGTTCATTTTCTCAAAATCGTATTTTCTTTAATGTCTTCTTTTAATTGACATAAGCTTTTCCTTCTTTTAATCATTCATGCTCTAATTCGTCCCATAGATGGTTAATTGGGTGCAAGTTAAGAATTTCTCTTTTACACGTACTTCACTGAACTCACTGAGGACAATTTTACACGTACTTCACTGAACTCACTGAGCACAATTTTCTCTTAATTACCTTAAGGTTTGAAAATGCCTCTTCCAGAAAATGTTTTTCCAAATTAAAAATATAAAGTGCGTTAATATCAAAAGTTAATTCATTCTTAAAGTAAAACATAAGTAAACAAAAAAAAAAAGTTTTTTATTTGAGGTTGTGTGCCCATTGCCTATACTATTATTCACTTTTCAGGTACTCTCTTTAAGCGACCATTACATTAATTTTTATACATTATGTATTTTAAAATCCTTACATTAAAACCGTTTACAGGTTCCTGCTAATCAAAACTCCATCAATATTTCAAAAACTCAAAAATTTAGCAAATCTGGCTCGAATTAAGAATTTAATCATGCAAACTGAAATATCTCTCCAGTAAAAAAGGTTGTTTGACACTGTTGGATTAGGTTGTTTGAAATTAGAATGGAATGAAAATCATGAGTAAATCCGTATAAAATATGATTTTTTACAATATTAATAATTGTAAAAAACTTTTAAAATTTATAACAAGCGTTTAAATGTTTATTGAATTGCTAACAAGTAATAAATTCTTATTGAACTTTACAACTAACAATAAAAATGTAAAAGTAACAATTCATAATTAATACTCTTAATATCCTAAGAGCTTATGAAAAGTTTAAAGTACTTATAAAAGAAGCGACGTATTAGAAAGTGAAGAAAGAAGAATTTGTAGCATATTTTAGGTTACTTGATGAAAAAAAAGTACAGAAATTTTAGAAATAATAAGTTTAGAAATAATAATAATAATTTTAGAAATAATAAGTTGGAACTGTTTAACAAAAATGAGCAGCTTAGCAACATCGATACCTTGTCAAGGGGTAGCAGCTTCTATGAAGAAAAACTTTTTATCAGTAAAAGAAAGGAGCATCTTCATCATTTCAACGTCTTTAGTAAGATCAGCACATGTAAAATGTTTTAAAACCTATTATGAAAAACCAGGAAGAAAACAAGGAAGTAACTTGCCTGCTAACATTAAGAAAATTTTAGCAAGAAAGTTTCTTCCTGTTTGCTGAGGCTATCAATTAATAGCAATTCATTTTCTTGAGGTAAGTTAGTAAAAGCATTTGAACCGTGTAGACAATGTCTATTGAACACTCTAAAAGTTGCAATCGGAGGAATAAAAAGATCATGATTACTAGTTATTTTTGACTTTAAAATAACTGATATTATGTAGAGAGGCCATTTTTTCACTTTTGCTGTCTTCTTTTTATTGTTCGGCGAATCAAAAAATGTGAGTGTGTACGTAATCAATTTTTTAAGTTTCTATGAATTTGTCTAGAACTAAGGAGATTTTTTTGTTTTGGTTTTCGTTTTGTGAAATTGTTGGTGCAGCGTAGAGAATTTTGATTAATAGAAACGAAGTTCATAATTGAGATTCTCAGTAATAGGTAAGATGAGCTTATAAGCTCATCAGAAGTTGTTTCTTATTACTATAGTAATAAGCAGCAATTTCTGTATGTTTTAACAGGTTCTGTATGTTAATAAGTTCTATATATTAACAAATTTTGTAGATAAACATGTTCTTTAGATTACGATCAAAGTTGTAATCAGTACTGTAAGCGAATATACAAATAAAAATATAAAAAAATCATGAAGACAATTTTTACAAAATGTAAAGGGTTATGCATAACAAATGTTAAAAAAAAATATTGCTACATATAAATTGTCTAACTTACAGAAACTACTGACTTAGGAAATCAAGTCAACAATAGTCTACACAATAAGTATTTACGCAAAGATCTTGTCAAGACCCGTCGCGGAAAGACGTTATGAAAGTTTTTTCAAAAAAAATGAACTTTTTTTATAATTCTCAAAATATGCTTACATTCTAAACCATCAGCATTTAAATGACTTCTTCATCACTTGAAAAAATAAAAACTATATAATCTCATCCCACACCTAGCGCTAGCATTTTCAAGTCACCTGTTTTATGAGCTAAAGGAGAACAGGATTACGTTTTTGAATTCTTACATTTTTGTCGTTCTGGTATTGTTCTTTTAACAATAGCAGCATGTCTATGGTTTGAAACTTTATTTAAAGTTTGACATGTGATAATTTGAAACTTTATTTAAAGTTTGACACGTGATAAAAACCTGTGAACTGTGAAAATCACAGCAGCAGATGTTTTACTAGATAAACGTTTAATGATTTTACAACGCGATGCAGCAACGAAAACTCACGTTCGTTTTTATCAGTAAATACAACCTTCTGCTGATGCACAGACTCAATTCGCATGAGGTAGATGTATAATCAGGGCCGTATTTAGATATTTGGAGGCCCTGGGCATATATTTTGTGGAGGCCCACTCTACCTTAAAAGCAAAAAAAAGATAACTCTATATGTTTTTAATAATTGTGGCATTCTAATTCATAATAATGTGATTATATTAGGAACTGTACATGCACAACAGATTGATGAAATATTTATATATCACTAATAAACAAGCAAATAGTTAAACACAATTAACACGCAAAGTCGAAGATATCTGGAGAAGGGAAACAGATGAATTGAAATTACAATTACAAGCTCGGCACTTTACGAGACTTCATCTTTGCGAAGTCTTGAATCAATTGGTTAAATTCAATCTCTCTGAGAATATCATATTCAGTACTCTTCAAAGTTAGAAAACTAAACTTTTCGGTCTCATATAATATTTTATTTAGATAAATATATTACTTTTTTTATAGAGTTTATCATGGTATGCGCCCAGTCATGACCAAGCAACGCAAACTTATTTGCCAGTAAAATGAAAACATTTTTTGAACTCTTTCGTACGTCTGACATTTCTCATTCAAAAGTGTTTCATTCTACAAGCAAACGAACATCACTTAACAATTACATGTTTTCTAGAAAGAGTCATTATTAGATTTCATAACATTTCATAATATTTCACAACATTTCAAAACTTTTTAAAAGATTTTTTTAGTTAAAGTAATAAAGAGCAATACCTGGAAAAACTCTATCGGACACCATTTTACTGTTGATAGTGTTATGTCAACTCACAAAATTATTTCATTCTTCGGTTCTGTTGTAATATTGTACCTACCTCTTTCGTAATTTCCTACTGAGCAGGCAGTTTTGTTATTTTGCGTTTCAGTCTTATTCAACCCAAAATATAATGCGAAATAAGAAAGTTGGATGAATCGCGATAAAACTATCGTCTGTTCGATAGTGAAGAACTCATCGCTTAAGAAAAACAATTTATTGCACAAGAAAAACAACTAATTGCCCAAGAAAAACAACTCATTGTGCAAGAAAAACAACTCATTGCACAATACAAACAACTTATTCCACAAGACAACTCATTGCACAAAACAAACAGCATATTGCACATGAAAAACAGCTCATTGTACATGTGAGATTATTTATGCTATACTTTTTTGTATGAGACTTATGACTAGCTAAAATTTGAAGAATCTTATTTTGAATAAAAACTCTTTTGTGCTTTGCAAAATAGTTAAGATATTCAATAAAATAGTTAACATAATCAATAAAGAGAGAAGCTGCAACCTAAAAACTGCTTAAGTACCCTCCTATTGAACCAATATAAGGGTGCTCCTACAATAACTAGGTTGCAACTTTGTTTCGTGTTTAACTTATCATTGGTGGAATTAATTGCCAATTACTATTACTGGTACAGAGGACTATAGTTGTCACTCCCCTTTCACCGCTTGTAGCAGAAGGAGCAAAATGTATTTTTGTCAGCTAGTACTTTACCATGTCAGCTAGTACTTTACCATGTCAGCTAGTACTTTACCATGTAGCTACCTGATTCGCTTTGGTTAAAAAACTTGATGAGGATTAATTTACATTTATTAATGTTAGCTAAAATAGTAGCTCATAAAATAACAGTTTAACGCATTAAGCCGATCTAAAGGTACACTTTGTGGCTTTTATAATAAAAAGTCTAGTGCCCAGTTAAAAATCCATCAACTAAATCTCTTCCAATAACATCAATTTTTTGGTGCAATTGAGTTGTGAGAACCAATACCGTACGCTATGAGAATTGGTTATCTCTAGTTGCCCTTTTGTCGTAAAAAGCTTTTGTGAACTAAAGACATAATCCTTGTTTGTTTCTTGTGGTGCATTATCTATCTTAAATGAATTAATCAACCTTGAAGTTTTTTTTCCTTTTTTGTATTAAATGTGGCAGCGCTGTGACACCAACTGCATTTACACCAGTTATATTTGTAATTGGTTTACTATTATACAACTTTTCGAGCTAAAATGCATTTATAAACACTAGTCTTGTTTTCCTTCGGTCTTTTATAAAACCATTTTAGAACAGTTCGATATTTATAGAACAGTTTGAAAGAACACCACCATTCCTCAGATGGAGTAGAATGGTTGAATTTTATTTTATACTTTTTGCTCAGTTGCAGTGGTATAAATTGAGTTTTATCAAAACAAATATATGTATTTCCTCTTTTCTAAACATAGTGCACCAATTCGGAAGTGTTCAATTAACTTTGGACAAAGTCCTGGTCTTGATTAAGGCGAAATCATCTCTTGGTAATCATGTGTGGCCCTAGAAGTTTGGCCCTAGAAGTTTCAATTTAAACTGCTGCTGCTCTTTAGAAATGTTATTGATTTCGTACAGCAGAAATCTCAATTTTCATATAGGTTTTCTGAAAAGAAATTTTCTTTTCTTTTTATTGCAGGTTTGGTTTTACATGTTCTTACATTGTTTTCAAAGAAGAATGTGCAACACTCAATAACGGTACACTTTCGCTTTGTTTTTTCAAGAGTCTTTTTTGTTTTTGCCGTTCCGCTAAAAGTTTTTGGTAAAAGTTTTTGGTAAAAATTTTTTGTAAAAGTTTTTGGTAAAAGTTTGCCGAAAGGTAAAACAAAACAAAAAAGATTTTACAGTAAATAAACTGAACAGGTCAATTGACAAATATTATGTAACAAGTAATCAGTCTATGATGTAATAAAAATCAAAAAAGAATCACAAACAATAATAAATAAAAATTCAAATAAAAGCTACGTTATTCTAATTGCGAGGCACGGCTCATAATTGGTCATATCTGCAGCTCATAATTAATCTAATTGGTTTTCGGTGTTTACTAAGCTTTTATGCTTTACAAAGGCACGTGATAACATTTAAAAAGTAAATGCTGGAACTTCCTTTAAATACACTATTTGTATTTGTTGTATTCGATGGAATATTAATGAAAATGATTGCCAAAGAAGCCGAAATGTGTCTAACTTAAGTGTCTATTTTTCTAAAACCTGAATTTCACGAACAAAAAATTATTTAAACAATTTCAAAACCATTATCAGGAAGTTTTTTGAAAAAAATGGATTGAATAAAAAAAAAGTATAGATTTATGTCCAAAAGAAAATTTTAAATTATGATACAAATCTAAGTAAAAACAAAACATAGCCATTAACAGATATGTTCCCTTAGATTTAACAAAAAAGTAATTATTTATAATTTAAAAAGTAATTATATATAATTTATAATAAAATATTAAAGTATAAATTATACGGACCCCACGGAACATAATAGCAAGTTGTAAAATGAATTTCTGCCGAATATACTTATAAAAATCTGTTACAACTTCGAATAATGCCTTATTTTACTCATTTACATTTTACCGAAAATTAATTATTTTAAGTTATAATATTTCTATAATGAATGCATAGGATGTTGCCGCTTATTAAGAGTTCATTTATAGCCATAATTTGTTATTTTTGTATAATGTGAATACTAAAAATTTTTATTACCTCACTTCATTTCATATCATATAAGAATAAAAGTGAGAAAATAGTTGACAGTATTTTGTAGAAGCTTCTATATTATTCTATATTCTATGTAATTCTAATTTTTTTTTTATTAAGATTAAATGTATGTGGTTAACAGATTTAACAAGTCTGGAAGAAAACTCCAATGGTGTATTTATTGTTTTCATTGCTACTGGCAATGTTGTCAAAATCAAAAATTGTTAATTCTGTTGATGAGTTTTTTTTGTCATCCATTTTGAGATCAAGGCAATATATGGTAGTATGTACTTTTTATTTACTCCTTTTATTGCATTTATTCTGCACTTAAGATAAAAATTTATACTGGTTAGAAACATCAACCTAATTATTATTGTAATTATTATATTTATTATTTATTTTTTAAATAAATCTGAGTTAAAGAACTATTTAAAATAAACTACAATTATGTATAAGGGCAGATTTAATCATGTTAAAACTGCTAGTATATTATTACATTTTTAATTATATTTTGTTATTTTTAAATTTAAAGTACGAATGTTTCAAAACAGAGGTGTATATGTGCTTTGTTTTATTTACACTTCCTGTGCTGGAATACATTAGCTTTTTGACTGTTTGATATGCTTTGATATGTTTTTTACTCTGTCAACTATAAATGCTATTGGAATTTCTTTAGATAAAAAATGTTTAATCACAAACCATTACATTCTCTCAGTACTGATGAGCTTTCAAGGGCTCTAAAGTCACTAAACCTAAATGTTGGCCCAATCACTTCTTCAACCAGAAAAATTTATGAAAATCGATTAAAAGACCATTTGCTGAAAACTCAAGAGAGCACCTCAGTTGATACAAATACTGGTGATAATATTATTGAGAGCTCATCTCAATGTAATGATATAGTTAATGGAAAGGATGATACTGAGGTTAATATAGAATGTAATAATACTGTTTCAGAAAAAATAGATGAAAAAATTACTAATAATTGTATTGAAGCAAATAATCCACAAAACTTTTATGCAGTCTGGACACCATTTTCTCCAAAACATGACAATGACATAAAAGTACCAAGTGTTTATTCCACACAAAAAGATGCATTAGCTTTTATGAAAGAAAATCGTGGCTCCAGGTTTAAACTATTTAAAACTCTTGAAGAGGCTGAAAGCTTCTCTATATCAAAACCAGACAAAGGTTATATAGATAAAATTGTTTCCCTTGTCTCTTTAACTGCTGCTAATAGTAATGGTAGTAACAAAGTGATATTTAAATCACCAACATTTCATGAACTTCTAAAGTTTAAAACATTCATTGAAGAAGACAATTTTATTGAAATTCAGAAATGTTTATCTAATCCAAGATATTTGATAACATCTTTAGACATGCCTGTTATTCTGCATGAAGGTTGTCGTCATAATGCGATGCATATTGCTGTGCGTGCTAATAAGCCTCATTTGTGTAAATATTTTATTGAGCTTTTACATTCACACCAATTTCTTAAGCTGGTATATACAGATGCTGTTCATGATGATTTAGATTTTAGGGAAAGGCATTTAGTGGATTTATTTCTTAACACTCCAGATAAAACAGTAAGAATCTAAGTTTTTATTACTTCATACAAATTTAGAAACAGTTTGTGAAAAACTATTTTAAATATTAAAGTATTTAAATAAACTTCTTTTTTTATTTGTTAAAAGTATCATAAAATATTCTTAAGATACAGGCATAAGTTTTTTAAATTAAGTATTTTAAATCTTTTATAAATCAATTTAAACTTGTTTCTGTAACAAACATCCTGACATTAAATATTAATGACTGATCTCTCAGAATGTTACATTATTGCTAGTATTTCTGCTGCACAATGGATAAGGTCTCAATGACATCTTGACATAACTATACTCACACATTTTTGTGTGTATGTGTGAGATTTATAGGCAAAACATGGCCCCCTAGCCCCAATTTTGTTTACTTTGAAACATATTTCAAAGTGTCAGATTTTTTTCTATAAGATTTAGTAACATATAAGCATAAAATCTTTTTTGATTTTAAGTTGGAAAACATTAAAAGTAATCATCACTAATCAAAGTTTCCAATCCAACCAACAGTTAATCACAATGGCTGTAAGATGTTGTTCTCATCTTGGCATCTTGTTTAAATTATATAATTATTTAAAACTTAAATTATTTTTAAGATTTTGAATCATTAACATTTATAAATTACAGTCTTGCTTTTTCTTTATCCTTATTATTGTGTATTATTTTTTATTATAATTATTTACAATACGACATATTTTTTTATTGGCAACAAAGTGAAGGTTTGCTAAATGTTAACTTAATGTATTTATTTTATCATGTTTCCAGTCATGTGATACAATCTTGCATACTTCATGCAAATTTTGTTATTTGGAAGTTGTAAGATTTCTCCTCACATGTAAAGAAATTGATTTAAAGTCATTAAACAAAGATGGTCTTACTGCATCTCAGGTGATTATATTGTCCTTTAGTCTTTCAATTTCATTAGTGTCATAAAAACTCATGATGTTCTTAATCATATTTTATTTTAGGTCATAGGCCAGCGAGTAAAAAAAGGGATGAAGGTTGTTTGCCAGGAAATTGAAGAGTTGTTTAAGGGTATTTTATATTCTTATGAGAGATGGTCAGATGTATTTATGAAGTATAATTTCATGTAGGTACTTAAAATTTCTTTAAAAATAATTTTTTAAAGAAATTTTACATGAACTTATACTTTAACATTTTAGCTTTATAACAAAAGGTTTTTGAATTGCCTTTTTTACACTGCATGTTTGCATATAAAAGTTAGTTATTTTTATATATTTAATAGTTTCAGAAAGTCATAATTATAATAAAGTATTACAATTTATTTCATAAAAGGTAACAAAAAGAGGGCACATTTAAATTGAACACAAATATCAACAAACTTCAACAAATCAAAATAATAATAGAAGTTAGCCAAGTTAATAGTAATAACTGGAACTGATAAAGGAAGAATTATAGATCAGTAATCAATAACAAACTTTATCACATAGTATACAGTTCAAATATGTTAAATTTTAACATTAAGAATTTATAGTAGTCTATTTTTTTCATGTAAACAGAACCAATGACTTTTTAAATGGGTGACATCTAACCTCTCTCCTTTATCTCTTAAAATATCTTATAGTAATGTTTTTTTTTTTTTTAATTTTTATGCAAGATATTGTTTCTTATAACATAAAAGGATTCATAACAGACTTTAAACCTATTTTATTATGACAGTTCTTCTCTTAGTTTTAGCAATAAGAATGCAATAAATTTTAAAAACTTAATTTTTTTTCTAGTCAAGTCCAAAATAGAGTCTGTTACTGAAATGTTATAACTATAATATACTTATAACTGTACCACATGTACAACTATAATGCTTAAGTCTGACATTTCTTCATAAAAGTCGATTAAATGACATATTCTAGTAATTTTTTACAATCAAGTTTAAAGAGAATTTTGAGATTCTTTAATTTCTTTTTTGTATTTTTCAAAATTAGAGAAAATTGCTCCATTTTTTTTTGTTCTTTATTAATAACAGCAAATGTTAATTAAAACTTAAGAAAGCAGAAGTATTTTTAAAGTTTTATTAAAATTGTTTTTTTATTTTTAGAGAAAGCTTTCATACCACTGTACAAAAATGATTTTTATCCTCAAGTTGGTCAGCCAATAATTACTTTGTCACCAGATGGTCTACAACCTTCAGCTGAAAAAATAAAAGCCTTTGTTGGGCCTGTTACTCCAGCAAAGGTTTGTTTTGTTTTATTAACATGTTTGTTATAATTTTCTTTTAAACTAATTTTTATAGCAAAGTTGTTAGTGGCATTTTGTAGTAAAACTTACTTTTCTGCTTGAGAAGTTCTAAGATTTCTAATTTTATGCTTCACAAAAGTTTTAAAGAGAAAGAAGGAGGTTTTTAAGCAATTATTAAGCAATATTTTAAGCAATTATTAAGCAATAAATTTAAGAAAAAAACCTAAATTCTTGGAAAAATTTTTATCACGGAGTTGTGAGTTTTTGTATAGTTTTATTTTAATGCTATATTACTTGGTGGTTTTTAAATAAAAATTTTTTAAAAAAATTAGTTGCTTGTTTAGAAGTAATCTTACACTAACTGATCCACTAACCAATTTAAACTGTCTTTGCTCAAATTGTTTGCTCAAACTGCTATTCTCCAAAAATCAGGTGTTGAAAGATAAATTAAGCTGGCAAATTTTACAAATCCATCAGAAATAAATAAAAATAAACAATTGATTAAAAAATACCAATAAGGTTTCCACTGACACAGTCTTGGCTTACATCCTTCAAACAATTGTTAAATGAAAGAGCTATATATATGTTTTTTACGAGATGGCTTTCATTAGACTCTAAAATAAATCATTCTCTAAACTTCAATAAGGTTCAGGCAAACCTACTTTTCAAATGTAGATTCTTTTGCATTACACATTTACAGAAATTGCAATTAAAAATGAGATTATGTAGTTTTTTTTGGTTAGAAAAATGAGTAATTAATAAATATCAAACAAAATGTATTTTCTTTTATACAAGTGAGAGGTATTTAAAATTGCCAACTTAAATTTTGTTTGTTCAGTGAACATCTTGAGTAATTAATAAAGCTTCCTATTCTTGAATCAAATTGCTATCATTCTAAAATCACTAAAGAAAGCATTACATAATAATTTTAGCTTGATTAAATGAAAACTGTGTTTTGTTTTTTTTTGTTATTATTTTTTTTTATACAAACTTGATAAAGCTGCGTATTTTTAGTGTTGGTATTTATAAAACAGGTTTGTTAAAGGTTGGTAAAATTTGAAAGTTACTGATTTTTATTGAAAGTCAGGGAAAGTTTCCCTTTAAAATTTTTAGTTTTTCTTTTTTCCCCATTTTCTTTACTGTTATTTTTTTATTTTTTTTTTTTTTGTTTAAAAATACAAAATTTTATATTTTAATATAATCTTTTTTATTTTAATAAAATGCTAAAAAAACAAACTTGCTTTAATTGTTAATGGTTAGATAACAACAAATCAGGGTTTTTTTTATTCTGTACAAACCTTATTTTCAAAATGTAAAAAAGTGTTGTAAAAAAAAGTTCTTTAACCTTCACGATTTCCTAAAAAAGTTAAATATTTAAAGCAGCTGTAATGATTTGTTTTTTTAACCAAAGGAATTAAAAAAACATCAGCAAAAATGTGTTTTTACTACAATTATTTTTAGAAATATTTTTCTGTTTTGCACTATTCATTTTTCTGTTTTGCACTATTCATCTTTCTGTTTTGCACTATTCACCAGTTTCTTTTGCACTATTCACTAGTCTTTGCTGCACTATTCACCAGTCTTTGTTCTAACTTCCTTAATTTTTAAATTTCAGGCTGCTCAAATTTACTCAATTTGGAAAACTCAAAGAAAATCGCCTGTTGCTTTATCGGATATTGATAAAGGCTTAGAAAGACTTGGCAGGTTAAACACATATTGCTAAGTTTTAATTAAGATCTTCAAGTCATAAATAGATTTTTATAAAAACAAGTGAATTTGAAATTCTAGTACTTAGTCCAAGGCCCATTTTTAAAAAAAACACTCCTAATGGTTCTTAATATATGGATTTTTGAAGTTATTTGAAAATATTTGAAAGAACTCCATTAGCTCACGTTTTTTTGTTTTTGGGATAAGTTTGTAACAAAACCAACAAGATTCAAAGTATTATTAGTAAATTAATTGATTAATTAATTATTACTTAAAGTCTTTTGGCTCTCATTTGATTTGTTGATTTGTTTTTTGTAGAGAGATTTCAGATAAAGAAAAAGTACCTTTTGCAGAGTATTGGTTGTTTCTTAATGGTTTCTATAATCTCAGTACAAAACAAGGTCTTCAAAAGTTAGAAGATTACTTAAAAAAAAAGTCAGAACAATCTCAAAACCTTGACGATGATAACAAGTTACCAAAAGAATCATTTATGACCTCAGAAGATTCTTCTCAACAAAATGAAAAAAATCCCAAAGATGATATAAAGCGCAAACTTTCATTCGGTGATGAGACTGTTTATTCTCCTGACAATATTACACACTTTGAAAATGACATTAACTACCATGATGATTCTTTAGAACATAATGATTGCTCTGTTGATTTAGACTTTAAGGAATTAAGTGTTTTTTTTAAAACTTGTAATATAAGGAATAAAGAAACAAATGTTCATATATCACAGAATGGACATCTGATGAACCAAGATAAACTATCTTCCTTAGTACAAGAACCATTCCACCTTTCAAGCAAAAACACTGTGCAAAAGGCAGGTGTAAATATAGTGCGGAAGTTAATTTTTATAGATGGGTTTGTATATTTTATAAACATTTTTTTAACTATTTTTTTTTTGAACTTTTATTATTTGTTTAAAGAAATTTCATCATTTAAAAAATGTGCTTGTGATTTCAATGAAATAAAGTTAATCATTCTTTTTTTTGTGCTAGTGATATACCCACAAAATCAGATTTAGATGTATTACGTGCAATAAAAGATGTGGTATTAGAACCACTCCAATTTCCTAACATTTGGCGTTGGAAATCTTATATAGAGTCTTACTCTGAAAGTTCTAAGATGAGGTGAATAAGAAAGTTGTTTCATAATTTAATTATCTATTTTATTAGCAGAGTAGTAAAAGTAAATTTCTTCATAACATTAAAGAAGCATTCAAATAAAATGCTTTAAACAAATTATGATTTAATTGCACTGTGAACAAAACTGAATGTAACAAAGCATCAATAAAAAAAAAATAACTTCAAGTAACAAAATTCATATGAAAGTAATTCAAATAAATCAATATGCATCAAATTATGTTGTTTTTAATAGAATGTCTTAAGTACAATACAACTTTAACATGTTAATCATACTGGGTTTAAAGCATTTCTTTTGCATACCTAAACCTTATACCACATAAATACTTATATGCCAAAACATGTATTCATTCATGTGTCAGGGTTTGAATAGTGATTAGTGATACTTATTTCACAATCACTATCTTAAAAGATTTATTACATTAATAGTCAAAAACTTTCCTAAAGATTGTTTCATTTTTTTACACAAATTTTCACAGTTTTTATGAAGAAATGTTTACCTCAGAAAAATAAAATTTTCAAATTTTTATATAGGTTTAAACAGTGTAAAAAAGAAAAGAAAAAAAGAACTGTTTTTAGCTCAGGCTGGGACTTTTTATTTTTTTATATGGATCCCAGTTTCATTAATTTTTTTTTTAATGATTTTTTTTTAAAGATTTGAGATTTGATCTGTTTAATTTCTGTAAAGTAAAATTTGGATTTTTTTTTTAAGGTATGGATTTTTTTATTTTCCAAAGGTCATGAATCCTTAGGTCCAGACCCTCTTATTTTTTGTCTTATCTTTTAAAAATCCAGTAATACTCCCTAGTTTTTAAGCGAATTTCTAAACTGGATAGGAAATTTAGATTAAAGAAACTGAGTTTAAAAGTTTCAAATCTTCTTATATCTATATAACAAAACAATTTTTGTTTAAATAATTGATTAGCAATAAAGCTGAGTGCTTTAGTTTTATATATCATTCTAACTTGAAGCTTTTATCTAGGCTATTTCTCACATATTCTCTTTTAGTTCCATGTTAATATTTACCTAATTCATAATATTAGCCTTAAATGTATCCACAAATAAATAATTTCCTTACAAAGTGGTGAGAATTATTTGTTTAAATCTTTGAATTATTATTATTACCTTTTTGTTAATAAATAAATACTATATGTTTTCAGCTGGCCAAGTCCTGGTTCTCCACGATACCATAAATCTAAAAAACGAACAACTTTAAGTAATGTTGAGCATGATGTAAATGATTATTGAATTTCCTTTGTGTTGATTTTTTTTGTTTTGCATATCCTCTTATATTGCGCCAAAATGGAAATCATCAAGTTTTAATCATTTTTCCAAATTAAGTTTAAACCTTAATGGTTATTTATTTTTATATTTTGTATTTGTTTTTAGCAAGGTTTTAACTTTTTATTGAATAATAATTTTTTTTTTGTTGTTGAAAAATGACAATGACAATGCTTATATTTGTGTTGCTAAACAAATTTTTTTTTTTTTTGTTCTGCTATTTTTTTTCATTCTGCTATTTAAACATGTAGTTTGAATTCTTCTAATTAAACATTTAATTTGATTTTACAAATTTTAATACTACTACAAGTTTTTTTCATCATCTTTCATCTGTTGTTTTATAAATCTTATTCTCTGTATTGTGCAAATTGAATTTTTGTTTATTATTTTACACGAGAGTTTAAAACTGGACATGTGTTTCATGCATGACTTTTTTTTCCTAATATTTTTATGATAATTATTGTAAAGCAGCCATTAAGACTATTTATATGTTATGTCAATATTTACAAGTTGTTAACAATATTTACATGTTGTTAGTAATATTTGCAGTTTAACAGTCTGCATTTCCTCTCATTTCTTTTTGTAAGTGATTACATTTGTTTTGTTTTTTTTATGTAATGTACAAATAACCTGCTATTTGATTATTGCATCTGATTTACCTTGGAACAAATAATTAATTTGCAGCAAAATGAACATCAAAACTCTCTCATGTCAGCATTGCCTTCCTTCACTCCCTCTTCCTTCTTTAAACAATACATGTGAAAAATATTTAAAATCAGGTGAGCTGTTTATTGTGCTATAAAGTACAGCTTTTTTTTATCTTTTTGTCTTTTTGCATTTTTATTTCTGCGTTCCTTTTTGAAAAATTTTTTTCTACTTGGTTTAGGCATTTTTGTTATTTGTTTAATTTTTTTTTTTTTTGTCTGTTTTTATGTGTTTTGTTGCACTGTACAGTTCAACCTTTCCTCAATGATGAAGAATATTCTTACACTAAATCAGAAGTAGAAAGGTTTCAAAATGGTGTTGGAAAAATACTACACCATAAGCTCTTTCAAAAGTCAAAATCAAATAGAAACTGGGTAATTTGATTATATGCTAACCTTTTAAGATATTATGAAGTGATATATTTTTAAAACTTTTTTGTTTGTTATTAGCTTCAATTTTGGTGGGATAATTCTTACCTAGATTATCGTGGCCCACTCCCTTTTTGCAGTAATATAGCTGGCACTTTGGAATCTCAAAAGTGGGATCAGCCAAAATTAGGCAGCCAACTGGAAAGAGGAGCTTTGTGGATTCATTTTGCAGCTGTTGATCATGTGGAAAGAATAAGGTGTTTGGATTTGAAAGTTATTTTGCTAACATAAAAAAATTTTTCACAAATTTTTAGAAATGATGAGAAGTTCTCATTCTTAAAGTTAAAATTATGTTTCATCTGAAAAATTTGGTTAATTTTCAATTAAAATAACTCTGTGTTTGCAAATAATTTGGTTGATGAGAAATCATTAAGTCTGTGTTTGCTAATAGTTTTATTAATGAGATTTATATGAAATAATACTTGACAAAGACTCTTTTTTCAAGTCCTTTATATGATTTTATTTTAAGACAATTGCTACCTGTTGACAAATTTGGAAATAATAATTATGCTTGTATGCTTCAGTATTACAAGTATTGTGTTGGACGAATACCTGGTGAAAAGAAAGATATTCCAGTATGCCATGTTCATGTCATTCCAAAGCAAGGTTGTTTTTAAATTTTTAAAATTATAATGCAATCAGCATTAAACTTTTAACCATAAATTTTTGGCTGCTGTCTTCTATTTAAATTTGTGTTTAAAGGAAGTTTATAGAGCAGCTGTGGATTTGGTATCAAATTATTTAAAGCCTCCACTGATTAGAAAATCTTTCTTAGAAATTTCTCTTGATCATGCAAAATTACTTTAATGCTGTACACGAGTAAATATTTGTATTTTTTTGTCAACATTCAAAAAATTCATACCAGGTTTCATACACTTCATACCAGGTTTCACATATTCATTATTCTTTAGCTTTATGGAATAGAGTAACTCATAAATTCAAAGAGTAAGAAAATTAAAAGTGTAAACTTTTCATATTATAACATGTTTAATGATCTACTTAAGTTAAGTTCAAGTTGGAGTAATTTAGAAATCAATGAGTTTTTAAATTTAATTTATTTAATTTTTTAATTTAACTTATTTAATTTTTAAATTTAATTTATAATTTTACTTAAAATATTTTTTCTGAAATGTTATTCTGATCGTAAAATTTGAAGTTAAATTACAAAACATTTTAGCACTATCCTTAGCAATAAATACATTAAGAAAGGAATTAGTTTTCTATTTAATTTTTTTTTATTATAAAGATGGTTCTTGTGAAGTAGTTTGCGAAATTCGACATTTTATTGTTTTGATGAAAGGAAGAATATTTAAGTTGCAAGTGCTCGATGAGAACAAAAATCCATATGAACCAGCTGAAATACACTAGTATGCTTTTTTTTTGTTATTATTATCATTAAATGTAGAAAAAGTTTATGCATATTTTTTTTTTGGTTCTAAAGAAGTTACATATTTGGTTACCTAAAATAAGATATTTTTGAAAGAACTGTGTGTTGGTATTTGGAATTATTGTAAATGCAAAAAATATCATTTATAGCTTATTTGCCATAACTGAAAATTCTCATTTCATTTGATTTTATAATTATAGTGTGATGTTTTACATATATTTTTTATATTGTTTCTCTTGTTTCTAATCTTATAAGTCTAAATTTCCTGTCAACATTGAAAAACCATTGGTAAAAAAAAGATGTTTGACTAATTTTTGTTTTAAGTTATTGAAATTATTTTGGTGCTAGTCAATGTTTTTAAAAAATATTTTAGTCAACTTCTATTGATTGCTGACATGTGCAAAAAATCTGGTGAAGGTTCATCCATAGGTTCTTTAACATCTGCTGATCGTGATACTTGGTTTAAGGTAACATAGTCAGTATCAATGCCTGCCAACTCGGCTAAAAACCCATATATTTATGTGTAATTGTCTATACATTGGATTATGGGATGTCTTGCAGGACCATATTCTAAACATAATATTTTATGAAGCACTGTTGTTTACTTTATATATATATATATATATATATATATATATATATATATATATATATATATATATATATATGTATGTATGTATGTATGTATGTATGTATGTATGTATGTATGTATGTATGTATGTATGTATGTATGTATGTATGTATGTATGTATGTATGTATGTATGTATGTATGTATGTATGTATGTATGTATGTATATATACATATATATACATATATATATATACATATATATATATATATATATATATATATATATATATATATATATATATATATATATATATATATGTATATATATACATATATTCTGAGGAGGGAAGATGAGGAAAATTTAAACATAATCTTATAAGTTTTTCCCAACTCAAACACGCAACATTCGAACGAAGAAAAGAGCAAGTCAACCAAAAACACCAGGTGTAATAACATGAAAAAGTGAATAAGTCACACCATAAATGATTAAAAATGTTTTCGCAAACTCGACTTGAAACAAAATCATATGATTTTAATTAGTAAAGTTCTAGAAAGTTCTGTAGCCACTCTGATATAAAGACTTATAAAAAGAAAACTAGTAAAACTTGTTTTAAAGAATACCATGACTCAGCAGTTGAAACTAAAGTACTGAACTAACTTGAAGAAAAAAAGAAATCTATTGTCTGGACAAGAATTGAAAATAACACCTGCAGACAGATAGAAAAGGAATGGTTGAGAAAATCTTTTGAGATTTTTTTTGGGAGATTTTTGGAGCCCTCTCTTTGGAGAGATGTTTTCGGGAAGATGTTGATGAAGTGTTTTAAAGAGAGTTTCTGAAGATGTATTAAGAAAGAGTTATGAAAGATTTTAAAAAAGGATTTTAAAAGAGAAAGAAAAATTTTTAAGAGATTTTAAGAGATTATAAGAGATTATATGAGAAAAGAATTTAAAAGACTTTTAAGAGATTTTAAAAGAGGATTTTATGAGAAAAGGATTTTGAAGATTTAAAGAAAATTTAATGAAAAGAATTTATGAACAAGTTAAAGAGGAACTTATGAGAAGGATTTGGTAAGGAAATGTATGAGTAACTTTCAATTTGCGTTATTATAAGTATTAATGTATTGTTACTTGTATGAGTTAATATTAAGAGAATATATATATTTATGAGAAATAATTGAGAATAATTATTAAGAAAAATAAGTAAGAGAAGAAAAATCAGTCGAAAGTATTTTTATTTTTGTTTTCATTTTAAGTAAGGCAATATTATTATCATTAATATTTTTATTATTGCTTTATGCGTTAAAAAAAAATTGTTATTAAAAAGTCTGATGCTCCTATTGCGCTTTTACCACATCTGCGTTACACACTGATAGTCCTACCTTACATTCTATCACTCTATATTTGCGCTACCATTATATTACACTTACATAGAACCAACCACCACAGTCACATTTATTTAATCATCACATCTTTAACATAAAAATAAATAAGAATGTAAATTTAAACAAAATCCCCGCCCTCACAATATGTATATATATATATATTGTGAGGGCGGGGATTTTATATATATGTATATATATATAATATATGTATATATATATATATATATATATATATATATATATATATATATATATATATATATATATATATATATATATATATATAAGGTAATTATGTAAAGTAATTTTATAGATATATTTATAATAATATTAAATATGCCATCCTTTTGTTCAGCCATCAATTTTGTAAACAAGCGAGGAAAGAATGTTGGACTGTTAAAGATAAACCTTCAGCTTTAAGGATTATGAATTGCAATCCACAAGCTTACAAAATGTTTAGAAGAGTTTTTTTCATTACCTCTTTGAAGTACGATTTTAATGTTTCTTGAAAAATCTTTTGGGAGCCTAGAGCCTGGATTTTCCAATAAGGTTATGGCTTTACTAAAAATGAGAGTAGACACCATGACAAAATTAGAATGGAACTCTAGCCTTGTTTTGATGAAATGTCTTTAAAGCAACATCTTGATTTTGACAAAAACAGTGACAAGGTCATTGGAATTCAATCTAATGGCAAACAAGTGAACTGAATTCTTGTATTAATGGTCTGTGGGTTATCAACAAAATGGAAACAACCAATTTAGCTAGGATAGTACAAATATTTAGTAGTCAAGTTGCTATTGATTTGAATGTATATGCTTCTGTCAATCTATTGCCTGAAAACGTTTTGTCTACAGCCTTTTTTATTAAAATCATGGATATTTTGTTTGAGACACTGAATTCTTAGAAACCAAAAGCAGATAAACCAACACCTTCAAGTTAACACAACAAACCAATAGGTTTATACAACAACTCGAAGATTTGAGAATTTGGATCAAGGGATGGGATTTTTGTGGTGCTCACAGTCAAAAAGGTTTATCCAGTCATTGGGGTTTAGATGTCACTATTTCTAATATTATTCGGCTTACAAATGAATAGCTTTATGAGGGTTACTTTTTAATCAGAACTGTGTAGAGGATTTTTTTTGCATTAATATGAAGTAAAGGAGGTTGGAACGACAGACCAACAGCAATCCAATTCAAATCAGCTTATCAAAATGTGTTAGTGTTCCTTTCAATAGAACAATCTAACTCTAACAGTAATTGTCTCCCATAGTCAGATTTCTCTGTTGCATTTACAATTGACTCAATTATCAACATAGTATTTGAGAACCAAATCTCTACAAATGAACAAGTGATTTTTAAACAGCTGTCTGCGTTATTTAAAAAAAATTAGAACCTTGTGTATTACCAAGTGTTTTTAGTGATTTAGTTTTCTCACACTCAGTTAAAGAGGTTTTGAAATCAATTGTGATAAAGAAAGTTTTCTCACACTCAGTTAAAGAGATTTTGAAATTGCTGATAAAGAAAGTTCAATATTGTCAAAAATGTTCTTTCATGTTTGTGACACCAAGTGAAAGTAATTTATTTAATACTGATTATTTTTTACAAAACTTGCTTCATGAAATGGAAACTGTGTTTCTAACACAAATAAAAACTTAACTAAAAGAAATATTATACAATAAATTATTAAAATGATAAAAAGTGATTGCAATTTTAAATATCCTTATAATTATCTATATAAATGTTGATCTTTTACTTGAAAGAAAGTCTAGTTAGATTATATGAGAATATCTTATTTTACTTGAAAGAAAGTCTAGTTAGAAACTTTGTTTATATGAGAATATCTTATTTTACTTGAAAGAAAGTCTAGTTAGAAACTTTGTTTATATGAGAATATCTTATTTTATAATCGAGATATGGCACCACAAAAGAAGACATTTGAAAAAAAGTTGGCTCATATTATCAATGCTTAATTTTATTTTTAAGTTATTTTTCAAAAAAGCATTTCTTAAAAAAAAAGATTTTTTTTTCTCAGTATCATCAGCTACTTATTTAGTATCTAAATAGAGAATATATATTTAGACAATAATAAACGAATGAAGTGATAATATGTGATTAAAAACTATTAAAATGTTCATTCCAATACTATTGTTCACAGTTAAAAAATCATAAACTTTTTCTATATTTTCAAAAGTTATTGTTGATAATTTAGGGCGCTCAAAAACAGTTTTTAAAAAATCAATCCTTTGAAGCAAAATCAACTACAAGTATCATTTTTTATATTATTTTGTATATTTTAAAAATTCATTTTTAAGTCAAATTTCCCAAGAATAAGTTACATATTGCTTGCAGTAAATAGTTAAAATATTTACAATCAAAATTGTGCTAATAGAGTAACTTAGAAATAAATTACTATAATTGCTATGTTTGCTACCATATATGCTACTCCTTTTGGTGTTACAAATAAGTATAGGAAAGTTAAAGCACTTAATAACAAAATCCTAATAACTTCAGACTTAACTAAAACAAGATTCTCTAGTTCGTTTGTATGGTGTGAAACACTTTACAATGGTTGCAATTGAAATTCCAATCATGAAATCCTAATCCAATCAGTCCATAGGCTTTAAACCATTTAGTAGCTCTTATTTATATACCTAAAACACTATTCGACACTCAAATTTCTGCGTCAAATAATCAGTTATTACACCAGACTATAACTCATTTTAGGAAAAATATTGATAGCTAAGGAAGCATTATCCAAGACTAATATGGGTTTATTGGCAGAGAAAGATGCAGTATATGTTTGGTTTTCCTGGTATTTTTTGAAACTGTACACTTATAATCCATAGACTTCTCTCTTATTAATTCCATCTAAAAACCCTTTGCTAGGACCAGTAAGCTGTTTCTTATTTGGTTTACACCAAATCCTTGGATAGGTTTGTCCAGCTTCCAAATAGACATAAGCTATTTTTATCAACTGTATTTTTTTACTTGCATGTCCACCATCTTAATACAATTTTTGTTTTTGCAAGAAATGAGATTCATGAAAATCTTGTTTAGTCCAAAACAAAGTTGATACAATAACTAAATCAAATTAAATTGTATCAATATACCTGTAAAAGTAGCTTGCTATATTTACTAGGAATTCCTCTTAGAAAGGGGTTATCATTCCAGGCTATAAATACATTACTGGTGTTACTCACTATTACATATATAAAACAGTTGTTACATACATGAAATATATGTAACCACTGTTTTAAAAAAAATATCTTTGCTGTAACATTAACTGAATTAAGTAAAAATGAAATAAACTGTAAATTATTTTTTAAAGAAAATTTCATACTAAAATGTGTTTTTTACAAGAAAAATTTCTCAGTGTAAATCCTCTTTATATTCTTAAAGAGGATTTTATACTAAGGAATTTTTCTGGCTTGGATTCTTTAAACACTCTTTTTTTTTTTGCTATTTAATCATAGGCCTATACAAGTCTGTGCGAGTTGGATATTCAAAATAAAACCAACATTTCTATTATAAATGAAGCCATATGGGTAGTTGCATTTGATGATGTGGAAACCTATACACTTCAGCAGGTTTTTTTGATTCTGTTAATCATTTTGATTAAGTGTTTGGTTTTTTATTATCAAAATAGAAATACTTTTAAAAGTTTCTTTTATCATTTTTTTTAATAATGTTCTATAAATCCTTTATGATTTCTTTTGGATCTTAGAAGGAAAAAAAAAAAAAAAAAAAATGTATTATTAAAAAATTTAACAAATTTGTATTTAGTTTTTTAATAAAGTTTTTAGTGAAAGAAAACAATTTTTTCTTTTAGGCATTTGAAAATTTTGCTTTGGGTGACTGTGTTAATCGTTGGTTTGACAAAAATGTTTGTATAATAACTGCTACTGGTCACTTTGGGAATAACAATGATGTAATCTTGTACAAAAATATTTTTTTCAAAAATGTTTTTGGCTTATTTCAAACTGGAAATTTTACTTTATCTATGATTAACTAAATTTCCTATTTCTTATTTTGTGATTCAAGTTGATTTTTTTATCAAGTTGAAATTTTGAACTATGTGTCTTGGTTTCAATAAAGAAGAGAAAAAAACCATCCTGATCACTTTTATTAGATATGCTATGTATATGAAGTAAGAGATCATTTTATTCACACTGTAAAGTTTTGAACTAGGAATAAGTCCATAGTACAGGAATATAGTACAAGGTGACACCAGTAAGTTAAAAAGAACTTTTTTGGCTTAAACATATACTGAGATCATTGACTTTCTCAAGCTACAAAAGAGTTAAGTTTACCATTTAAAAAAAGGATTTTGATGCTGCTGAGACATTCAGTCCTTTATGGAAAAACATATCTATTGCTGCAACACAAAAAGAATGAGTCATTTGTAATCAAGGCAAGTTCATGCATGTCTTGACCAAAATAAAGTACTCCACAAAACCATCTTCAAAACAGTCAAAAGACTTGAGGATGAAGTTCTTTACCATGAGAGCTGGTTGGCTCCTGACAGATACTATGAAGAGACATGCAAGTATAAGCTGCCTTACAGCTAAACAACCTCAAAAACAAAACTACCAGTTTGATAAGGTACTTTTCTGTTGAGAAGAACTTCAACAGCTGTTAATCCCTGGATGGACTCCAAGGGAAACAGAAGGGTTTATGTGTTTCAATAGGACTCAGTACCCACTAATAAGGCCAAAAAAATTCAGGCCTGGTTAAGAGAGAACTGCTTTACTAGTCACCTGACTTGTGGCTCCCTATCCTACCAAATTGCAATCCACTTGACTCTGTGTGGAGTGAGGTTAAGCCCACATAGTGCAGTTAATGCTGTCAAGGTAGCTGTTGTTGAGCTGATAAGTCATATGAACAAGGGCACAGTCATCAAAGCCTGTGGCAAGTTTAGGTCCTGTTTCAAACCTTCCATAACCACTAAAGGTGGTTACATTGAGTAATGAATTTATCCATTTCTCAATATGCAATTACAGTTTGTTTTACATGTTTAAATTTATAAATAAAATATTTTTTTTGTAAAATTATGTTGAAGTTTATTTTATGGTACATTTTGTTCTAATTTATTGGTGCCACCCATACAATTGTAAAATATTCTGTAAAAAGTTAGTTTTTTGTTTCCATAAATAAACTTTTTCTCCCTTCAATACTTTTAAACTTCAAGTAATCAAAAAATACCATAATTTTTCAAAATAAGGGTTACAATAAAACCAGTGCAAGCCATGACTTTTAAATTCAAAGCTCCAGAATTATTAAAAACAAGTTGGTAATCTATTTGTAAGTCTTGTCTTTATCTTGCAAAAAATTGTAAGTCTTTATCTTGAAAAAATTTCTAAGTCTTTATCTTGTCAAATATATTAGAAAAAATGTTCTATTTTTTAGCATCTTTTTATTGATGGTTATGTATGGGTCAATTCTTATGAGAAAATATATGAAAAATGTTTGAAGCAAATGTTTCAGTGGAAAGTAAGTGTTAAAGCATCGTGTTAAAAAAAAAAAATCTTTAGAATTTTTTGCCACATTCATCTTTAAAAAGTTATTTGGAATTATTTGTTCTTTTTAAATTTTAGGATGGTAATGTGCGATCTGATCTTGTATTACCTTGTGAGCTTCAGTTTGTTGTTGATGATCATATTCTGTTACTTGTTCAGGAATCTCAGATGAAGCATAGAAATCTGGTGCGAGAACTCATTTTTTATATGTTTAAGCAACTAAAAATCATTTTTAAAAAAAATTTCTAGCAGTAATTTGTAAATTATTATTTTTTTTTTTTTGATTTCCTCCTAGTTTTTCAAAACCTGTAAGAAACCTCTTCAGTTTTTTTTTTTTTTTTTTTTTCTTATCTAAATATTAAAAGTAGTGCATGCTATCTAATCATTAAAATGAATTGTTGTTAATATTGAATGAGAAAAAGAAAAAAATTTAAACTAGCCAATTAATCATATAGATGGCATCATTCTCAGTTATTGATCGACCAATCAGAGGATTTGGGAAAGTATTGTGCAAGTCATTGAGAATTAATCCTGATCATCTGGTGCAAATTGCAATCCAGCTTGGTTACTACAGACTGCATAAAAAGTTAGTAGACATATAGTTACAGACTTCATAAAAAGTTAGTAGATTAGGATTGGTAGGTAGGAGAAATCCCTACTAAAGTAACAAAAGTATTTGAATTTAAAACACTGGATGACTCATTTTCCCTCTAACAACAGATACTTTCTGAACTCCAGCTTTACGTAAATTTTGAACAGTTTCTAGAGTGACTAACACATGTGTATGTTAGATGCTTGTGTCATCTATGGATCTATGCTAGAAACAGAAGTTGAGCATTCTACAATTTCTCTTAAAGTGTGTGCTGAAGACTGATTAATCTGCATGATATCAGAAGCTTGGGGTTGACTTTGATGATGAAAGGGTTTTGGAAATCAATAAATAAACATGAATAAATTTTTATGCCATAAAATTTGTTAGTAAATATTTTAAAAGTAAACTGACTCAAGTAAAAATCTCCATCTTGTCATTTATTGGGATTAAATGGATATAAAAATGGATATAAAAATGGATATAAAAATGGATATATAGATATCCAGCTAAATTATTATCAAATGAATCAATCCATGCCAAATTGTTTTGCAATTTCAAATATAGACACAGTCTTGCCCGGATTGTTAACTACCCAAGAGTTGATTTTATAACTATGATGACTTTTAAATGGCTCAAAGACACTAATGTTGAAAAAAAACAGAGGTTGTACTTTGTATGATGAGGTATGGTAAGCCAATCCATTTCATTTTTTTTTTTTTTGGATTTTTTTTATGCTAAAGTTTGGTTCTTTCTTTTTTGGTTATCTGCATGTTCTTCAAAACTTAATCTTTTGCTTAGGCTTAAAGGATGACATCTGTCTGATAGATAAGGTTTTTGGTTTCTAAAGTGATAATTTTGGGTTACATTTTAGAAATGATGACAACCACTATTTCTGTAGTTTCTTTTCTTTCCATGGATTTGGACCACCCTACCTTAAATGTTATAAATATTTTCTAGTTACATAACAAATTAAAATGCTAAACTAAGAATATTAATTGGGATTCATAACCCATTTTTGAAGCTCTAATGCAGGTTCTTTTAACAATTGTTCTTCCCCTTCGTTGAAAACCTTCATTGAGCTTGTAGAAAATGCTTTACTACTTTGTTGTAGTTGTTTTATAGAATTATTGGCTTGCTATAGGTTTATAGAATTATTGACTAGCTAATTCAAACAAAAATTTTCAGATGTGTTGCAACCTACGAGTCAGCTAGTACAAGACAGTTTTATAATGGAAGAACAAGTACGATCAGGTCATGTACCAACGAAACAAAGGCATTTACTGAGTCTATGATGGATCCTTCTATATCTGTAAGAAATGGAAATTTATTTATTTTTTTTTTAAATTTGTGTTTGTCATGCATGAGTAAATATTACTACATAAGAGTGTAATATGTAAATAGTTTCTTGTTTTTAAGAAAGAAAACCGGAAACAACTTTTGATGAAAGTTACAGAATGTTATTCTATTCTCTTAAAAGATGCAATGGCTGGACAGGGTACACTTTCTTTTTTGGTATTTAAACAGTTAATCATCTTCTAAATCTTAAGGGTTGCTCACATGTAACTAGTGAAATGTTTAGAAAATATATTTATTTCATAGACATTGATCGTCATTTCTTTGGAATGAGAAAAATTGTTGAACTGGAAGGTAACTGGCAACAGTTGCTGTTCTTTAATGATCGTGTTTTGTGTATTTTATTACTATTGTTATTATCAGTATTTATTATTATTATTATTATTAATATTATTATTATTATTATTATTATTATTATTATTATTATTATTATTATTATTATTATTGTTGTTGTTATTGTTATTATCATTACTATTATTATTATTATTATTATTATTATTATTATTATTATTATTATTATTATTATTATTATTATTATTATTATTATTATTATTATTGTTATTGTTATTGTTATTATTATTGTTATTATTATTATTATTATTATTATTATTATTATTACTATTATTATTATTATTATTATTATTATTATTATTATTATTATTATTATTATTATTATTATTATTATTATTATTATTATTACTATTATTACCAAATATTCCAAAGATTCTCTTGATTTGTTGTTTTTCCTCTTAGGCATGGCTTTACCTTCCTTGTTTAAGGATAAAGCATGGAAACTTAGGTAAGATTTATGTTACAGTTCAATATCTTTCATTAAAAATTTCTTTAAAACCGCCCTGATCAACACTTAAAGTAATTATAGGTTATAAGTTAAATATAGGTGTTGCATGGTGTTCAACAAATTAGGTGAAGTTTTCTAAGAGATGAAGATTCCATTTTAGAGACCTAATTCTACTGTTGTAGAAACAGTTATAGAACCTAGTTTTACGGTTATAGAAAAGTTTAGAAAAAAGCTTTTGAAACTTATATTGTTGTAAAAGAATCCATCAACTAATTAAAAAATAAACAATCGATTATTCATTTATGTAGGTTCTTGCATAAATGCGGTCCATTCTTATCGGCCCTCCTCAAGTCATTTAAAAATATATATTATTTACCAAGCTTGTCCTAAGTTTAAAATTATTTTTAACGTTATGGTGGAAGAAAAGAAAAATTTACGTGAAACTGCGATTTTAGTACAATTTTTGATTTAGTTAAACTTTTTTTTTTAGTGGAGGTGACTGTAATTACATCTTGTCAACCAGTTTATCGGGGTATTTTAATTGTCATGGAGGAATGGCCCCGATGGTATTTGATGGATATGGTGTTTTTTACACCATTAACGACGAGTGGTGAGTTTTTCAATCACCTTCGCTTCTTAGAATACTTTTTAAAATTCCTTTTGATTTCCAGAACATCAACGTTAAGTTTTCGTAACACGTGTCAATTTTTTTTTTCTTTTTTAGTATTAATATTGTTGTGACCGCATGGAAAAATTCTAAAGAAACCAATTGCGATGAGCTCTATAATGCTATCGTGTTTTCTTGTCAAGATATTAAGGATTTGTTATCGGACTGTTCTAAATTATAACGTGTCTCTTATTTAATTCAGAGTGTTGAATGTATATTAATTTTATATAGTTTTATAAAACATTTATTAGGTAAACATGTAAAATAGTTAAAAAGCTTTTTTTTTAACAACATTTGCTTAAATAGTGTTTTGGATGTTTTATATGCAAAGTTTAGCTTATGTAGTTTTACATTTTGTTTTTGTAATAAAAAATATATTTTACTCTGATCTATCATTTTTTGATTACTTTAATTGTAACTGTTAACTATTTTTATAAAAATGGAGCCTTGTTTTGACAAAATCACAGATGTGATTTTTATTGATTGTATACGCTATATATTAATTCACCGTGCCTTCTTAACTTTCGTGGGGAAAAAACTCTCGAAGGTGCGACCTTAGACATGTGCTTGTTTAGAGAATATGTTATAAAGGAGGATAGAAGTGAGCCTATTAGAGTTTGTAGTTGACTTTCTCCCATATGTAAAAATTTGACGTACCAGTTTTCTTTGACTAACTTACCAGTTTTCTTTATACTAACACTTTTGAAAATTCGCAAAAGTATATATATATAATCAATTACATACCCAGGACTAAAAGAAGCGTGCTTTGGGCATTGAAAATTAAAAATAAAAGTTAACTAACTCTTTTAAAAGTCAAAATTAAATCTTTTGAAAATTATTTTAAAAAATTTGTTTGTACACACACGGGACCCCGGGAATCTTCCCCGTCCACCCCCCCACCCCCCCCTCTCGGCGGCCATGTATATATATATATATATATACACACACACACACACTTGACGGCAAAATTAACGCACCACATACAACTCGATTTATTTTAATTGTCGTCAATGTTATATATTTTGACAAACATATTAAGAATAGAGCACATGAACACAATTATTTTGATGATAATAATAAAATTGGCTCTGAGGATGGTGAAAAAAAAAAACTATAACCAAAAATATGGTTTGTTTAATAAAATACAGTAAAATGATTATTGTTCTTATGCACACTAATATAGCTTAAATTGAAAAATATTTGACTTATCAATAACTAGTGTTACCCCTCTTGATGTTATTACAACCTGAAAGCGTCGTGGCGTACTTTCAATTTGAGATCTAATCGTTTTTTGAGGGATATCTTCCCACACGCGAATAAGACCTTGTCGCAGCTCGTCTAGGCTGTTAGGTAATGGATGTTGGCTTCTAACACGGCGTCCCATTATATCCCAGAGATGCTCTTTTGGGTTCATATCTGGACTGCAAGCTGGTCACTCCAAAACTTGAATATTAACATTATTTATAAATATAACATTATTTAAGTATTCAGTAAAAATATGTGCCCTATATGGTCTAGCATTATCCTGCATAAGAAGGAATCAGACGTCCACCATCAACAATAAAAAGCTCTGTGCGAGCAGTTAAAGATATTCCGTCCCATACTATCAATGAGCCGCCTCCATATAAAGTGGTTTTACGAATGTTATAAGCGAAATATCTTTCATTTAATCTTTTGTACACTCTTGGGCGGCGATTAGAACATACATGGCAAAACCTTGACTAATCCGTAAATAAGACCTACCCCCAATCATGATTTCCAAATTCATATGCCTCCCTGCAAAAGCCAGTCTGTTTCTTCTGTGGTCTTCAGACAATCTGGGACCCGTAGCTACTACCCGAGGTCGTAAATTTAAAGCACGAAGTCTTCTTTTAGAAGCGAGGTTTAATTACAACAAAACATGCTACTTATGAAAAGCTACTATAATTTCAAAATTAAATAAGAGAAACAGAATAAAAAAGCTACTATAATTTCAAAATTAAATAAGAGAAACAGAATAAAAAAGCTACTATAATTTCAAAATTAAATAAGAGAAACAGAATAAAAAAGCTACTATAATTTCAAAATTAAATAAGAGAAACAGAATAAAAATTTAAAGCAAACAAAATAGTTAATAATTTAACCCTTTACACTCCAGCCTTTCAATAAAACAGAACATTTATTTCTTAATTATTTAAACATATTTTTTAACATATGTTTAACAAAACATATTTAACTCATAAAAAAAAAACATAAATTTTAAGACTTAAAATTTCTTAAAGTGTGATGTCTTTCAAAACGATTGCCCATATCCATTCGCGGTATACCGGGACAAGTATCACAGTATTCCGAAGTTTCGCGTCTTTGTCCTTTTTCCTGTCTATTAGAACGCACAATACAATCTCTTTTCTTGCCTTTTCGCAATATGAGCAGTTTTTTTTGTCCAGGCTTGTTTCAGGTGCTGAAGTGGAAGGTCTTGATCGATCTTCACGGAACTCACCTTAAAGTTGATTAACTAATCTCTTGACGAACTCCAATTGGGACAATAGTTTTTCGTTTTTCTCCATTAGTTTACAATAGTTTTTCGTTTTTCTCCAAATAGAATTCGATTGCACCTGTATAACAATAAATTGTTATACAGGTGCAATCGAATTCTATTTTGTACACATACCCAGTTTCTGAGTCAGCCAAAACGTATAAGCGCAGACCCCATTTTGTAGGCTTATTCGGCTTGTAGGTTATAAAACTAGTTTTACCTTTGAATTTTATCACCAATTCGTCAACACATCTTGACCAGATACAAAATATTCCGTAAATTTTTAATTGATATATTCCATAAAATTACTGACCCGTTGAATCCGTTTTCTGATTTCTGTTTGTTGCTGATTAACTGTTTTTAAATGTAACACCCAAAATAATTGGTTAAATCATTACTAAATTATGGTTAAATAATTGGTGAAACACATTAGAAAAAAAATGGTATTTTGGTATTTGTACTAGTAGACCAATAATCTTGAACATTTGGTAAAACCATAGCTCCCATATTCAAAATTATACTAATAAAGGCCCAAAATTCCTCCTTATTTGTGTCGCGCCATGTATGCCATATAGAATCTTTGGAAAGAGTTTTATTTTTTATTTTTTTCTTGGTGTAACTATTTGTTTCTTCCACTAGCTTTTCTGTGATATACAATTTAAAAAATTGTAATGGCTCCTCAATGTTAAAAACTTTTGGCCCTGGTATTTTTTTTCCTGTTGAAAAGTTAATTGTTTGTAAAGGAATGTCGCTTCCCGTAATATTACTCCATACATCGCCGTCTACAGATGGTGTATTTTCGTCCTCTGAATTAGATTCAATAATTGCAATTCTTCTTTTTTTTCTTACTACTATTACGTCACTAATGTCACTATCTGTCTCTAAATGATCTTCTAATTCTATTTCACTTAAATCAATCATCTACCACATCGCTTATTTCACAACTTTCGTCAAAATTTTCGCCTTCCATCTTCACTACACGAAGGGTTAAAACTTTATGAATGTAACGAAAAGAACAATAGAGTACTTATTACTCTTATTATAATGTAAGCATAATAAACGTATCATAAACACTATAAGATAAACACAGACTATTTTGCTTACCTAACTGTTAAGTGCCCCGAGGCAGCAAAACAACCATGTCGCCGTAGCGGCGACAGCGGATTTACTGTTTGCTTTTTAATGTCGCAAATACGGCGACAACGGAGTGCAAAGGGTTAAGTTGTTTTAAATTTTATTAACAGTGGTTTTATAAACAAAATAAGAAAAAAAAAAACTTTTTTCAAAAAAAAAATTGAAGATTTTATAAGAGAAACATATACAACTGTTAAAAAGAACAAACAAAAAAACAGAGCAAAAATATAGAGTCAGGGTCCATTTTAGTAACTTGTATGCGCACCGCGAACTTTTACACATGCAAAAACACGTCTAGGTATAGACTCAACTTGTCTGATGCATAATTCTCTTGGAAATTCTTTCCAAAGCTTTTTCAAGGTTTGGTGTAATTACCCAAAACTGGTTATGCTCTCTTTTACCAATCTTTTGTTTATCTAAACCCAAATGTTCTCAATGGGATTGAGATTTGGAGAACGAGCTGGCCAAGTCATTACCGTAATGTTTTTCCGATCAAGCCACGTCTTCCGTAAAAAGTTCTGGCTGTTGGTAAAAGTTTACTTTCAAGGGTCTCTGTAGTTGTACTGGTTAATTCTGCAGTGATAAATGTTTTTTAATCCTGTTCCTTTATGGGAGGAGCATCCCCATATTCCGATTGATCCTCCTCCGTCTTTTATCCTTGGTACACAAAAAAGCTCTTTGAATTTTTCTCCAGCCAGCCTCTTGATGATTAATCTTGACTTGCGATTTATCACCTCAAAATTGGATTCATCGCTGAAAATGACTTTGGCCCAGTCTTCTACCGACCAGTGAAGTCTTTCTCTACACCACTTTGATCTTTTTAGGAGATATGAGACACACAAGTGGTTTTCGAGCAGCCAAATAGCAAATCTAAGACTTTCTTATTTAGGCATCTTCGTATAGTCCATCTACTAACACTAATGTTACCAGGCGTATTTGTGAACCCTTCACCAAGTTCGCGGTAAGAAACTTTAGGGTCTTGTCTAACCTTTCGATACAGATAACTTTGGTCTCTTGAAGTGAGCTTTAAAGGCTTTCCAAGCCTTGGTAAATCTATAACATCATTATTTAGCTCATGGTTTTTCAACGTTGTTTGTATAGATTTAAGCGAAACGTTGTACATTCGAGCTATTTCTCGTTGGCTTTTTGTTTTATCTCTTAGCAGACCTACAATTTCCCATTGTACGTTGTCTGAAACAGCTTTTCTGCCCATTTTATCTTTTTACTTTACCAAATAATTATCAATGCGAAGAACTCTAGATATAAAAAAGATAAATAATTTTAATTTCGCAAAGAATTTTTATATAGTTCGAAAGAAATCAATCACCAAATTTTAGACAGTTCGGATAGCGTTTCTGAGATATTTCAACTTAAGTCGTTAAATTTTAACTGACTATATTTTTACTACTTAAAAATACAGGTATTTTCTAACTGGAATAATATTTACTCAAGACTGGTAAATCTAACGAGTTCGAGTTAGATACCATTCGAAAGAGAATCAATTGATTAAAACATATAACCGGTGATAACTAAAAATCCGGACAAAGTTAAAGTTAATTTTGCTTCGTGTTAAAATAAGTATACGTAATAATTAAAATATATTTATTTAGCTCACATATTCTTTTTTTAGAAAAACATAAGTATTTGAATCAATCATTTAAAAATGAAGGTGAAC
The DNA here is from genome assembly GCF_058129835.1 of Hydra viridissima. NCBI lineage: Eukaryota > Metazoa > Cnidaria > Hydrozoa > Anthoathecata > Hydridae > Hydra > Hydra viridissima. The sequence goes on from NW_028324305.1 coordinate 6,798,874, forward strand.
CAAAAAAACGAAGATGAGCAGCGGAAACGTGTCTATGAGTTTTATTTGAAAAATATAAATCTTGGCAAAACATACACAGTGAAGCATTTTCTTGCTAAAAATATTCCAAGAACTACCATTTATGACATAATAAAAAGCGCTGAAAACAAATTTGGACATGAAAGAAAGCCTGGAATTGGTCGTATAGCCAAAAAAATGCCAACAAGTAAGGTTTTTAAGCTTAAAACCATGTTTGACCATCAAGATGGTATTTCACAGAGGCAAATAGCTCGTAAATTCAGTATTTTGCAACCGTATGTGAATAAAATACTCAGAAATCAGTTTGCTATCAAATGTTATAAAAAGCAAAAGATTCCGAAGCGAGATGAGCAAATGATGCTAAAAATTCGAACATGCTGCAGTCGGCTTTACCAAAATTACCGAGGCTTTGAATGGATCATTGACGATGAATCGTACTTTACTTTAAATTACAGTTCGATAAATGGAATTGCTAATTACTACTCCAGTGATACTTTATTGACTCCACAGAATGTAAAATTCAGCCAAAAAGAGAAGTTTCCAGAGAATAATAGTCTGGATCGCTATTTCGGCCAAAGGTACCTCAAAGCCATATTTTCGAGAATCTACCAACGCTATCAATCAGTTTATTTACTTAGAGAATTGTGTTCAAAAGAGACTTATCCCGTTTATAGAAGAGCATCATTAAAATGATAATTTTGTGTCCTGGCTAGATCTTGCATCTGCTCATTATGCCAAAAGCGTATTGGAATATTTAAAGGCTAAAAATATTGAAATTGTACCAAAAAAAGATAATCCGCCAAATTTACCCGAATGCAGGCCCATTGAAAATTTTTGGTCAATATTGAAAGGTCTAGTGTATAAGAATAATTGGCAAGCAAGAAAACTTTCACAACTTAAAGAAAGAATTAAGTATTGTTTGACCAGAGTTGATCCTAATGTTATCCAAGAAACAGTTGTCGCACCAAGAGTTTGATTGACCGTGTCAGACGAAATGAAGTGATTGAATCAAATGAGTATTACATTGAATAAATTAAATAATTCTTTATAAAATGCTTTTTTTACTCTTATAAATCATTAAAAAACGAGGAAGTTATGATCCTTTAAACTTTGTCCGGATTTTTAGTTATCACCCGTTAATACGCTTTTAATCGTATTAATTAGTTGGTTTCAAAGATAATTTTGAAAAATACAAAAATTTTGCATTAAAAAAGTAGTGACTATATTTATGCAACCCACTAAGTATATATATATATATATATATATATATATATATATATATATATATATATATATATATATATATATATATATATATATATATATATATATATATATAATGGAAAAAATTTGATATTTTGCAATACTTAAATAATAAAACCATAATGGACTATTTCTCTTTAAATATTAGCTAAAAACAAACTATATTAGCACAGGATGGTGTGAAGCGAAAAGGGGAGCAGTATTAGGGTAGAGGCACAATATTCCTACTCTTTGAGTAGACGAGAATATACCCCTGTAATCTTTTCCACAAAAAAATGATTTAATCTTTATTTAAAAACACCGAAAATATCAAGTTTTTAATTTCCAGAACAACATCGTTCGGATTAAGATGCTCTTAAATATTGAACGACTAAAATAGAAATTTCAGGCAAAACCGAAAGTACCGAAATTTTAGTTCAGTGTAACCGTTACCGAAATTTATGTGAAGCCGAAAACTGGCCGAAACTTGAAAACCAAATCATTAACAGAGTAGCATGAAGTTGCTATACAAAACCTAAACCAATGTATTATGCAAAGATGTATTTTCTAGTGAACCAATGATGTTTTATCTTCATTATTATTGATTAGGTCTTTTATATATTTGTTTTTTCGTATTAGTGCGTGATCAATTGGAATCGGACCATTATACAAAACGGAAGGAATTCACTAAATGGTTTTTGGAGTTCCAGTTGAAAAATATTGACAAAGTTCTGTAGACAGGCGTGTTTCCATCTAGGGGAAACTGTTTACACCAAAAACGATTTCATTTGGAGTGACAAGAGTCCTCACTGTTGTGTCAAAAAGTCACTTAATTCATCTTGTGCGTGTGGGTTAGTTTTTCTAAATAAATTATTGTTCCACCATTTTTAATTTAAAATGGAGCTACCTGTATATGTTTCATACTTGAAAGCCTATCGAAAACGTCAATCAACAGTATTCCAAAAACATGGCACTCCGCGGCACATAAAAACATGGCACTCCGCTGCACATAAAGAGAAATATGCAACGATTTCTAATAAAGATCTTCAAAAATGATCTTGTTATAAGTTTTGGGGCAATCTAAAACAGTTGCTGTATGCGCTCAAACCACCTTTAACACTTGAAAATCTAAAGGCTCAAATATCAGACGCTGCCTATCGAATTTCTACTGTCAATATCGAATTGGTGCTTCTATTTTTTTTAATGATCGCCTCAAATTAACACTGGAAAGTGGTGGCGGTCATATTTAATGATACTAAAAATCCCATTCCTATTATGTTTATTTCTCGTTCAAATTTTTTTGATTAAATAAATATATATAAAAATAAACAGATTTGTTTTTGTAGTTCTTATGGAACTTATGGTATTTAAACGATCAGTATGTAACATAGTTGAATAAAAAGTTGAACATACTTTAAGTAGAAGATACTTTAATATTCAAAGTTTTCAAAGTTTAAAGAATGATTTGAGAGTAAAAGTTGAATCAATTATAATGCAGTTTTAATTAAAATTACTACAACTCTTGTAACTAAAAACTGAATATGCCCCTAAAAATTTAAGCACCAATATGATTAAGAAATCATCCAACAGTAAATTAAAAAACAAGTTATCTAAACTTAAGATTATTTTGATGAAAGATTCGGTTTGTTATGGTAAAAGTTTGAAACTGAAATTTCGGCCAAAACCAGATAAGTAAAAGGTTGTCGAAACAAAAGTTTCGCTTTCGGTTTCGGCCGAAACCGGAACAGAACAGAGAGTTTCTGTTGACTTTTCTTAAACTTTTCACCTAGTGAGTTGTCCTAATGCTAATATATGTTCTTAGTCAAAAAAACTGTTGAAATTAATTTGAGGTATAATCGAAGAAAATCGAACATTAAAAGAATCTGCGAGATTTTTTAGGAGTCCCACTTACTACTCTTAAAACCTCTGATGCAAATTTTTTGCATGCAGTGGCACTGATTAGCACTGAGTAGCAAAAAGCTTGCAGCAATCTCCAGATCTTGAGAGCATCCTCAGTGTGATGTAGAGCTCATTAAATATTTTTATTTTTATCCATTTATGAGACAATCAAACTTTACTTTTTTTTTTAGATGAAGACAAAGCAAAAGATTTTTTTCAAACTTAAGTTCCTTTCAATTGTAAATTTAAATTTCCAGTAATCTAAGTATTGTGATATATTTACAAATACGAAATTTATTGATATTGATTGATAGATTCCCAGCAAGTACACAACATTAAAACAATGTTGAAATAACGTTGATCAACGTTATTTCAACATTGTTTCAACGTTGTGTGCTTGCTGGGTTGATTGACATGTTATGCTGTGTTAACTGACTAACTGACTTTCTGACAGACTGATTTTTATTAGGATTTTATATTAGTTAACATCTGAATAATCTGGCCATTTAACATCAGCACCATGCAACTTATTCTAGGTTAACAAAAACTTTTATATTTGCTGGTAAAAATTTTAGTAAGCACACACAGATATACACATGAGCTATTGATTATCAAATAATAAAGTTGATGTATTATCAAATAACAAAGCTGATGTGTTAACTTTTTATAGAACAATATAAAATGTTACAGCACAAAAAATAAATGGACTTTTACTCTTTGGAATGCCTCGATACATTTCACTTGAGTTTCAGAAGAAGGGATACCAACATATAGATGGTAGCTAACAAAAAGATTTTGATTAAGTCTGGGCAGCGAGAGAAGCTGGGATTATTTGTAATATACTCCAAAATCTGGGGGCTCGGGGGCCAGTTGATAATACCACGGTTTTTATCACGGTTTTTATCACGGTTTTTATCACGGTTTTTATCACGGTTTTTATCACGGTTAAGTTTTTCAGAAACTCTTTTACAGAACCAGATGCTTTTGAAATTGTTAAAAATCTTGTAAAAAGATTTTTTTTTCTTTCTCGGTAAATGTTACCAGGTAATAGCCGAGTTGAACAAAGAAATTTCTTCGTTTAAGCTAAAAGAACTTGTTCCTTTGTGAGGAGAATTCAAAAAAAATTATAATACCTATTTTATTTCCTTTTATTCGCTATAAACCATAAAAAAGAAATATTATTTTTAACTTAAGTTAAATTTTAATTACTGAGAAGTTTATAAAATACAACAAAAAGTTGTAACCATAGAAATAGCACATCAAATAATAAAATATTGCTGTATAAAAGTCTACATCAAAATATTAATACTAACGTTAATATTTTGTTGGGTAGCCCTTATTCTTTTATACTTCAATACATCTTGATGACACACTGTTAACAAGCCTTTGACATTGCTATTATGGACGTCCTTTAAAAATATCACAATACAATTAAAAAACTCATTAGATTCACTAACACTCTATCAGAAGCTTTACCTTATCGTCCGTATCTATTGTAACGAAAAATACATTGTATACATTACAGCAATAAAAAAAAACACACTGCCGACCTTATTTGCCTTAACTGAACTAAAACGCAAAATTTAATTAAATGAGCAAAAAAAAGTAATTTAAAAAACAGATTACCTTAAATATGATTGCGCTTTTGATTCTAAAATGATTTTCAAAAATATAAGGTCACTTAAATTTTTTCGCGATTCCTTTAATTATTTCCTTTGCTTTTTTTTAAAAAATAAGAAAGCTAGGGTAAGAAAGCCAGCGTAGAAGAGTAAGATGTTGCCTTCGAAACCACTCCACCAATTTGGGCCGCTGCGCCGTCCTGTTGGAAAATCTAATTTTTACTCCTTCCAGAAATTAATCTTGCAGTACGTAAAAAGCATATTTTCTAAGGTTTCTTTGTAATTATACTGGTCTCCCTGTATAAATTTTTTGAAATCCTATTCCCTTAAAATAAGATATATCATCATATACCTATCAAGCCGCCACCGTCTTGTGCTCTTGAGACACAAAATCTAACCTTATAATTCTCAAAAGCTAATCTTTTAACGATAAATCTTGATTTGCAACTAACCACTAAAAATTTGATTTACTACTAAAAATGATCTTAGACCAATCTTTTACTAACCAGTGAAGTCTTTTCTTACACCACTTATATTTTTTAACCCTATTTGTCACACTTAAGAGCGGTTTTCTGGCTGCAACATAACAATAAATATCTTTTTTAACCAGCGTTATTACTAAACTCAACTGACAGTACTCGGTAGCCAACTTTAGGATCCTCCCTTAACCTTCGATACATTAAGCTTTGATCCCTAGAATTAAGTTTTAACGGCCTGCCAACTCCTGATGAATCTTTGATGTCATTTAAAAGTTTGTAGTTTTTCAGCGTTGTTTGGACACAACTTAGTGAAACACCGCATAATCTTGCGGTGTTTCACTAAGTTGTGTCCAAACAACGCTGAACGGTGTTTAATCATAATTATTCGTTGAAATTTTGTGTTATGTCAAAGCGAGTACATCGCACCCAGCATAAGACGTCTTTAAGACGTCTTTATCTTTAAGTCGTCTAGACGTCTTAAAGTTGTCTGAAAGACGTCTTACGTTGGGTGGAAAGTTTCTCATGTAAGAGATATCAAATTTAAATTAACTGACGATATAATTTTGACACATTTTTAAATACATAGTTAATTTATCCTTTCTGAGTAATTTAATTTACCATTAAATTACTCAGAAAGGATAGGGGAAAGGTGCCTATGATGGCATACTTAACTTTAACGTTTCTCTGAGTCATTACCTGAAAACTTAAAAAATAATTTTTGACATGGGTGTATTCCCTCTAGCATACAGAATAATAATGAACGTCAGAATTTTTACTATTATATTTTTTTATAAGTTTATACCATTAAAAAAAAAAATACAAGTATGCCATCATAGGCAACTAACTGCTCCTATGATGGCACACTTTAAAGAAAATAGACAAACAAGAATTTTTTTTTGTTTTTTATTAATGGAAACTCAACTTATCAAGAAAACAAAATTAATAATAAATATTTGGTCTATAAGCATAGTTCACATATAAATTTTTTTTACTACTTCTCTATATGCCTGCACATCAATGATATATTATATATACTAGATGTCTAACTTGCGGGATTTTATTGGACAAAAAGTGAAGCCGCTTTTTTTGTTTACAAATTGAATCCGCCATTTGTAATAAGGGCAAAAACTATATCCGCCATTTGTAATAAGGGCAAAAACTATATCCGACGTGCGAAATAAAAGTTAAAAATGCACGTTTTTGCCCGAATTAGAAATGGCTCCTACGGCTTCACATTTCGGATCGAAGTTAGACATCTAGTATATATAATATATCATTGCTGCACATAAACAATGACACCAAGATCTGCATTTTTGACAACAAATCCTTGGTTCTTTAGAGCAAGACAGCGAATAAAGTTCATAACAATACAAAAATGCTGTATCAGATTCGAAATCGATTTCATTATTACTTCCTTTAATCTCCTCACTGCAATATTTTTCTTCAACAGCCGCCTTTCTTTTTGTTTTTTTTAACAAATTTTTCCTATTCTTTGTTACCTTTATCTTTTGCCTTATCTTTTAATTCTTGGATATCCGGTGTGGTATGCAGAAGTCCAGTTTTTCAACGTTTTCGTGCCTTTTTCAATTCGATTTTAGGGTTTGCTAAAGGCACCGGACACAACTTTTATATACTAGATCTTATCCTTTCGTTGAAACAAAAGATTTAATGCATATGGAAGCTTCTAATGGGGGAGATCTCATTTCCAAATGTGTTGGTTTCTCAAACTCTTGTATTTCATCTTTGTTCTTAATCTGATCACCTTTTTTATGGGCATAAAAATTTATTTCAGGCATTTTTTTCAATTCATTTCGCAGACTTTCATGATGGCAACTCCTAGGTATGCCATCATAGGAAAAAGTCACCATATTTATTAAAACAAGCAGTGACAACCTTATTCTACACATAGCATTAAAATAAGTATTCTAATAAATGTACAAAGCCTGCAGATGAAATGCATGAAAGTTTCACACATGTTGGTCTAATCACTTACGCACCAAAACTAATATTTTTGGAAATATGACCAGTATGCCATCATAGGCGCTATGCCATCAAAGGCACCTTTCCCCTAAATAGGACCGATAAGTGTTACATATCATTAGAAAAGTAATTGTTAACACAGGAATTAAAAAAGTTTTTAATAACTTATTATATAAAAAGTTAATTAAGAGATAGTTAAAAAACCATCAAAATTAATTAATTGACCTTATAATCTTGAAAGCCACTGTATGAGTTCCTTATGTTAAAATATCTTCATTTAAAATGAGGTTTAAAACTAGAGGAAAGACTTATGAAGTTATAATATTTACGGTATAATTGTAAAAATTGAAATTTCGGCGAGTAATTCATTCAATTAATTCGTAACTTCAAATAATTTGCTCGAAAAGTTTGTTATAGCCTACTTGTTTCAATTAATTTGCTCGAAATTTCAGTTTAAAATTACAAAAACCATCGATTAAATTACGATCGTTTCCCGTTAAAATGTCATAAATTTTGGAACTGACTATTCTCACGATAACTACTATTGCAGATTTTTCTACAAAACAATTCGTTACTAAAGTACTATTAAAGAATGTTATACACATACATTAGAACAGTTTCACTTTTATTGAAGAATATAAAAATGTATAATATATAAAAATATTTCGAGTTTTAAACTATGTAAAAAATGTTAAACTTGTTAGTGCATGCGTCTTCTAACAACAATCACAACTTGTCATTTGACTGCCGTTGGTAACTTGTATCTTTTCAGTTGTTTCCTGGCTGGTGTTTTGACAGGTGTTTGGAGTAGAAATTGTTCTTTTACTGTCTTCATCACCTATCTCTTCCTCTGAAGCCGAGACCTCAGTGGTCCCTTTTTCTTACGAGTCATCAATTGGAACCTGACCAAACCATCGCCAACGGGGGATCTTGACATGTTAATAACACCAGAAATTTAGAAATTTGTTTCGAAAAAATGTAGTAAAACTTCATAACTGACGAATATTTACGTTTACGATTCGTAAATAAAGATTAAAATGCAAATGACAAAAAATAAATTTCATTATTAATATCTCAATAAATTCAATACTAAAAGAAATACCAGTAAAAATAAGACTTTAAAAACCTTTGTTTTTAAATAAAAACTGATCTAGTATGTGGAGTACAATTTTGTAAACAAACAAAATTATATAGAAAACACCATTTACAAAAATACTTTAACGCAAACTATTTATGGAAGTTTCTTAACTGACGTAAGATCCAAATTATTACGATTGAATCTTTCATTTATTCCGTAAATTAGAATATGATCGTAAATTAGGAATTAAATAGTGACGTTTTTTATGAAAAATGCAATTAACTTAATCGTTTTTAGGAAGTTCAAAATTTTCCTCGTTCGCGATTAAAGTAACATATCTTCGTTTAATCGCAATCGTAAGTCTCTTCTTTATTGAAAATGATTAACAGACTGTTTCTGCTGGATGTTGGATGCAAAAACGTATTTGGCGGTAAAACAGTTTTGGCAATTATCAAGTTGCTTACTTTTTTATTTGCAGTTCATTTTGTAGCTGGGTACCACAATGAAAACACAGTTGATGGATGTCCAGTCGCTTTAAGTTACCCGTTTGTTTCTTTGAAAGATAAACTTTGTAAGGTCGAACACAGTCCACTAGAAAAACGCTCAAAGAATACAATGGGAACAGTTCTTTACTGGTTGAATGATGTCAACCAGATGACCAACGAAGAAGTTTTACGCTTGAGAAATGATGTTAGTAAACACGGAGTTGTAATCATTAAAAAGCAGCGTATGACAAGGTATCAACAAGAAGTATTTACGGCTAAACTTGGTGAAACGATTGTACTTCCGTCTTCTTTTCAAGGTGAATATCGATGCTAATCCAAAATAGTGAATAAGCTCGAGACAAAAAAAAAATGTTAAATTTCGATTTCTTACATTTTATTACTATTTTCATTTTTCTTTTGTTTAGGAAACACTAGCTACCCGGGTCACCATGGCATTGTGGCAGTTTCTAACTATTGGTTAAACGGGACATGGAAAGGGTTTCAGCACAGCTTTGGACAGTATTGGCATAAAGATGGTGATTATTTTCCCTATCCCAGAAATTTTATTTTTTCAATACTGTATGGTGACGAAGTTTCTTCCTTTTTAAACGGAGGAGAAACTGGCTTTATTGACGCTTGTTTTGCAAGAGATCATATTCCTTCGCATATCTTGGATACACTTAAAAACACTAAGATCGTTGTCAAAGTCGAGTTTATCACAGATTTTCGCAACGGTTTAAAAGAGCATTTAGAACGCTATCCAACAGCTCTTCATAGTTTTATTTTTAAACATCCTCTCAATAAACGGGAGTGTGTGTTCTTGTTCAAAATTAGTAAAGAGCAGGAAACATATTACTCGCCAGAAGAGCTGCGAGCTTTTAACGAAATGTGGGAATATTTGCAACAAGAAAAGTTTTCTTTCATTCATAAATGGAGCGAGTCAGACATTGTGATTTGGGACAACATGGCAGTGTTCCACAGAGCAATGCCAATCATCGATAACGGAGAAAAAAGAGTTATGTATCGCACAATGGTCAGAATCAACCTCTAGTCACCAGATTTAAAAGTTAAATCGCAAGGAAGATTCTTCTTTTTTATTCGATATTTTATATTTGGATTTTATCTTAAAGTTAAATATTTGAATAATTTCTAAATGGGCCGATCAAATTTAAAAATAATAAATGCGCTGACTCTAGCTTCTCTTTTAAAAGGCTGATGTACCTTTTTAAATGCAGCTATAACATAGTTAAAGTTGACATCTATTGCCGTACTTCTTTATTAAGATTTGAATAAGCTTTGTTCATGACGTATAAACAAACTTCGTCATTTTGTAGCTGTTCTCCAGTTTATTTTCAATCAACTAAAACCTTTAGATTTTCTTTTTTTTTTTTAAATTTTCTTATCGTTTGTAAAGTATTTTTTTAGTAATAAAATATTTGTGATTTGTGAAAATACAATAGAGTATTTAACTCCTAAACAATTTATACCCGCATCAATTGGTGAACAATATATAAAACTGTGAGGTAAAAAAAAATACATGACGCCTCTAAATGCTTTATCAGCCAAAATCATCTTCGTACTCTGACGACAAACCCATTTGCGTCTAGTTAAAATTTTTGTGTCACATCAAAATAATGGTTTTTAAACCATAAATAGCTAATTTTGATTATAAAAGCATCGTCAAGAAACAAGACAACAATTAAATGTTTTTAGCATTAATTTTGTAGTTTAAAAAGCTGTGTTTAGAAAGAAAATGTTCATCGTTTGTTTACAACTTTTGAACCCATCTGCATGTAACCTATACCATTCTTAGTTATCTGACGGGCTAGTTCTAACATTGATTTATAAGCATCTTTTGAGTAATTCCTTTCCATGAAAGTTTTCAAAATACAGCCTTTATATTCATAATTGCGATATATCTGTTTAAAGAACACTAATGCTTACACGGATCAGAAAGTTTGTCATGTTTTTTTAATGAATAGCGGAATCTGTTTGTTCTTTGGGGTGAGAATCGCTCAATTTATGGGAAACATTATCGTGGTAAAATCTCTTTGAGAACTAATAAATACAGACATTAAAAAGTTGATTAATTCTAGAAGTATCCGCTTGACCACCACCTTACAAGTTAATTGAGCTTGTGCTTTTCTTTGTCATTTTCTTAGTAGTCCGATAATCATCTCTATATAGCTTACTCAATAAAGTTCCAATAAATTTCTTGGTTTAAATTTTTTAAAAACGCAAAATTAAAAGCATGCTTTTATTTACATTAAATTTTACGCCTTAAATCTCCTTTTGGGTGCTGGGGTCAATGAGTGTTATGCAGCTAGGGAGCGAAAACCCGACCCGAATACCCGAGGGTGCCCGTAGATGGGTAATTTAGATAACTTTAGTTACAGGATACCCAAGCCTTCGGGTCGAGTAATACCCGATTTCAACTACCCGAATATTACCCGTAAAAGTACCCGAAAATTGGTTAATAAAATTACCCGTAGAAGTACCCGAAAATTGGGAATAAAATTACCCGATCATCGAACCGAAATTTTCGCGCGATCGGGTATTTTCGTTTTTGTTTTTGTTTTTTTTTTTTTTATTCCGTTTTTTTAAATTTAACTTTATTTTAATTCTTTTAACATCACTTTTATTTCCATTTGTTAGTTTCCATTTGTAAGTGTTAATTTTTAACTAATTAAAAAATAATACTTACATGGAGTAGGTGGAACAATTAATCCATGTAAGTGTTGATTCCACCTACTCCATGTAAGTATTGATTTTTAATTTTTTAAAAATTAACACTTACATGAATTAGGTGGAATTAATACTCAATTCTCAACAGTTTGTTTTTTGTTTGTGCTATCACCTCTTAAATATAAAAGTAAGTAAAAATTTATTTCTTTTTAATTTAATTACTTTTTTATTTAATACGATACCCGCTTTTGTTACCCGAAAATCGGAATTACCCGTATTTCGGAACAACTAGTTAGTCGGGTAATAAAATCATATACTTCGTGCATTTTCCGTAATATTCCTTTAAAATATGTAAAATAGTTTTATATTTTTTTAAAATTGACTATTTAAAGGTCTTCTTTTTATTAATTTAACTATCACTACTTTAAATCCTTTCTATAAAAATATGTGTGTAAGCTAATTTTATTTTTATATTTCTATTTATTTTATGCATATTTTAAGGCAATGACGACAAAGCCACCTGCAAGGAATGTCATAAATAAGGGTCGGCGTATCGTTTTATTTCTGTATCATTATCATTTCAATTTGATATTAGAAAAAAAAAGTGTCATCGGAATGATTACGACAAAATATTGGTAAATAAATTTTAACCGGTATTGTAATTAGTTTAAAACTCATGTCATTCCGATGACACTTTTTTTCCGATATCATATCGGAATGATAACGATACAGAAATAAAACGTTATGCAGACGCTTAGTCATTTACAGCAACGCAGGGATGTACAAATGTTTTGCGCAAAAACTTCTAAGGAAAACATGCAGATCTGTTCACAGAATGGAAAGAAAAGATGCAGGTAGAATGAGGGCTAATGACTCTCTTTTGAGGTTGATTCTAATGATTTTGAATCGCAATCACCAATTGGACCATCTGAACCACAAAAACCAACCACCAAAAAGCCAAGAGAAGAAGAAAAGCCCAGACCAAAAAGGTCTGATATGAGGATAGTATTCATCAAGTAAGGCTGATCACAGACATCACTAGGTGGGTGGTAGAAGAGATGAAACCATTTTCAGGCATCCAAAAAGTCCGCGCCCTTTATGTTTTCACAAAACATAAAGGGCGCGGACTTTTTGGATGCCGACAGTTTGATGGCTACTTAGTTGGATAATCACCACACACAAAGGTATGGAGCAACATATACACACAAAGGAGGGAAATCAGTTGCAAAAGAAAACGTAATAAAGGAGGTTGACAAAACCTTGGTGATGCACCAGCCGAAAAAACATTGGACATTTTAGACTTTTGGAGGGTTAATGCAGGCAAATACCCTATGCTTCATTTGCCACTTCTGAAAGCGTGTTTTCAAGTGCAGGGAACATTGGCACTGTAAGGAAAACAAATTTAAGTGCTAGCAAAATGGAGCAGCTAGTGTTCATGAAAGACAACAGTAAATTACTTAATAAAATTTCAGATTTAAAAGTAGCCTGGCTACTTTTAATTTTTGCTAATGCTGTATTTGAACTCCTTCAGTGCAAATATTCATACTTCAATTCTTTTTTTTATTTGTAATTCAATATAATAAATGAATTGAGTTGAATTGTTTTGGGTATTTTTACTTCTTCGGGTATTTCTACGGATAATTCTACGGGTGTTCTATGGGTATCAAGAATCGGGTATTAGACACAATCGGTTATTACCCTATTTTGAAAAAAATGAGTATTCTATAACTTTCAAATAATTTCTCGAATGTTTAAATTCGGGTAATACCCGAAACAGCTACCCGGATCCGAGTTTAGGTCTCGGGTTTCTATAACCAGCAAGGTCGTTTAAAGTTTTATTGGGAAAAGAAAACCTGTAATAACGAGTAAAAATAAATCAAAGCGGCGAAAAAAAATGATATTACATTGATTTAACATTTTGTTTAATCAAAGCATCCCCCTCTATTGATTTAAATGTTAAAACAGAAATTGGATGGAGAAACAATTTCAAGTCCCGTTTTTTCTTTAATACTCGCTACCATTTCATACCATCTTTAAAAATTGAGGTTTTCGGTAACGTTATCCGAAAACTAATGAAACGATGCGTTGTATTACAAGCATATAAATTACAGCGGGTCTACTTGCGGGTTTAAAATTCGATTACCTCTAAAGTATACGTGATTTGACATTTTCAAAATTGTAAACAAGGCCATCAAGACTTTTAACTACTTAAAAAAAAAAAAAAACTAAAACTAGAAAACGCGTATTTAGTATTCTCTTTTTTAAATCTGGTGATTAGAGGTTGATTCTGACCATTGTGCGATACATAACTCTTTTTTCTCCGTTATCGATGATTGGCATTGCTCTGTGGAACACTGCCATGTTGTCCCAAATCACAATGTCTGACTCGCTCCATTTATGAATGAAAGAAAACTTTTCTTGTTGCAAATATTCCCACATTTCGTTAAAAGCTCGCAGCTCTTCTGGCGAGTAATATGTTTCCTGCTCTTTACTAATTTTGAACAAGAACACACACTCCCGTTTATTGAGAGGATGTTTAAAAATAAAACTATGAAGAGCTGTTGGATAGCGTTCTAAATGCTCTTTTAAACCGTTGCGAAAATCTGTGATAAACTCGACTTTGACAACGATCTTAGTGTTTTTAAGTGTATCCAAGATATGCGAAGGAATATGATCTCTTGCAAAACAAGCGTCAATAAAGCCAGTTTCTCCTCCGTTTAAAAAGGAAGAAACTTCGTCACCATACAGGATTGAAAAAATAAAATTTTTCGGATATGGAAAATAGTTACCATCTTTATGCCAATACTGCCCAAAGCTGTGCTGAAACCCTTTCCATGTCCCGTTTAACCAATAGTTAGAAACTGCCACAATGCCAGGGTGACCCGGGTAACTAGTGTTTCCTAAACAAAAGAAAAATGAAAATAGTAATAAAACGTAAGAAATCGAAATTTAACATTTTTTTTTTGTCTCGAGCTTATTCACTATTTTGGATTAGCATCGATATTCACCTTGAAAAGAAGACGGAAGTACAATCGTTTCACCAAGTTTAGCCGTAAATACTTCTTGTTGATACCTTGTCATACGCTGCTTTTTAATGATTACAACTCCGTGTTTACTAACATCATTTCTCAAGCGTAAAACATCTTCGTTGGTCATCTGGTTGACATCATTCAACCAGTAAAGAACTGTTCCCATTGTATTCTCTGAGCGTTTTTCTAGTGGACTGTGTTCGACCTTACAAAGTTTATCTTTCAAAGAAACAAACGGGTAACTTAAAGCGACTGGACATCCATCAACTGTGTTTTCATTGTGGTACCCAGCTACAAAATGAACTGCAAATAAAAAAGTAAGCAACTTGATAATTGCCAAAACTGTTTTACCGCCAAATACGTTTTTGCATCCAACATCCAACAGAAACAGTCTGTTAATCATTTTCAACCTCATTGTAGATGAGGATATATTTTAACTTAAAAAGATAAAATGATTTAATCGCCGTATATTCGATTATCGTAATATTTGAAAGATATAATAATGAATATCGTAGTATTTAAGTGAATGATTTTTTACAGCGATGTTTGTAGCGTGTTTATTGTTTGTTTATTCTTTTGCTAAAATTGTTTTCATAACAGACATAATTCACAATATTTGTTTTCTTAACAACCTTAAAAATCAACAAAGTAATTAATAGTTTTCCTAAGGAAAACTCAATTAAAAGATTGACATGGCTTAAGATTTTCTATAATTGATATTTATAATGTTGCTGTTAAGTTAGGTGTTAAATTTCAATGGATGATAATAATTGATATTTCCCAAAGAATTACATTCCTAAATCTGCTTACTTCAAACGACACTGGTCAACACGTGTTAAGTGGTTTTTTGCTTTTAGGCGTTTTAAAACAGCGAATATTAATAAAGTTGTATAAAGTTTATATTTATACATAATTTGTTATTTATTGCTCTCAATATTTCATTTTATTATTATCTAATATTTGTTGTTTTTTACTTTTGAAAAACAATTTTAACGTTTTTAATCAAATAGCAATTTTGCGCATGCATCAAAAGTTTCATGCGACAGTTCTGACTTTTGATATCTCATAGAAAGAAAGAATTATGAAGAGTTCAACTTCTTAGCAGAACTCTTCATAATTCAGCACTTTAAAAAAAAGTAAAAAGTCTCGATTTCGAGATATTTCAAGATGAGCAAGGCTGATTAAATATTTCAGAACGTTTTTTAAATTATATAAACAAGAGGTTCGGAAAAGAAAAACAATATATTGAAAATGATAAATTGGTTTCGTGAAAATTTTTTAAAAATGCGTATGCCTATCACCATTAATTTCTTCTGCAAATTAAATATCCTGCTATTTTTATTTCAACATTTTAAATATAAAGAAAATTACAAGACAATGTAAATAATTTGCTTTATTGTGGTATTTTTTGTGGTTTTTTTTGTGGTATTTATGCTTCTTTTACCACTTGTTATACATCTTAGCTGATGTTTACCATTCAGAGCTAAAACTTTGTTTGCTTTGGTAATTTGAAACTAAGGCAGGGATGACGTTTCATGTATTGGTACTACTACGTCTTACCAGCCATACCCCACATAATTGTTGAATTGATGAGGTATTTTGTTCTCAGCATTTTCAAATGCTAATTGTCTTTGGTCTTTAGTATTATTTCAAAACAGGAAAATTGGTTTTAAAGGAGCATTAAATGAAATGGATTTGAAAAGGAGTTCACAAAAATTCTTACACTAAATATTTTTGCTAAACCTGACGTAACCCACCCAACAACAAGTCGTTTTTAAGATAAATTGAAGACGTCTTGAAATTGATCTTAAAGATGTCTTAAACTGGTCTCAGATGAAATACAGTTAGTCGTCTTATTTAATACGTCTTGAAGTTGCCTTATCTAAAACATCTTAAAGTTGTCCTAAACTGGTCTCAAATGAAACACAGTAAGTCGTCTTTACTAAACATCTTAAAATTATCTTATTTAATACGTATTAATGACGGCTAACGGCATTAATACGTATTAAATGACGAAAGGTTATATATATATATATATATATATATATATATATATATATATATATATATATATATATATATATATATATATATATATATATATATATATATAACCTTTCAGTCTCCTGCCAATACCCCATAAATATATATATTTATATTGTATTAGAAGGAGACTGGAAGGTGGTAACAGATAATAGAAAGGTATGAATATATGAACTATCCAAATGCAATAACTGAAAAAAGACACATGATTTACTATAGAAATATACTCCTCAGCAACCAAAAAAAAGAGTACATGATTATAAAATTTTATTAATATTTTCGTGAAGCTGGTGCATTTTTTAACACACCCTGAACAAATTTATGGCCTGTCTTCTCCGATCCCTTTGGATATGTCTTTATGACAGCCGCTATAAAGAGAAAATTAATCAAACAATATTAGGTCAAGAAAATCATTGTCATTTTTGGAGCGTTAGAAGACACTTACCAATTATACATTTATAAAGGTGGGTTTCTTTAAAACTTCTCTATCCGCCTCTCTGTCTATCCATGTTGAAATTTATCATCACGAACAATGTAGTATCTAAATTCGATTAGTTTCTCAGAAATCTGTAAAATATGTGCTTGTAATAACCTAGCCATAGGGCTTTTACGGAAATAATTCAAAATTCTTTTGAATTATTAGTTGGTCTTTTGCATATAGTCAAGGAAGAAATCCGGTAACATATTTAATACCAGTAACTATAAGAGGAGACTTTATATTTCTGATGTTACTTATACGACTGGCAACTAAAATCGTAATCTGTTCGCTTGCAAAGTTCTTGTTCTTCATTAAACTATTTTAAACTTCATTACTACTCTTCCTTCCCAAGAACCTTTGATAATGCACCTTTCAGAAGAATAATATCCAGCATGAGCAACAGCCCCTTTTAAAATTGATCTGCTGGAGTATCACAGAAAAAAGTTCTAACTTTAACAGTGTGTACAACTGATTTTATTGAAAACCGGTAACTTTAAACCACACAACTTTTGTCATTAATTTTTAATTACTTCTTTATATCCATTTTGTCGTAAATGGATATAAAGAAGTAATTAAAAACGCAATTAAGGAAGGAATTAAAGCATGGATGTATAAGAGTGGACGTGCAACTTATTAGTTTAAAATTTTTGTATTAGTTTAAACTTTTATAGCATTTGTTTAATAAGACTGTTCCTGATAAAGTAACTACTACACGCGTTGACAAACTACCAAACAAATTACACCAAAATAAAGGAAATAAGTTGTCGGCACGAACAGATTTTATCATTTTTTCAAGATGAACATTTGTAAATTTGGGAACTTTTTTCGTGTAAACAAAGTCTGTGAATGATAAAATAGATCTGTAAGGATAAATTTAAATGACTAAAAAAAGTATAGCTAAATATAAAAAAGCTTAAATATACATTTTTATCAAGATCTGATTTCATTCAATTCCTTGGTCCTTCATTCGCCAGCTTAGTCCTTCATTCCCAAGCTATTTTATAATTCATTTAACAATTCAAATCCTTTTTAAAAATGATTCAAATTTATAATTATCTTACAAAATGCGGCAGATATTTCATGTTTTCGTTTTTCATATTTCATATATAATTTCATTTATCATAAAAAGCACATAATAACCCATTACTTTTTGTCAAATAAATTTAAGGTTTTATATAGCTGGTAAATCATATTATGTTAATATTAAATTCTTAGTTATTCTTGCGGTTTTCCATAAATTGGCTTTGCTAAATTCTTTAAAACTGTGACAAACTATTTTTGCTTTCTTGTATTCATTTTATGTATAAGTTATTTAACCTTAACTGTTTATATTTCTGTTGTTGAACAATACATATATACATATATATATATATATATATATATATATATATATATATATATATATATATATATATATATATATATATATATATACACGTCTTTTTAAGCCGTCATTAATAGGTGTTAAATAAGACAACTTTAAGACGTTTTAATTAAGACGACTTACAGTGTTTTATTTGAGACCAGTTTAAGACATCTTTAATACCAATTTCAAGTCGTCTTAAATTTGTTTTTAAGACGACTTATTGTTGGGTGGGAAACGTCCATGATTAAAGACTCTTAAACTGGTTATTCGGAATAAGACGTCTTAAACTGGTTGTTGCAACAGAAGTCTTATACTAGTTATTCCGAAAGACGTCTTAAACTAAATATTCCGAAAGACGTCTTGTTAAGATGTCTTACGGATGTCTTAAACTTGTTGTTCCTACAGACGTCTTGTTCAAATGTCTTACGGACGTCTTAAATTGGTTATTCCGACAGAATTCTTGTTCAAATGTCTTACGGACGTCTTAAACTGGTTGTCGGATGACGCCTTAAACGTCATAAACACGTCTTTAACTAGTTGCAGACGTCTAGACGAGTTAAAGATAAGTTACATGTCTTAAAGTTGTCTCATGTTGGGTGGGAAGTAAAACGTTACAAATTTCGTTAACTAAACTTTTATGATTAAATATATATCACTTGACATAGTACTGAGTTTTAAGTTGCATTTAAGATGGCCTTTTTATCTTTTAACATCCATATTAAACACTAACTTTCGTGCCCTAACTTGATCTAACTCTTACTTCATCTTATTTTCGATTTAATTCTAACTTACACGTAAAAAAAATAATAATAATGACAAAACCATTTTCTATAGCTCGTCCTTCATTTTTTAACATTATAAAATTTAAAAGGTTCTTTTTAAAATCATGAAAACCATAAAAATATTTTGCCAGATTAATTTTTTAATGTTATCAATTAAAGCATTAGTTGCAAGAAACGTCAAAGAGTCATTTCATCGTTTTCATCGATTTTTAGATCGAGATTCATTTCATGGTTTTTTAGATCGAGAATGAATGATGCTGTAATTCTGACTGCCCTGTCGAACCAAGAGTGGCGAGCAGTGAGTGTCAGCCTGGAAAACTTATACAGATACTCAGCGCATCAAAAAATTTTGCCTAAGAACACTATTCGCGTTTGAAAAACTCAGTAATGATCTGCAAGTATATAACCCGAGACAATTTCCCAGCAAGCACACAACGTTGAAACAACGTTGAAATAATGTTGATCAACGTCGATCAACGTTATTTCAACGTTGTGTCACCGTTGTGTGCTTGGTGGGTTGGTTCGTCCAGAGAGAAGAGCTTTGAGCTTCTCTTTTTTTGTGAGTTTTCAAAAATTTTTTCAAAATATTATAGTTATTTAATTGTTTATGTCATATAAATATTTTATAATTAAATTCTTAACATTTTACTTGATAGTACAATAAATTAGCTTTGGTAATTAGAAGTTGTAGCGAATGTTTCCGACGATTCAAAAACAGCTATTCTTATGTCAAAGACAAAAAATTCTCTTAGACATAAGATATGAGATTTTCCACCGACGTGCACAAATAGAATAAACGTTATCAAAAATATTGTCTTCTTTTAGCCGCATGTATTCTTCGCACAAGTCAAAACTTTTGATTATTTTAATTATTTTACTTTGTGCTATCCTGCTTGCACAGAACCTCAATTTCTTCTTGAACTTTTAGGGGTAAAGTTTTTCTTATGCGTAACTTGTGGGATATTTGAAGGAGCTTCTAAAATTTTAACATAAGAAATTGAATTAACAAAAATCGTAAATCAGTGTTGATGTTATAATACTTACGCCTACAAACACTAAGAATTTCGTGAAAACCTAAAAACAACTCATGGTTTGAAAAACATATTTAAAAAAAAAGCCACTAATTCTTAATTTACCTGTAATTTTAAAAATATGATCAAAGCTGTTTAAAAATTTTAAAGGTAAAAAATCTTTTAGTTTTTATATGTTTATTAACATAATTTTAACTAAAAATATGAAATAGGTTTTTGAAAATATTTTTCACTTAAAGTAAAAAGAGCAACTTATAAAATTCATTTCATTTTTTGCAGTTGAAGAAGAAATGTAAAAGGAGATCATCAGTTTTGGGGAAAAATGCAAAAAAAGGGTTCATCATTTATACGATCTTATCCATTTGAGAGAGATTCTTACTATTTGTCTAAGTTTTCTGAGAATTGAGTTTTCTGAGAAATGAATTTTCTGAGACTTGAGTTTTTTCATAGTGGCTCTTCTTCATATTGTCCCAAACGTCCTTTTAAATAAACAAATTAAAGGAATTTGGTTTGAAATTTGATGCAATTGTGAGGAGGGAAGATGAAGAAAGTTGTAAACATTATCTTCAAGTTTTACCCGACTCAAACACGCAACATGCGAACGAAGAAAAGAGTGAGTCAACCAAAAATACCAGGTGGACACACATATCTAATAACATGAAAAATTAAGTCCCACCATTAATGATTAAAACAGTTTTCGCAAACACCACTTAAAACACAATGATATGATTTTAATTGATAAAGTTCTAGAAAGTTCTGTAGCCATTCTGATATAAAGACTAATAAAAAGAAAACTTGTTTTAAAGAATACCATGACTCAGCAGTTGAAACTAAAGTATTGAACGAACTTGAAGAAAAAAGAAATCTATTGTTTGGACGAGAATTCAAAATAACACCTGCGGAAAGATAGAAAAAGTACAATTGTTTCACAACCAGTAAAGAGCTGTTCCCATTGTATTCTCTGAGCGTTTTTCTAGTGAACTGTGTTCGACCTTACAAAGTTTATCTTTCAAAGAAACAAACGGGTAACTTAGAGCGATTAGACATCCATCAACTGTGTTTTCATTGTGGTACCCAGCTACAAAATGATCTGCACATAAAAAAGTAAGCAACTTGATAATTGCCAAAACTGTTTTACCGCCAGGTAAAACAGTTTTGGCAATTATCAAGCTGCATAAATGGCTTGATAAGTTGAGAAAATCTTTTAGATTTTTTTTTGAGATTTTTTTTGGGGAGATGTTTGGGACCTCTTTTGGAGAGATGTTTTCGGGAAGGTTTTGATAAAGTGTTTTTATCTTAAAGACAGTTTTGAAGATGTATTAAGAAAGAGCTATGAAAGATTTAAAAAATGATTTTAAGAGAAAGAAAAATTTTAAGAGATTTTGAAAGAGGATTTTATGAGAAGAGCATTTTTGAAGATTTAAAGAGAATTTAACGAAAAGAATTTATGAACAATTTAAAGAGGAACTTATGAGAAGGATTTGGTAAGGAAATGTATTTGAGTAACTTTCAATTTGTGTTATTATAAGTATTAATATATTGTTATTTGTATGAGTTAATATTAAGAGAATATATATATTGATGAGAAATAATTGAGAATATTTATTAAGAAAAATAAGTAAGAGAAGAAAAATCAGTCGTAAATATTTTTTTATTTTTATTTGCATTTTGAGTAAGGCAATGATATTATTATTAATATTTCTATTTTTGCTTATGCGTTAAAAATTGTCATTAAAAAGTCTGATGTCGCGCTTCTACAATATCTGCGTTACGTACTGACAGTCCTACCTCACATTCTATCACACTCTATATTGCGCTACCATTACACTTACATAGAACCAACCGCTTTGTCATACCTGCGCCGTACACTTACACCACACTTTTACATCACTCTATAATAATACTCTGAGCGATCATATAAAAATAATATAAAATACAATAAAACAAATAAAATCCACCGCCCTCACACAATATTGAACTTTTTAAACATTGAATTAACAATTGGAAAAATAATTCTTAGTAAAAAAAACTTGGTAATCACTTTTATAAAAAGCTTTAAACTGTGTTGTTTTCTTTGCCCCCTGGCACACGCTTCAAATCCCTTAAGCATTCATAAAGATTAAAAAAGGTTGCAAAAATGTCTTTTTTTGGTTGGCCGAAAGATTTACTTTTTGAAAAGTTTTTTTACTTGAATTAGTCTTGAAATGGTGTAAAAGAATACAGTGGAAGATCATAGTAAAAGATACCATCGGAAAACTGCAACGCGATTATTCGTTAATGTTGACCGCGACAGTCTAAATTCTCAAAGTTGATCCCTAAAGTTTTTTTACCGAATACCGAATACTGAATACCGAGTACCGAGTACCGAACCAACTTTGTCTCTTAAACAGGAAAATTACCTCTGGCTGACAAAATAATGAAAGTAGATTGGTTAAAAGCGCATTTAACATGTGTATAGAAATCAAGATTAGGCATTATAAAGTTCATGTACACACATACAGTCAACATATTTACACAATAAAGCCAAACACAATAACATTGTTTACTCAAATGTAAATTTTTTTATATAGTTTTATTTCGTTCAAGACAATCAGCTTGATATCTGGTAATTAAATATGCTTTTTTATTGATTAGTTATTTAATATTTTTTTGTATAAATAATACGATAAAAGTTGTAAATTTAGTTTTAAATCAGTTGAACTTTTAAGGAATAAAGTTTAATATACTAATCTTGTGTTCAAGACAGGAAAGCTCCGATCATATACCAATAATAAACCAGGAGGTGAGGAGAGATGTAAGAACGACCTCATTTTATTGCTACTCAGAAATTCTCGTGAGCTAATAATATTTTTTATTTATAATTGTTCTTATTGCTGTTGTTATGGTTTCAATGTTGTTGTTGTTTATTTTATATAAAGACAATGTGGCTTGGTATGATTAATGTGAAGAATATGGCATTTCCTATCAACAACAGAAGGTATGATGCATTACTGATACGAAGAATGTGACATATCCCATTAATCTGAAGAATTTCCTATTAACAACAGAAAGCATAGAATAAACCCTAAAATAAAAAAAAGGTATTTTAAATTTCTTAAAATCCGAATTAATTTCTAAAAAAAAATATTATTTCCTATGTTAAAAGTTATTCTATGGATGTAATGGATGTGATGTATGGATGTTTAGCAATTTTTTTTTTAAAGCGGTTAATGAAATGTTAAATGCTATTTAAATTGCGTTCAAAGACCATTTAATATGAAAATATAATCCCTGGTAGGAATTATATTGTTCTCTTTGTTTACTTTGTTAATTTGAATAATAAAATGTTTTTAAAAATTTAATCAATGAATCCTCTATTTTAGGCTTCAATGAATCGAATGCAAAGATACTACTAAATCGTTCATTTCTACAGACTGCCAATATTTGAGATGTTTGTCAAATAAGTCTTGGAGAGACTTGAATAACAATCACGATTTTTCTCCATTCGTTAAAGATTTTTACATTTTAGGAAATGTTGGTTTTAAACTGGTGATCAGCTCATTCTACTTAAACAAGCTTTTAGAGAGAAAAAATAATGAATTTAATTTTTACCCAAACGGAAAGTTATAACCTAAAAGCACTTCAGGCTAAGTTGAGGTGTATTACTCTTTCGAAAATGAGTTTGATAAGTCTTAGCTGGTAAGAAAGTTTTTTTTTTTGGCAATACCCACAATACCTGGTGGTCCACACAGTATTAAAGTTAAAGTTAAAATGGAAGTTGCAAAAAAAGCCAAAATTAATTACTTCTTTCTAAAAAATGAGCAGAGGAAAGTTAGAGATATTAGGCATTAACTTTATTGATTTAAATCAGGTTTCATTTCATTTTATATTTTACTTTTGAAAAAATTGCGTTTAACAATTTTGCATGAATCATCGAGAAATCAAGTTAAAAGTTAGTTTTGTTCGGAGAAAAAAGCTGGATAGTTAAAAATCTTTCCACCGTTTTCCAATAAATGATATTTAAACCATAAAGCATTCAAATGCGTTTACAATGCGTTGTTTTATTTTTTTGTTTCCAATAGTATAGGAACTCGTATGAAAGTTGAAACCTTTTTTTAATTTTTAGAAAAAATGATACCCTGTTTTCAGATAGTCATGCAATTAAATTCGAAATTTCATAAAAGTATCTTTTGTATGAAAGGTTTTTCTGATTTTAACCAGAAATGTTGATTAACGATTTTCTTCAAAGTCTGTGGACTGAATGTTTGTTTGAATGAAGTGTTTTTTCATCTGCAAAATACCATGTTCATCAACCCAAAGTCATCAACTTTATTTTTGCTTGATGCAAAGCATGTAATCTTTTTAGCAACTTATTAAACCTATCAAGTTCATCAGGAACGAGGTTTTGGACAGATAAAGGCACTTTTAAGGTTGTTTTAATGAAGATCGTTGAGGAGTGTCATGATTATATTCTTGTTCGTCAAAAACCGTTCTTTTCCATTTTTTGTTCAGAGGATGATCATACTCAATTAAAACTAATAAATCTGATTGAAAACAAAAGTAATAATTTGGATTAATAATTACTATGAACGGAGTTACCAATAAAATTAAAATAATTATTTATAAAATGAATTAACCGTCTTTAGAGGCCAGTAAATTATTATTTTTAAAGAAATGTACTAAATTACAAAGCCCTCACTGTAATTGAAGTTACAAAAACCAATTAAGAGATACTGCCGTTCAGAATTTTAACACTAACCATAAGTTTTCTTCTAACCTGTCTCTGTTTTTCCAAAAAGGATTGAGAAATTACTTCTAGTAAGCAGAGCTTTTTGTTATTTCCTTTGAAAAGAACCGGCATCCCGACACAATTTTGACGAGATGCGGGTTATAATGATGACTACATCTTCACTTTCTAAGCCTTACAGGTAACTCAGGCGTTAAATTCTTATTGTAAATGCGATTTTTATTGTGGAGAATATGGTTATTGTTAAAGTAAAAGTAACAAGAGAATTGCTAAAAATATTTTTTGAAAAAACTTTAACGAAAAATAAAAAGATTAATTTTGAAATAATTAAGTTTGATTTTATGTGTTTATTTGGTTCAGGTAATAAGATTATACATTGATAATATTATTGTAGATAGCTACCCAACTTTACAAGTATGAAGTAAACTTTTATGTATGCGATTTTACAATATATTTTGTACATAATTATTGTATACTTGTATTTAATGATACATATTTATCCTAATAACTAGCTTATTTTCGGTAGCTTTTTCAAACAATTTTGAATCAAAACAATAACAAATAAAAAAGTTTTCGACCTTCAAAGATTTTAAAATTTCAAGATGCAATTAGAAAAAAGAAAAATAGTCCTGGGTTTGCTCAGCTCCCAAGTGCCAATCCCAAAGATTTGTGAGACTGAGCGTATCCAGAGCCATTGTTTTTCGGGTCCAGAAGTCAGGGAGTTTCGTCAGAAAGTGGTGGACACAATCTAAAGCGCAACAGAAACTTCAAGAACAAAGTCAGGTACCATATCAAGAACAATCCACTAAAAAGCATCAGGAACACAGCAAAAGAAAGTCAAGGTTCATGAAAGAACAGTAAGAAGAACTTTAAAACTCCTTGGAGCACACAGCTATGTTCTTAGGGAAAGTTCGACTCCTTTCAAAAGATTCCAAACAATCAAGACTAGTTTGTAGAAAGAAGATACTCTTCTGGATGAAGAAGAAAAATCCCACATTTCGAATTTTCTCAAATGAAAAACTTTGTACTGTTGACCAGCCTAGAAATGGCCGAAAAGACAGGTTTATTGCATTCAGTCCTTCAGAGGTGAGTTACATTCATACTGCGAAGCAACCAGCATCAGCAATAATGCTTGGGGTTGTGGGCTCTGGTGGTAAGCGAATGCCTCCTTACTGGTTCCCTCAGAGTTTCAAAATTGCCCAGAGTTAGTGCCTAGAAGTTCTGAAAACTGTTGTGAAGTCATGGATTGATGCCAATTACAAAAATGTTGGCTATATATGGCAACATGCGGCCTTCCGGACATGGCTTGAGAAGGTAATCGAGATTGATGAATACAATATTGAAGTTTAAAGTTGCTGAGGCATCAAAAGATATTACTTCAAAAATTTTATTAATTTTTCTATTTCCGTTTTTTCAAAATTGAAATAGAGTTTCAGTTTTGGAGCCGCACCTAGTAATGTTAATGATGCAAAAGTTGAACATTAAGCACTATGTGTTTAACTGTTAAAAAAGTACTAATTTGTAACTGCGCAATATGCCTAAGTTTATATTTTCATTAGTTTTACTCTCCTCTTAGGGGGTTTGAACGAATTCTTATTTGTTTAGTCCAGAGCTGTGGAGTCAGAGTCGTGGAGTCGGAAAAATTGTACCGACTCCGACTCCAACTTAAACAAAATCTTTCAAAGTTTCATAGCTTTTATATGGATTCATAACTTTTATATGGATCATTAGATGTTACTAATTAAAATATTTTATGTTTCATCAGTTTAATGCACAAGTCTCAAACTCTAGCCCTCTAGTTGTTACAAAACTACAAGTCCCAGGATTCTCTGATAGGTGTAGGATATCCAGACATAATGGGAACTGTAGTTTGCAACAACTGGAGGGCAAGGAGTTTGACATGTTAGTTCCAGGCCTTTAAAACAGTGATAAACAATAGGGTATTTTGCTGCTTATTACTGAGAATCATAAATCACCTCCCCTGTGCTCTCCTCTACCATCCCTTAAATTAGATAACTTCATGATTCTCCTACCCCCGACTTAAACTGTCTGACACTGTGCTGCAGATTCTTAGTAGAAAACGAGGCGTACCACCACCAAGCACAAAAGAGCTGTTTCACAAAACAGAGCGACTGTGAGTATTCAACTAACTTTGCATTAGGCTATAAGTATTCAATTAATTTTGTTTCTTTGGAGAGAGAGAATATTAGAAAATAAGTGATTGAAGAAGCTGTTAAACAAAAAGAAGAACTTAAAGAATCTCTTAAAGGACGGGTTTCTTAACAGAGTGAACTATTTTGCAATCAATATCTGATTTTTTTTTTTTTAAAAATGAAGTAGTTAAACCAAGACGTTGGCAGTAAAAGACACCAAAGCTTATCACACCAGAGAATTTTTACAGGCCTTAGTAGAAAAGATTCTTAAACAATATGAACTTAAAGAAGAACAATTTCTTTCTGTGCAACTGACAAAATTTGAAACATGATTTTGACAAATTCATAATTTTATTAGTGACTGCATAAGAATTTATTGCATAACAAGAGTTCAGAAAAGTTGTTTGTTCAGAAATTGTTTGAAGCACTAAGTGGTTGGATTATTTGTATCATGGTGATGAAATAGCCAATGTTAACATTTTACTACAGTAAATTTGTTGTTTCAAATTGGTTACTTTTGAATGAGTCGGAGTCGGTCCATGATAAAATCAAGGAGTCGAAGTCAGAAACAGCGGCTTACTGACTCCACAGCCCTGGCTTAGTCAATTTTAACTTTCGATAAACCTTCATATCTTTAACAAGATATCAACTAAATATAAACAGAAATCCAATAAATAAAGGGCGCGAACTCCCAGACATTTTCCATTTCCAGGAATTTTCACATAAATAGCGATCCCGGAAAATTTTTTTATAAACATAAATTATTGGATGTTAAAATGTTTACTTTAGCCCATCCTAAAACTCTATAGTTGTATATTTAGAGGCTCAAGAAGCACCGAATAAAAAAATTTGAGTTGCAGATACCACTTGGAGAAGAGTAACATCCAAAACTTGCAAAGTCTATTGTTGTCATTATTAGTTAATATGATGTAAAACAGATTCATGGCATAAAAAGTGGGAAATTTTCCTCCTTGTTGTTTCCACTGATTCTGATAAACTTTTTTCTGGTCTAGTATGTCTGATTATTGTAAGATTTTTTTTTAAAGATTTTTCTCTGATATATATAACTTTTTCCTCTTAAGTGAGAAAAAATGAAGAAATCACCACTACATAAGAAGTTTTAAGGGACTTCTTTAATAGTTATATAATTTAAAATTTTTTATTACCTCAAGAGTTGATTAGAAAACCATTTTTAGTTTATCACTTTTGTATGAAACTCTATTCATGAATTTAAAGTGTAACATAAAGAATAATTTTATCTAATATTAGAAAAAAATACAGTGTAATTTTTCACAAAAACCATGTCCTACTGAGAAAAAATTAACAAAATAAAAATACCTTGTTTTATAAGATATATAAATAAAATCTAAAAAGAGAAAAACTCAAATCAAACACAAGCCTTCATTTAGGAAAAAATTTAGTGAAAAATACAGAGCCTTAAAAAAAGAATTTTTGACATTTATCTTGTTCTAATGCACAATTATAACTCTTTTAGCCAAGTATATCATGGAAAGTGGTGCCTTTGTAACTAACATCCTTGCTTGAAGCATCCTAAAATAATTAAGAGATTGAATTAAATATTTTAAAAATATCTGCATGGACTTACCTTTAAAAGAGATATCAAAGACAATAAGATACAACAAAATGAAAAAAGGATAACTATTTTAAGTAAATATGTTCAAAAGAATGGAAACATATTTAAAAATTGATTTAAATTTATCAGCAGAGTTTACCACAAAGTGGATATAACAAAGCCCCTCATCAACACCAAGATACTTCTGAATAATTGGGTAAAGTGCAGCTGCATGCTTCTTATTTTCTTTCACGCCAAGACAACCTATGCTCATTAAGGATGCATTAACAGATGGCAGTTTTCCACCTAAATTATCAGAGGTAGGATCAGTATGGTATTTGATGTAATAAAGATAATAATTAAAACTACATTCACACAGAAAAATCTTTTGACAAGAAAAAGAATGTGAGAAAAATGAAGAAAATCCCAGAATAAATTTTTTAAAAAATTAATTTTTTTTGTACTTGCCTGCATCTGCACCAGTCAAAATTAGAGTATCTGGCACAATGACAACCATACAGTACCCAATAGGCTTTCCTAAGGTTTTAGCTAAAGCTGCAAGGAGTTCTTTTGACATTTGTTCATGGTTGAAGGAACCTTTAGAAACATTAGTCTCTATTCTAAGACAAGGCATTGTAGTTTAATCTTTGTTACAAAGCTATCTCTAATAGAAAAAGAGACATATTATAAATATATACAAACTAAACAATGATTTTTACTTTTTATTAATTCTATTTAAAATGGCATACTACTTCGATTATAAAATGGGTTTTGATGTTTTCAGATCAGTTGTGTAAATACATAAAAATAGATCTGGAATTCTCCTAAATTATTTTTTTTATAATAAACACATATTTTAATTAAAACTGCAGATATCATAACAACATTAACTTTGTGCCTGAGAGCCACAACACCTTAAACACAATTTTGGTTCAAAATGACTTAAATACAGTGGACAACAACAACAACTATAACATTCATGTCATTAACTACACTTTATCTTTAATACTAAAAAGTCTCAAACTGGTACTTTTTTCATTTAAGAGAATAAGAGGTGATATTTTGATGCGTATGTTGCATTTCAAAAATTACTTGCAAAAAATAAAAAAAAAATAGAGTTGAGAACCAAAAACTTTAATTTAACTTTACTGCAAGAAAATTAGTTTGGAGATAAGGGCTTATGCCAATCAGTTGCATTATTGTAAAACAGCTTTTAAAATGTACCACAAAGTTACAGCTACAAATATTTATGAAGGACTTGCCTGAAAAACAATTAGTTACTTTTCTAAAAAAATGACAATTCAATACATACTAGTTATACAAATTTTATAGAGTTATATAAGATTAAAACGCGTTAAAAATTGCAGTATAGTAGCGTTAGAGAAATAAGTGCTCTATATATTAATAGAGTTTTGTCCTAAAACATTTCCCTTGAAAACGAAAACAAAGTAAACAAAATTTTCCGTGACATAAAGACTAAGACCATTTTATGTAAGCATGCGGATATATTTTCTTATTGTAGTTTAAAAAAATTAAGACTTATTTTTGAAAAGTAGAATTGGTGAAAAAATAAAATTCCTCTATTATTTAGTGGGTGTTGTTGAATATTATCGAATTTTGTGTTTCTACTTTCAGAATGTTTATGATAAACAGCAAGGGTGAACAAGCATGTGGTCAGTGAGACGCATTCCGGTTTTTCATATGTAACAAAAAGCCACACCATAATAACATTATTTCATAAACATCAAATTAATGATTTTACTTCTACAGTCTTCATCGCTATATTAAGAGTCTGTATTATTTTAAGGGATATCTTTCTAATGTAACAATTATTTGATTAAATAGTTGTTAAATTGTAAAAAAAAAATATTATGGCATCTAGGCTTTAGCAAATATTATTGTAAATTATATTTTTACTTTCAACATTAATTCAAAAAAAAATATTATTAAAGTTTAATTTAAGTTAATAAGGTGTCTTTTTGCTGTATGCATTTGGGTTTCCATGTATGTATTAAGGTTTTTTTTTTAAAAGTTAATGAGGTTTCTTTTTACTGTATGCATTAGGGTTTCCATGATTTAAGCAGTTGTACTAGCTCTTGATGTCAGATACATGCTCTGAGTATATTATGATCACTTTTACACATTTTTGAACAATCAAAATGAATCTATTAAAGGATTGTTCACAAGCTTTTTTTTCAATACACTTTATTTGTAAATAATCCTTAGATTTTCAAAGTTTAAGTTTGGAAGGAAATCCTAAATCTTCTTTACAATCATGGATGATCAATGAAGATAAAAAATTGATTAATTATACTGTGGATGATATACATGATTTATTGTTCAATGTTTTTATTACATCGGTTTGTTTAAAAGAGGCATTATTTGCAAATTATCTCTCCCTTCTTCAACTACTAAATAAAGTACTTTGAAGTAAATTCAAACTAAGATTTAAAGAAATTGATGAATGCTTGAAAAATTAAATGTGTTTCAGTTTGACGTAGTATGAATAGGGTAAAAAATGAGAATTAATAATAATAATAAATATTTAGATCTCATAATAATAAATATTAAGATCTCATATCTTCATTTCCTCTGTGTGTGTGTGTGTGTGTGTGTGTGTGTGTGTGTGTGTGTGTGTGTGTGTGTGTGTGTGTGTGTGTGTGTGTGTGTGTGTGTGTGTGTGTGTGTGTGTGTGTGTGTGTGTGTGTGTGTGTGTGTGTGTGTGTGTGTGTGTGTGTGTGTGTGTGTGTGTGTGTGTGTGTGTATTACTGTAACTACTAGGAAATGAGAGTTCTGGGAAAAAACATTTTTTTTTCATGACGTGAAAACGCGTAATGAAAAATTTTAATTTTTGTAAAGGTGTTTAAATATTGCACGAAATTTTTCTTGTTCTTTTTTTCTTTCGTCTTGTTCTTTTTTTGTTTTGATGATTGATTTGCATATTTCTATCTCCCGCCATTTGATTCCTTTATTTTTTAAAATTTGAATGGGATCTTGAGACAGTATTTTAAAACTTCGAGTTTTTCCGTTTTCATTTCGTAAGATTTTAATTTTGCGAGTTTCAATGGAATTCATTTTTAATGTGCCAAGAATTTCTTTAAGTCAAAAATTTTCACAAAATTAAATTTAAAAAAGGTTTAGAATTAGGCGTAATAATACGCTTGTCCGAGAAGAAGTTAAAAGCTTCCAGATTGACCGACTTGAGCGTCGCCAGAGTTGAGCGTGACAACGAGTTTTCTGCCAGCTGCGACGCTTGGCATGGAGTCTGCTTCTGCAAAATTTCTGTAAAACGAAATGGTGGTGGTGGAGCCGATAGAGGCGGTGGATTGGTATAGCAGTCCTGTTGATTTGTTGTTGAACGAGTTTAAGTTTGATCCGTTCCACGAAGACAAGTAAAAGTCTTCCAGTCCAGACGAGGAAAAAATGTATTTGCTGTCGCCGTCATACTCAGGGAAAGTGTTGTAATTGTTTTCATTGTAAGGAGTCCATGGACTGAGGACAGTTCCGTCGCCAGGAGAAAAATTACCGTCATACATTCTGACACTGGACTCCCACTAGCTTCCAGAGGAACCGATGACGTGCATCCTTATGCATTTCAGAAAAACGCCTTTTCCTTTTCCCATGGTGTTAAGAAGCACATATTCGTTTCCGTAAGTTGTGTTGAGATATCTGAACGTCTTCGAGTACAATTTAACGGAGGAAAGGAGAGGAGGGATGGTTGTAAATGTGGAAATAAAAGGTTGAATCCAGTAAGTTATTGCTGCAGCATTATTATTAACCAATTTGATGGTTAAGTTTGTTGTAAACGGTAAGTCGTAAAATATCCCCCTGAGGAAGTGGTGTTAACGTTGCAACCTTGCTAAGAGCTGGCGTAAACCGGTCCGCCGAGAGGGGAAAAGAGCAAGTCGCAAGCAAGGGCAGTGGTGTCCACTCCTATTCCTTTTGCTGTTGTTGAAGTATTTCCAACTACAATCTCTCCATCTGCCAATATTTGAATAAAGACACGTCCAGGAACTACTGTTCCTGTTCCACTTATGGTCAGCCATAACCTTCTCAGAACTCCAGGACCGTCTATGTAGCTAAAGACTGGTGCGGTGGTTGATCCTACCACGGTTTGCGACTTTAACCCTAAGGATGAAAAGTTTGAATTTGGAACAAGTCCTAAAAAGTTGGATTTTTGTGACAAAACGTCTGCGTAACTTTTTGTCGCAGCGTCTTGCGCGTTTGACGGATTAAGCACATAGATTAATTTATGGGAATTTAAATCCAAGTCCGCAGCTCCAATCACCGTGCCAGTTCCTCCCGACGAATGCGTGTCCACATAATATTTCGTGGCGGCGTCGTGTGAGTTGGTTGGTTCTGCCAAATTAATGATTTTTTGAGAATTAAAATCAATGTCTGCAGTGATGGTGCTGGAACCGTCTGTTTTAATAAAAATGTTGCTTGCTGAGTCTGTTGAATTATTGTCGAAATAAACGCTGAATTCGCTTCTGTTGAATTTATCAATCATTTTTAAATGGAAGAAATTTTTTTAAATTCGATTTGCGATTACCAATTGCTGTTTCCTTCTTCACATTTTTTCAAGACGTAAAGACACAAGTGACCACAGTAGACGTGTTTCCAAATTGAACCCTTTCGCTGTTGTAAAAGACGGGACTTTTTAAATGTTCGACGAGCTCGACGAGAGGGGGTTGGGCGTAAGAGTCAAAAATGAACTTTTTATCCCCGTCTTGAATCCCCTGTATTGACAATCTCGCATTCTTTTTTCATTGCCTTTTTTGGAAATTCGTCTCTGACAAAAACTCCTCTAAAGTTTTAATTTCAGTTTTTTTGCTGCCTTTATCAATTGAAAATTGGTCAAAACCTCGTTTGGCAAAATAATTCCTTCCACATTGATCCTTTTGTTACTCATTTTTTTACTTTGTTAAATTTTTTTTAAATTCTCTTGGACTATTCCTTGATTGTTGCCTCTGTAGATTTTTTTAATTTGTAATGGCCATAAGCCAACGTGTGAATTCCATCTTCCAAAATGATTCTTTTGTCGTCGTCGGCGCTGAGAGAGATTTTGTTAATTTCTTCCGTGTAATTTTCGTGTAAATGGGATCTGATCACGCTCATTTTACTTACCTTTTCTTTTTTAGTTTTGAGAGAGTCTTTGTAATCGTGGTGAGTAATGTATTTTTTAACCACATTATTTTTCAACCATTTACATTTTTTGTTCTCTTTTTCATGGATTTTGTAAGAGTACAATATCGACCGTAGACCGAAAAATTCTTCAATTTGCTTTCCTCCGGTTTCGTCTTTGAACATCCCAATGACTTTATTGTTTGCACCAACCTTAAACCCAACACTTTGAATGGCGGGATGTTTTTTGTCAAATTCACTCGTGTCGAATTTGCTTTCTACATCCTTAGCAATGTCTTTGTAAAAATCGTCCGTTTTTATTTCATAAATCAACGAGTCCGTGTCTGTCATCAACAATTTTGCCCGATCTGAATACATTTTTCTAATGTAATCGTAATGAAATTCAAACATCAAAGTTTTACTCAAATCCAAGATGGACATTCCCAAATAAATCGGTTTGTTGTAAAACAACTTTATTCTTTTCATGTGAACGGCTATTAAGTTTTCATCGAAAATCGTGTCGGACGTAATTTGGTTTGGACGACAATTTCGAGGCTTCCTCCCTTTTTGTCACCAGTCTCACGTCCACTCGCTTTTCAATGTTTTCCATGGTTTTTCCAAGCACCAAATTGTTCATTAGCTTGAAAAAATCCTTCTCAAATTCGTTTTTGGCTTTTGTTCTTAAATTGGTGTTAAGGTCAATGTATTCTTTTAACCAATCCCGCTCCTCAAATTTTATTCCTCTGTGTACCTTTGAAATTTTCATTCCCAATCGTTGATATAATTTAAGGTTTTCGCGGTGAAGGACGTAATTCTTTTTGTTGCTTAAATTTGGAATGAGTTTTTCCACTTTTTTAATGGTCATTTTTTCCGGAGCCAAAGGGTAATCGTTGTGTTTGTCGTGAAGACTGTCTGGATCCAAATCGACTTCTAAAATGCAAGGAATCGATTCCCAATTTAAAATTTCGTCTTCAGTCATCCATTTAAAACCGTGCGTTGGAAGAGCCTTGCTCATCGCCCATCCGTACAAGTTGTTGGCGTCCAGGTATTGAATGTATGTTGACTCTTTGCTTGGGTCAAAAGAATTTCCCATGTATTTATTATTTGATTTTCCAAGTCTGTTTGAAATCATGCTTATTCCTCCGCGGATTCCTTTTTGAACCATGAGAAGCATTTCAGGATCGCTCAACAACTCCAATTTTATTTTTGTCATTTTCAAACAAGCGTTCCAAGCCAATCCAGGAGACGTATAGTACCAAGCAGGGTCGAGTTTGTAATTTTTTAAGCAAACATCTCTGAAATTCTCTAACACATCAGCTAGCATCAACACATCAGACACATTGTATAAATCATGATAGTCCCTAAACGTTTTACAACCAAATTCGTTCCAAACCGTTTTGGCGTGTGAATAATCCTCATCACTTATTCCTTCATCGTTGAGTTTAGAGAAGAATGGAAATTACCTTTGGTGGTAATTGTGTTTCAGAGAGTTTATCAATCGAGTCAACCCAATCGTATGGGTACACACCTTTTCTTAGCAACAAATTTCGTTTTGTTCCACTATACATTAAATTCAGATTCTTACACACAGTATCAGCTTTTTTTAAGCTTCTAGGTTTACAATCTTTACAATTTATTTTACATTTACATCCATTTCCTTTTTTATCTTGACAGTTTTCCTTGCATGTCTCTGCATCTAACCTATCACATTCCGCATAAATCTTTAATGAGGTTTTCTGTTAAATTTTTTAATGAGCAAGCCATGAATCTGAAACTATCGATAAATCTCAACTCTCGTTTTACTTCAATCACCTTACCCTCTTTAATAAACTCAACCACTTTTATTTCTTTTGTGAAATTTATGTATTTTTCTTCATTGTTTGGAATGCAAATTAATTTTCCACCAGACTATTTCTTGATGAACAGGTGGCTGTCGTAACCTGTCAAATTGTGAAACACAACAGGGAAGAATTTTGGAATTTTGTATTTTGTGTTGCAAGTGTTGTGTGCAGCTCCTCGGTACTTTCCAGTCAAATGGCAGTGATCGCGCACTTTGTCATCTCCAAGAATTTCATCGCAAATGTGACACACGGTTGCAGAATTGAAATTTTTTTTATCTTCGAAGGTCATGATCATTTCTTTTTTGAATTTTGTCATTTTGTAAATTTCAGTAATGTCTTTTTCGAGCATCTCCACAAATATTTTTGCAACATCATCCGTTTCTCTCGTTGCGGTAAAAGTCACTGGATTTCCTTTGTAAACGGTTTCGTCAAAGCATTTGATGAAATAGCAGAACGAACTCGGAGTGTGTTTTTGGTACTATTTTGTGTAAGACTGTTTTGGGTCGGGGACGCAAGTGTTGATCGGTGTGATGAAACTTTCAAAGTCTGCGTAAGCGACAAAAGGAACTCTCATCGACCTTTCTTTTTGTTCAAATTTCATAAAAAAAATTTTTTTGGGGAGTTCGATTCGTACCGAGCTGTGCTCTTTGCAATAAGTCGAGTGTTTGGAAAGATCTTCCTCGCTATTCATCCCTTGCAGACAATATCTGCAAAAATATTTTTTGCCGTGATGTGTAGATGACTGCGATGAGGCCAATCGACTTAGATTTTTGATCAAGCAATAATGATTTGTTTTTTCGTTTGGAATGAGCAGAAAATCTATTTCATGTTTTCTGTTTAAACATTTGGATATTAGTAAAGGGTAAATGGATTTGTTTTCGTACCCAAAAACGCTAACGCTTATTTCTGGGTTATTTTTTTCAAATTTTTTGATTTGATCGAGTTTGACTGGAAATTCAATCCCTTTCCAATTTAACTCTTTCAATTTTTTGATCAAGTCTTTATCAATTCTTTCACCGTGTTTTTCCTTCATGTTTAAAATTCTTGAGACGCACCATTTGAAACATTCGTTGTCTTCGTTGACCATGTTGATGATTGCTTTTTTGCTCGCCAGAAAATCGTCGAGAGGAATGTATGACCTCGCGCTGATTGGATTGTAATCAATCAAGTTAATGTCCATTTTCAAGATGGCAGACACTCTACAAGTCGAACCCATTTCGTTGTATTTGACCATGTTTTCAAGGATTTCATCTTTTGCTGTGTCGTAAAGTTCTCCCAAACCCGTCGACTTCAAAATAATTCCAGATTTTGACGAAAAAGTGACAGTTCTAGACACTTCATCCCCAGTCGTAATGCTCACACACGACATCTCGCAAATTAAAACAATGTACGCTTTATTTTTATTTCATTAAAGAATTTTCATCGCACCGTTTTTTGCTGAATCTAAAAAGGAAGAAGCGTCATAATGATTTCCTTCGATTTGATGCGAAAATTGTTTGGCAACATTTCTTAACGCGTGATCGGTCAATTAAAAATTAATTTTCGGTTTTCCGAACACGAGCTATTTGAGAGACAATATTATTTTTTTTAATTCTCTTTTTGTATTTTTTAATCTTTTTTTCACAACATGTGGAACGTACGGATCAACTGATTCGAAAACGCTGTTAAAGCTGTTGACTACCACATTTTTCACAGCCGTCGTCAACCTTGAAAACAGTCCAGGAGTTAACACAGGAGACGAATCTGAAACAGGAGCGTCAATGAGGTGACGCGATGGCTCTGGAACAGATCTCGTCGTGATGACAGGATTTTGCAAATGGGTCGGTTTTGGAGCAAGAGCTAGTTTCCACATGAGAGATTGATTTGATGCGATGACAGGTCTCTGTGGAATTGTGGATGGTTTTGGAGCGATGATAGGCTTTTGAACAATTTGACGCGGTGCGATTACAGAACGAGGAGCAAGAGCCGGTTATTTAACAGCCCATGAAAGTATGCTCCTTTGAGATGATGCTGCGTTTAATTTTTTACGAGATCATCCTTTTGCATCTTTGAATAATTTTTCAATTTTAGGACTTTGGCGATTTCTCGCAATTTCTTTAACGTTTCGTTTTCCATTTTTATTATGCCAAGAAAATTATTTAACTCAAAATCAATTTTTATCATTTTATTATATCAAGAAAATTTTTTTTAAAATTTTTCGACTTAGCCATTTTTTTTCAATTCTCCGAAAAGAATTTAAAAATTTTTAAGCAGCAGTAGCGCAAATTCTCTTTTTTTCCGATTTCAAAATTTTAACCCTTAATATTTGTATTTGTTCCTCATCGTATTCCAAATCATCTTCTTCTGATGAATATTCTCCTGTTTCCAATTCACTATAAATTTCTTCACCATTAATTACTACAGGATTAATTTCTTCACCATATCTATTAAATACATGAATTTGGCCTGATTCATCAAATCTAATCACATCACTAATCCTCATTTCGTTTTCCATTTTATTATGTCAAGAAATTTATTTAACTCAAAATCAATTTTTTTCGATTTTGTCGTTTTTACGGTTTTCGAGTTTTTCAGAATTTAAAATTTCAATCTTGATTCCATTGTCCACTTTTCCATCTCGACGCTCCAAATATCTCCATCCGTGCCCCGTTTTTTTCATCGCTTTGTAAAGGGATTCGTATTCAACCACCCCCCAGTTTCGATGTTGGTCGTTTTCACAGTCACAGGTTTTTTTCGAATTAAACCAAGTCTCTCGTATTTTGGGTCGATCGGTTTTTTCACATTTTCTTGTTTCACCTTTTCCGTTTTCACAATTTCCGTTTTCACTTCTTATTTTGGTCGACCTACAGGTCTGTCTTCTTTTGCACCTTCCAAAAGCAAATCTTTGCTAATCAGATTGTTCTCAACCGCAATCATCATCAAAGTCAACAAATTGTTTGAATTTTTGTGACTCCATTTTCTCTCAGCAATTTTTTCAGATCATTTTTTGTGAATCTCATGTTTTTATTTTTAAAAAGAAAAAATTTTTGTTTAATTCATTTTTGTCAAGATTTATTATTAAAGAATCTAATGAACAGCATTCATGTTGGTTCCGTCTGAAACAAATTTAATCAAATTTGTCGGAAATGATCACTGCAAATATAACGGTGCTATCTGACGTTGCTGTTCGAAAGTTAAGGTTCACAACCAACTCGGTCGTTTCAGAAACAACTCTTTCTTTTTGCTTGCTGATATCGACAAAGAACAATGGATACAAATTTTTATATTCAAGAAGAGACAAGCCAGATTGACAAACAAGTTCGTTTGTGCCATAATATTTTTCGTCAAAAGAGAACGCGTCAGAATGAGCCATAACAATTTTCTTTTCTCCGCTTTCTTGCCTTTGTCGATGGCGACGTCTTTGGCTGTCAATATAGCGGAAGAGGCCAATTCTTTTCCGGCAGACTTGGCTGCTGTGATCGCTTCTCTTCCAATTTCGCGTGCTGCTGCCTTTCTCAATAAAGGAAGAGACGATCTCGATGCGTTTGAAGCTGCCATTCTCCTCAAAAAATTCTTAACCATGTCCATAATTCCTCCACCTCCGATGACGTTCTTTTTTATACATCTTCTTTTGTTAACAATGAGCATTTTTTTTAAAACAAGAAATTTTTTTTAAATCCATTGTGTTTTTACGACTCGATGTATTTTTGAATCGACTTGTATTCTTCATTATTAATTTCCCCTTGTCTCAGCAGCTCATCACAAATAGCCACAGCCTCGTTTCTCGTTGCGACATTTCCAGCATGATTTTTGCACAAACGCATTCGGATCGCTCGGAAGTATGATCACTCCGTTACCTTTTTTTCCTTTCGTTTTAATTCTATTTCTGCCCCAAATGGGTGCAATGATTGTAACATATTTTTCACTTCTCGAAGCTTTTGGTCTGTTTGGATTTGTATCTGATTCAATCGCCTGAGTGCTAATAAGAATTTTTTCATAATTTTCTAAGTCCTCTTTTGTCTAAATGTTTTTATCAGGTCTAGACCTTGAAATCAACTCCCAAAGGCCTTTTGTTCCCGTATACTTTTCTCCACCAATAATGACATCGATGACAAATTGTTCTTTTCCAATGTACATTTTACCACCTTATCCTTCGTGAATTCCAAACACTCTGCCTGAAGCAAATTGTTTGGATGCGTATTTGGCCAAATATTCCAAAGCATTATTTCCAACAATCATTCTTTCAGGAGTCTCTAAACTTTTAAAAGACGTCTCGCTTTCTGGATAAGTTAAAGCCAGTGGATTGTTGTCAACCGCTCTGTAAGCAATGCTCTTCAGCTCGTTTTTCACCTTTTCATTGCTCTCAATCAGAGGCTTAAAAAACTTACTCAAATCAGTCTGATAATTCGTATCTGAAATGTTGGTGTTGATGCTCTCATGGTAAAGCTTTTCTCTGTTAGCCATATAATTTTTAACAATCTCATCTCTCTTTTTCGGGTCTTGTATTTTAAAAAAAGACATTTTTAAAATACGTAGAAAAACAAACTTAAACAAAAACACGAACGAGTCTACGTTTTTGTTTATTTTCCCTTTTTAAACATATTATTAAACACTTGAATGGCGTTTTCTCTTCCTTTTTGGATTAGCGACTCTTTGGTCAATTCCTCAATGCTGCTTTTTGCCTTTGTTCGTATCTCCTCTGTCATGGTCTTAAATTTTTGAAGCTCGCTAAGAATTAATTCGTACTCAGAATCGCTCACAAAGCCATCCATGAGCGATTTTGAAATGTGATTGCTGATGGTGTTCAATTTGGACTCTGCAAGAACTTTTAATTTTTCGTGCTTTTCAGCCTTCAGCATCAGTTTTTTGTTCTGTTGATTTCCGAAAATAGATAAAACCCCCATTCCAATAGCAATACCCTAACACGCAATCGATACTGGAGCGGCTACGATGGTTGACAAAAGTGCAATTTCTGTAACTCCCAAACCAATGCACACCGTTTGCAAACCATCATCTGTAAAACAAATAATTTTTGCAACGCGATAGTACTTTTTGCTGATTTTTTGAAGTCGATAAATGTGCCCTTCATCTGATGGTGCTGTTGGAAGAGTCGGATAAAT
The DNA here is from genome assembly GCF_058129835.1 of Hydra viridissima. Lineage (NCBI taxonomy): Eukaryota > Metazoa > Cnidaria > Hydrozoa > Anthoathecata > Hydridae > Hydra > Hydra viridissima. The sequence continues at coordinate 6,839,604 of NW_028324305.1, forward strand.
TTTATCCTTGTTTTTTATCATTTCCATCTTTTTAATAAAATTTTTTTTTTTTTAATTCGAATCGATTTGATTAATTTTACAAGGTTTTTCCTCTTTTTTTATTACGACGTCCCGTGAACTCTAATTGTGTATAGTCATGAAGATTTTATCCACAGACTCTGAAAAAATAATACCGTTTTTGTAATAATCCAATTGATCACTTATTTTGTTCATCAAAGTAACAACAGCAATACCATTTTCTAATTTTAGACCGTTAGACAACGATATTTGCGTGTGTGATAAATAACCAATTTAAATGTCTTGTTGAGAAAAAATCTCATGCTGCCCGTTGACGTTAAAATAGGTTGGATGACTCAATTTTTTATTGGTCACAATAATGTTTTTCGTATTTTTTTGTTCCAACTCTTTAATTCTTTCCTCTAAATGACCCAAATGCAATTTCAAACTTTGGTCTTCTACTGATGTAATGTTTTTATACAACTTATGAGGGGTGTGCATTTTTTATATGAAAAGAAAATGATTTAAATCATTTTATTTTCATGAATTTTACGTGATTTCACAATTCATCATCAGATTCCACTTCTCCCAAATCCAAATCATCACCTATGATGCTTTGAAAAGAAGGTGCATTTTTTGTGATGACCACTTCGGAAATTTTAACCTGAATGGACTCGATCTGTGCTCCAATAAAAACACCTTCAATTTTCAAAGAGGCGATGGCGTAGCACTTTTGTCGAATGTATTCCAAAGGATTTGCTTTCACAAGCATTTTATTTTCATTTACGCACTCTTCTTCTTTTGTTTTCTTTTTGAAAAACAAAGAAGTCACGTCAATGTTTTTTTCGTTTTTCTTTGTAAACAACTTTCCGAAAAAAATGGGAGCTGCGTTTGGATTTTCAGATTTGTTTTTCAAAATGGACAAATCTTCCGTCATGATTTTTTTTACTCTTCCTCCTTTTTTCAAAGTTGACATCATTTCCTTGACTTGTTTTTGAAGAAATTTTGATATTTTTTCAGTCATCTCAATGAATTTTCTTTCTTCTTCGTTCATTCCGTTTTTTTCGTTAAATCCTAGAAATGACATGGAATAACCATTCAGTTCTTTCGTTTCAAAACTGTAACTTTCAAACACACCCAGAGAAAACAAAACTGGAGTTCTCAAAACAACGGGACCTTTTCCAGAGGGGTAATCATAAAACAGCGGAATCTTTTGGTACTGAATTGGTTTTGTTGCTTAATAAACTTCTCCAACCGATAATTTGCTCTCATCAAAATTTTCAATTGTAACAAAATTCATCTTTTTATAAAGAAAAGAAAATTATTTATATCATTTTTTTCAAACGTATCAATTCTTTATGGTCCACCCAGGAGTTAAACGAGTCTGGATATCCTTGCCATTTGACTAATGATTTGCTCTTTGTTTTTCGAATAATTTTTTCAATTCTAAATATGTCTTGATTTGTCTTTTGCATTTCCTGCTCGTAAAAAGTGCCTTTAATTAGGGAGCTCAGGCAATTTTTATAGCCAATGTAAATCTTTTTTATTTAAAATGCATTGGATTCCTTAATATATTTTATTTTCAAAATGGTTTCAACCACTTCTGTAGCTTATTTAGTTCCAAAGATATTCGTGTTTTAATATTTTCAACTCATATACATTTTATGAAATATTTCCGTAAAGTTTCTTCTTTTTTTTTCTTGCGTAAAAAGTTGCGTTAACAATAAAATATCTAAAGACGGGGGAAATTTATAAAATTTCCACTTAGAAAACAAAAAACCCACCCTATTAGACTACCAAAAACAAAAAAAAAACTGATTGACATAATAAATAAATAGTTGCAGAATCTATTTTTATGTGGGGACGAAAGAACTAGCTTAATTTACTTGTATATAAACAAAACTGAAACATTTAAAGTTAAATAACTTTATCAACTCTAAAGCAAAACAACCTTTTCTAAAAAAAATAACATCTATATATACATATATACTATTTATTTTCATGGGTGGGTTTTCATTCTTCGACACCTACATAAAATCATTTGTTGCGTTTTTTGGACGAAGTTTTTCAAAAACGTTCGGTATATTTTTTTCCGCGATAAAATGTCACGTGACAAAACTCCCTACTTTAATTTCTTCACCGTTGGCGTCGGTGACTTTGTACGTGGGTGGATCTGTGTACTGAATTTTTGACACTGTGAAAACCTCCTCAGTCCATCTAGGCGTGTACCCTTTTTCAAAATTGGACTTCTTTTTTGTGATCCTCACTTAGTCACCCATTGAAAATTTCGGTTCTGGTCTTTCTGTTTGCACTTTTCCGTTCAGATTCATCCAACCCTTATTTTTATTATTTTCATCGCTGGCTTCAAATGGAGTCATTTTGATGGAAGAGTGCTTTGTATTGTTGCAATTTTTACCATTTCGTCTAAAACGTCGATGTATTTATTAGTGTTGTTGGCTGAAAAGTATTTAAACATTTTTTCTTTCATCGTTCTGTTCCATCGTTCAACGACACAACTTTTTTCTTCGTTTTCAGTGGAATACAATTGCATGCCCAACGCTTTCACGTGTTTGTTATGAAATTCTTTTCCTTTGTCCACCCACATTTTGGTGCACTTTCTTTTTTTAAAGATTTTACTGAAAGCTTCAGCCACGTCAAAACCCGTTTTGCTTTTTTTAAGGAACGATCCATCCATACTTTGAAAAAATGTCAATGACCATGAGCAAATATTTTACTCCGTTGTTGAATTTTGAAAAAGAGCACATGTCGACCAAATCTGCAGCCCATATTTCATCGACGCCATTCACAAACACTTTTCTTCTTTTAAAATTATGAATCACTGGTTTGTGAAGCGCCTCTGCAAGCTGATCAGTTCATTTCAGACGACTCTCGGGAATTTTTTTTTTTTCATGACACCCAGTCCAAATTTGGCTTTGGCTTTAATGATGGGAGTGATGAGTTTTCTTTCGTTAATTTATTTTTGAGTGGGGTTTGGAATGGAGTTCATTTCTTCAAGCATCGTTTGATCTGCCAAATTTCTGTTTTGTATGTCGTTGAAATATTTTTAAGCCAGGTCGTGATGGTATGCTGAATTGTCCACTCTGTCCACCGGTTTGCTCCACTTCTGATACATGTTGGTAGAAGTAAGCCTTTTGTCCAAGTTTGTGCCAGGCCCTGCAAAATTCATTCCTGGAATGTGCATTTCTCCTGGGAATTTTGCCCACGGTAGTTTGATTTTTTTTGAAAATTTATTGATCAATTCAACCAAGTCTCCCCCTTTTTGAAATGATTCATGCGAAGGAACAAACTTGCTTTTTGTCGATCCGCAAACGTCACAAGTTCCTTTTATCATATTTCTGTTGTTTTTTGAGACTTCGTTTCTCAAATGGATCGTTTCTGTTTTCCTTTTACATTTCACGCAGTACATTTTTATTTAAAAAAAAATATTTTAAATAACAATGGAAGTTACTGATTTGTCATGGAATATTGGAAAGAGCAAAAGAAACAACAACAAGCTTCTACCGAGAACCATTCGAGGAATCATCGTCGGAAAGTCAGGTTGTGGAAAAACAACTTTGCTTCTGAATTTGCTGTTAAGACCTGGATGGTTGGATTACAACCATTTATAAGTTTTTGAAAAATCTCTTTTCCAGCCCGAGTACAAAATACTGAAAAGTTCGTTCGAGAGGAATTTACCAAAAGAGTTTATTCTCGGTTTGTTCAAGGTACAAAGTGAAATCGAAAAATTGAATTTAAAACCTGAATGTGTTATTAAAGACCTTTCAAAAAATTATTTAGACAAAGAGAACATGGAGTGTCAGTTTTTCGTGACGATGTGCCTTAACCTGAAGATCTCGATTCAACGAAAAACAATTTGATGATTTTTGACAATTTGCAATTGACCAAACAAAACAAGTGCGAAAAATATTACATCCGAGGAAGACATTCCAACGTGGACTGCTTTTACCTGGCTCAAAATTATTTCATGCTCCCCAGACAAATCATCAGAGAAAACACCAACTTTATTTGTCTGTTTCCTCAAGATTCAAAAAATGTAGACCACATTTATCGAGACCATGTTTCGAGCGACATGGGAAAAGAAGATTTTAAAAAGTTTTGCAGACATTGCTGGTCTGAGCCTCACGGATTTACGGTGATTGATTTGTCATCAAAAAAGTACGATGGAAAATATCGAAGCGGATTTAATAATTTTTATTTTCCAAACTCGTGAAAAATTTTTTTTAAAATGAATTAAAAAAATTTCTTGCGCAAATAAAAAGATGTCGATTATTTTAGATGTGAAATAAAAAAAACAGCGTCATCGAGACATGCTTCGAGAAGCCAATCGAGTTGGATTCAAATAAAAAATATGAGATGGCAATGGTTCGGTTTAACTCTTACAACGTTGATTCAAAAACAATCAGAGTGACAAACGACCTTATCGGCTCGTCTTATTTAAACGGAGAAAAATCAAACATCATTTATTCTTTCCATGCGGATGAAGGTTTTATCGATGAACAACCTCGTAACTTATTATTTGCCATTAATGGTGAGCAAAATATCAAAAATGGAGACACGAATTGTGGATGAAAATGACGATTTGATCGACTTTAAAGGAGAAAAGATTTTTGTGAAATTTCATATCAGAGAATATGTTTTAAAAAAAAATAATGCATAATAAAAAAAAATGTGTTTAAATAAAATTTCACATATTAAAAAATGTCAGCCATAATCATCGATGTGGATGGAAATTCCAACGTAATCATAACAACTTTTTTGGACGAAATTGTTTTTGAAAAAGGAAAAAGTTACGAAATGGCTTTTCTCGGTCTAGAAACGTACAACAGCTTTCCAAATATCACAAGCAAAAACAATTCTTTCAGGTATAGCATGAACAATGAAGCCAATTGGGAAAACATCGCCATTCCAGAAGGGAGTTACGACATCATCGACATTAGTAATTACTTGCAAAAGTCAGTCTCAAACACAATAAAAAGTTACGCGTCTCAAAGTGCAAGTTACGTCACTACAAATAAAATCAGCTACTCCCCTGAAAACATCAAAATTGGATCCAATTCCAACACTTAAAAGTCAACCATTAAACTTGGTTTAAATTATTTGATGGACTTGAACGTGGAAAACAGCATTGCGTCAGTTTTGGGATTCACAAAAAGACAGTTAGATTCCAATTCTGAATACGAGTCCGATGACATTTTCAGAATTTCAAGCGTCAACACGATCAGAATCGTCAACAACATCATTGGGTCGGCATACATTAATGGCTCCCAATTAAATTGCATTTACTCCTTTTATCCAGCTGTTGGTCCAGGTTTTAAAATCATCAAAAGACCCACCCATTTGGTTTATCTCCCTGTCAAAGTGCCCGAAATTTCCACGATGATCACTCGCATCATCGATCAAAATGGAAATTTAATCGACTTTCGAGGGGAAGACATCGCGATACGATATCACATTCGAGAAGTGAAACAAATATTTTTCCAACATTAAAAAAATGAGCAGATATATCAGTGTCAAACTAAATGTGTCTCAGGGACAGATCGACAAAATAAAAAAATCAATGATGGAAGGCAAGCCAGTGAGCATCAGGATTTCAAAAGAAGATTTTAACGGAAATGACGTTTTGCTTGTGACGGAGAGTTAACATCAAAAATTTGTGGACGCTCTCCATCGAGGAGTAGGAGTAACCATTAAAATGAGCAAAACTCAGGTAGAAAGCAATTTTAAAGTGAAAGGAGAATTTATTGGAGCTCTTTTGCCTTTATTGGGAATGCTTGCAGCGCGAGTCGCTCCCATGGTTCCCACTGGTCTGTTGACTGGAGCTGCCTCTTCGCTTGAGTCCACTGTGGTCGACAAAATTTCAGGAAGAGGTGTTATAGGGTAAAAGAAGGTATGTTCGTGATATATGTAATTTCGTGATATTTCGCTCGGCATTTGTAGCGAACATACCTATTAGTCAAAAACATCGAAATTGCGTCAAATGGTACCCCGGGGTACTACTGTCGATTCACAAATAGTCGTTGGGTGCGTGTGATACGTCAATTGTTTACTATCAGTTTGTAAATTCTTTAGCATTATTTAACGTGCGTTCAGCACATTTGTTTGGAGTACTTGTCCAACATTTTTATTTCCAGACTTGTGTTTTAAGGTAAGTAAATTATTTTTATTAAATATTAAACTAGAAAAGATGCTTGA